>NW_020824875.1:0-359219 GCF_003285875.2 Drosophila novamexicana | reverse complement strand
GTTGTTCCTCTCCTTCCAGCATGAACGTTACTAGTCCCTCAGGTGGGGGTACAGAGCCTACTGCGTCTCTATACCTCGAGCATTGGTACAGCACGTGTTCCGGGTCTTCGTCCAAATTTGGGCATGTCGGACACTCCGAGGTGTCCTCATGCCTGAACCTGTGGAGATACTTCCTGTACCCGCCGTGTCCAGTAAAAAACTGCGTTAGGTGAAAGTTAATTTCTCCGTTCCGTCTCCTAATCCATTGCTCCAGATTGGGGATTAGTTTGTGTGTCCATCTCCCCTTGTTCGCCGTGTTCCATCTCTCCTGCCAAGTTGCCATTGATTTAGCTCTCTCCGACCGTCGGATGACGTCTATTGAGACAGCTTCGCCTGTCGCTATTCGTGCTTTGAATATGTTCTCCATTTCCTTGGCCAATATATCTACCGGCAGCATGCCTGCCAATACTGTGGCCGCCTCGTCCGACACCGTCCGGAATCCAGAGATAGTGCGGAGTGCGCTTAGCCTGTAGGGCACTGACATTTTCCTTCTGAGGCCTTTCTGGCTTGCGACTGCTGATGCCCATATCGGTGCAGCATAGAGCAGCACGGAGGCTACAACTCTCGCGAGGAGTAGGCGTCTACCTGCTCTTGGTCCTCCTATGTTTGGTAGCATCCTTGAAAGGGCCGCCTGCATTTTTGCCGCTTTCTGGCTAACATACTCTACGTGAGGACGAAAGCTAAGCCTGTTGTCTAACATGACCCCCAGATACTTGATGGAAGCCTTTGAATCGATACTAACGCTGTCTACCTGAAATCTAGCAAACTCAACTATCTTGCGACTTGTGATAAGCACAGCCTCTGTTTTATGGCCTGCCAGCTCCAGGCTAGCGCCACGCATCCAGCTGGCCACGATCCTTATGGCTGCATTCGCTGCCGCTTCTACTTCTTTTATTTCTTTGCCCACCACTAATAGGGCCAGATCATCTGCGAATCCTATGATTCTGCATCCCTGGGGCAATTGTACTCTGAGCACCTCGTCGTACATTATGTTCCACAGGAGTGGTCCCAAGACCGACCCCTGTGGGACCCCTGCTGTGACCATGTAACTCCTAGTACCGTCTTCCGTATCATAAGTTAATAGTCGATCGGACAGGTAGTTGGATATTATACGGAAAAGGGAGGACGGTATCCCTATTCGGTCTAAGGCTTCCAGTATTCGAGACCAGCTAGCTGAGTTAAAGGCGTTGCGGATGTCCAACGTAACCACCGCGCAGTACTCCTTCTCTCCCCACCTCCATCGGGTACCCTCTATTGCTTTAGTAGCAATATCTACCACCGCCTTAATTGCGTCGACCGTAGATCTAGCCTTACGAAATCCGTATTGCTGTTTCGACAGGGCCTCTTTCTCTTCAACCACCCTTATTAGTCGGTTGTACACGATCCTCTCCAGAACCTTTCCCGCCGTGTCCAGTAGGCAGATTGGCCTGTATCCCGAGGGTTCCTCTATTGGCTTATCCCCTTTCGGTAGGAGGATTAATTTCTGTCGCTTCCATCTCTTGGGAAATACACCGTCCTGCAGACATCTATTGTATGTCTCGGCGAAGGCGTCGGGTTTCGTCAGCATGGCTAACTTTAGCGTCTTGTTTGGCACCCCATCTGGTCCTGGAGCCTTTTTGTCGTCTAGCTTCTTGCTTGCCACTACCACTTCGTCTGTCGACACCTGCTGCACCAGTTCCGTGCTTCGTGAGCGGCTGACGACCTCCAATCTTGGGTGATGGGGGAACAGTGCCTCAACTATAGTGGCGAGTGCGGTAGGGCAGGTCACACGGGTTGTTCGCTGGCTGCGTATCTTCTTCGTGACTACCTTATACGCCGTGCCCCACGGGTTTACGTCGGCCTCGTCGCATATTTGCTGGAAGCAGCTGGATTTGCTTTGTCTGATACATCTTTTGAGGTCTCGCTTGGCTGCCCGCTCCTTTTCGCATCGTCTCAGATCCCTCTGGATGCCTATTATCAGCTGACTTATATTCCTCCAGTTGTCCTCTCCTTCCAGCATGAACGTTACTAGTCCCTCAGGTGGGGGTACAGAGCCTACTGCGTCTCTATACCTCGAGCATTGGTACAGCACGTGTTCCGGGTCTTCGTCCAAATTTGGGCATGTCGGACACTCCGAGGTGTCCTCATGCCTGAACCTGTGGAGATACTTCCTGTACCCGCCGTGTCCAGTAAAAAACTGCGTTAGGTGAAAGTTAATTTCTCCGTTCCGTCTCCTAATCCATTGCTCCAGATTGGGGATTAGTTTGTGTGTCCATCTCCCCTTGTTCGCCGTGTTCCATCTCTCCTGCCAAGTTGCCATTGATTTAGCTCTCTCCGACCGTCGGATGACGTCTATTGAGACAGCTTCGCCTGTCGCTATTCGTGCTTTGAATATGTTCTCCATTTCCTTGGCCAATATATCTACCGGCAGCATGCCTGCCAATACTGTGGCCGCCTCGTCCGACACCGTCCGGAATCCAGAGATAGTGCGGAGTGCGCTTAGCCTGTAGGGGACTGACATTTTCCTTCTGAGGCCTTTCTGGCTTGCGACTGCTGATGCCCATATCGGTGCAGCATAGAGCAGCACGGAGGCTACAACTCTCGCGAGGAGTAGGCGTCTACCTGCTCTTGGTCCTCCTATGTTTGGTAGTATCCTTGAAAGGGCCGCCTGCATTTTTGCCGCTTTCTGGCTAACATACTCTACGTGAGGACGAAAGCTAAGCCTGTTGTCTAACATGACCCCCAGATACTTGATGGAAGCCTTTGAATCGATACTAACGCTGTCTACCTGAAATCTAGCAAACTCAACTATCTTGCGACTTGTGATAAGCACAGCCTCTGTTTTATGGCCTGCCAGCTCCAGGCTAGCGCCACGCATCCAGCTGGCCACGATCCTTATGGCTGCATTCGCTGCCGCTTCTACTTCTTTTATTTCTTTGCCCACCACTAATAGGGCCAGATCATCTGCGAATCCTATGATTCTGCATCCCTGGGGCAATTGTACTCTGAGCACCTCGTCGTACATTATGTTCCACAGGAGTGGTCCCAAGACCGACCCCTGTGGGACCCCTGCTGTGACCATGTAACTCCTAGTACCGTCTTCCGTATCATAAGTTAATAGTCGATCGGACAGGTAGTTGGATATTATACGGAAAAGGGAGGACGGTATCCCTATTCGGTCTAAGGCTTCCAGTATTCGAGACCAGCTAGCTGAGTTAAAGGCGTTGCGGATGTCCAACGTAACCACCGCGCAGTACTCCTTCTCTCCCCACCTCCATCGGGTACCCTCTATTGCTTTAGTAGCAATATCTACCACCGCCTTAATTGCGTCGACCGTAGATCTAGCCTTACGAAATCCGTATTGCTGTTTGGACAGGGCCTCTTTCTCTTCAACCACCCTTATTAGTCGGTTGTACACGATCCTCTCCAGAACCTTTCCCGCCGTGTCCAGTAGGCAGATTGGCCTGTATCCCGAGGGTTCCTCTATTGGCTTATCCCCTTTCGGTAGGAGGATTAATTTCTGTCGCTTCCATCTCTTGGGAAATACACCGTCCTGCAGACATCTATTGTATGTCTCGGCGAAGGCGTCGGGTTTCGTCAGCATGGCTAACTTTAGCGTCTTGTTTGGCACCCCATCTGGTCCTGGAGCCTTTTTGTCGTCTAGCTTCTTGCTTGCCACTACCACTTCGTCTGTCGACACCTGCTGCACCAGTTCCGTGCTTCGTGAGCGGCTGACGACCTCCAATCTTGGGTGATGGGGGAACAGTGCCTCAACTATAGTGGCGAGTGCGGTAGGGCAGGTCACACGGGTTGTTCGCTGGCTGCGTATCTTCTTCGTGACTACCTTATACGCCGTGCCCCACGGGTTTACGTCGGCCTCGTCGCATATTTGCTGGAAGCAGCTGGATTTGCTTTGTCTGATACATCTTTTGAGGTCTCGCTTGGCTGCCCGCAGGTCATCCAGCCTAGATGCAAAGTCTGGGCGGCCTCGGGCTCGTTGGGAGCGTCTTCTAGCGCGTAGGCAGGCCTTCCTTAGGTCGCTGATTTCCTCGTTCCACCAGTAGCAAGGTGCTCCTCTTCTGTTTGGCTTCCTCCTGGGCATGGATAAGTCGCACGCGTCCGAGATGTTTTCCATAAGCTGCCGTGCCATGTCTTCTGCTGACTCCGTGGCCCCAGTCCATCGAGCATGGCGTAGGGAATCCGTGAATGTTTCCTTGTCTAGGCAGTTGTCCTTCCATTTGGGGCCTGTTGTTTTGGGCTGCTGTTTTCTCCGTCCTCTCCCGTGGATCTCGAAATGCACTGCTTGGTGGTCGCTGAATGTGAATTCATTGCTGACTTTCCATGTGGTTAGCCTATAGAGTGAGCTGCTGAGCAGGGTGAGGTCTATAATAGAGCCTCTACTGGCCTTACAGTACGTGAGCTCCTGCCCGTCGTTTGCAAGGCCCAGGTCGATCGCCGCGAACTCTTCTAGCAGGGTGGTCCCTCTCGCGTTGGTTTCCTTGCTTCCCCATTCCATGGCCCAGGCGTTAAAGTCTCCTGCTATGACGAGGGGAGCTCTGTTGCGAGCGTCTTCTGATATTTCCTCCAGCATGTTTTGGAACCGCCGCAGTTCCCAGCTTGGGGGTGCGTAGCAACTGTAAATGGTGATTCCATTAATTTTCGCTCTGACGAATCCTTCGTGTGATGCTCTGACTTCCTGGAGCGATGAGTTGAGGGACCAGATGGCCGCTTTTCCGCATTTACTTGCCACCCAGCCGCTTCCTGCGATAGGCTTGTATGGCTCGCAGATTATTGCGACTGATTATTATTATTATGATTATTAACTGAGTGAACTTCATTTTCTGTTGGCCAGGGCGCTCCTAAACACGGGGCATCTGCCGCTACCGGCAATGTGATTGGGGTCATTTTTCCTGTCCTTGCAGAGCATGCACTGTGGCTCTTGTTTGCAGTCCTTAGCCAGATGGTCCTTTCCTCCGCATCGTCGGCACAGATTCGATCTGTCCAGTTCACTCTTGCAGTGTCTTGCAAGGTGGCCAAACTCGAGGCATCTGAAACATCTGGTGATGTTTATTCGCTCGCGGATTCTTGTGTTGACCCAGCCAACTTTCAGGAAACCTACCGAGAGGGCCTTTTTTGCGCTTTCCGCTGGTAGTCTTATAGTCGCCGTTTGTGTTTGGCCATACGACTTACGGAGGCTAATATTCTCTGGGGTTATGTCCAATATTTGGATTTGACCCCTCATCGCCTCGCATATGTCCTCTCTGGTCGTGATCTCGTCCAGGTCCTTGCACTCAATGGAGACTCGGTGGGACAGCGTCCGGACCTCTGCATTTTCGCCTAGCGTTTCGCCCACCAGGCTCCTAAATGCTGGGGTATTCTCTCCCGAATTCCTAAGCTGAAGTAGCAGTTCTCCTTTTTGTGTCCTCCTTATTTTTGACACCGCTTTTCCGAGCTCGCCCAGTTTCTCATCGGCTTTAACTTTTCTCAGTATCTCTGAGTAGCTCGCTTCACCTTTTGCCGAGATGACTATAGCATCCGGTCGCGTCTTTTTCTTAAGCAATCCCTTGCTCTTTTTCCGGGTGACCTCCTTCCTTTTTTTGTGGGTGACCTCCTTCCACTTGTCGCCGTCCGCTTTGGGGCTCGGTGTCTCCTGCACCGTTGTTACGGTAGCCTGGTTACCGACTGGCCCTCGGATTCGCTTAGTTTGGGGCGTCCGTACCGTGGCCTGCTTGACGCTTGACGTCTACCGTCGTCCTGAAAAGAGGCGAGGTTTGACACGACTGGTGCGTCCTGATTACCTCCTTGGCTCCTTCGTCGTGTAGCTGGATGGCCGCCAGCTCGTAGAGCACTCTGATGCTCTCTATTGAGTCTCGCATGGGCTGGTGTATGGAGCGTCGCTTGCCATCTTCGAGCATGTCTACCAGCTTTGAGATCTCGTGCCCGAGTTCCCGGAGTGCTGAGCTGCTCTGAGTTTCCGTGGTTTGGTCCCGCTCTGAGTTCGTCTCTGCGGGGACGGCTGTTGCTCCATCTACTGGTGATCTCACCATTCTGCTGCTCTTTGCAAAAGCATCACAGCTCTCCTTCGTTTGTGGGGTTTGGATATTGCTCATTTTGGTGGGTCCCAACTCCTAAGCCGTTGTCCTTGTCCGTTGTACAGTCGCGTTATAATCTCAAGGTTGTCTTTGCAAGCAGTGAGGCCATGCGAGGGTTGACACCCGCCTTCATGGGGTCGAGTGTTCAGAGCCAGATCCGCGTTAATCAGGAATATTACATCTGAACCTATACTGCCAACTAAATGGCGACGATACGAGGAGCGTGCTTGGAGATTTGCCATGTTTTAACGGGACGGGGGCGGTACCAGCATTAGCCTAGCAGTCATTTCGGCCAGATTTCACTCCGCTTACTGAGATGCTAGAATACTGTCGGCCGTCAGCCCAGGGGTCGTCTAGTCGTGTATGGTTGTCCAGAGTTCGCAGCCTGAGACATTACTGGTCTCAGTCTCAGTCGCCTTCTCGTGTAAGCTAGGCGCGTCACGGGTGTGCAGCGCCTACCCAGGGGGTACCTGGCCACAGCCGGAGGTCACAAGTTGCTTTAATTACCACGGAACGGAATCGATCTGGCCATTTCCAGGTTAATGGCGTTCAGAATCTTTTCGCCTGCAAGAGGCACCTCTCCGGGCACTTACATCCCCGTGTCATTTTCAGTCGCCTCATACGACAAGCAATGACTAGCTGTGGTAGTATTCTATGGGCCGCTTACCACACGGCCGAGTGTGTGTGTGTGTGGGTTTTTTTTTTTTTTTTTTTTTTGCTTACGGCATGGAGGTGAAAATCTTCGTAAGATACTGATGGCCCGGGCCAACCGTATGCACGATTCGCTGACTCCGTCAACACCTACGTACTAAACTCACCCCCCACTCACACACCACATTCCCCGCGGGATCACCGCAAAGTATTACTTCGCGGGGATGGGTTGCCTATTTTAGGCAGTCTCCATTATTCGTCGCTCCTTTTCGCATCGTCTCAGATCCCTCTGGATGCCTATTATCAGCTGACTTATATTCCTCCAGTTGTCCTCTCCTTCCAGCATGAACGTTACTAGTCCCTCAGGTGGGGGTACAGAGCCTACTGCGTCTCTATACCTCGAGCATTGGTACAGCACGTGTTCCGGGTCTTCGTCCAAATTTGAGCATGTCGGACACTCCGGGGTGTCCTCATGCCTGAACCTGTGGAGATACTTCCTGTACCCGCCGTGTCCAGTAAAAAACTGCGTTAGGTGGAAGTTAATTTCTCCGTTCCGTCTCCTAATCCATTGCTCCAGATTGGGGATTAGTTTGTGTGTCCATCTCCCCTTGTTCGCCGTGTTCCATCTCTCCTGCCAAGTTGCCATTGATTTAGCTCTCTCCGACCGTCGGATGACGTCTATTGAGACAGCTTCGCCTGTCGCTATTCGTGCATTGAATATGTTCTCCATTTCCTTGGCCAATATATCTACCGGCAGCATGCCTGCCAATACTGTGGCCGCCTCGTCCGACACCGTCCGGAATCCAGAGATAGTGCGGAGTGCGCTTAGCCTGTAGGGGACTGACATTTTCCTTCTGAGGCCTTTCTGGCTTGCGACTGCTGATGCCCATATCGGTGCAGCATAGAGCAGCACGGAGGCTACAACTCTCGCGAGGAGTAGGCGTCTACCTGCTCTTGGTCCTCCTATGTTTGGTAGCATCCTTGAAAGGGCCGCCTGCATTTTTGCCGCTTTCTGGCTAACATACTCTACGTGAGGTCGAAAGCTAAGCCTGTTGTCTAACATGACCCCCAGATACTTGATGGAAGCCTTTGACTCGATACTAACGCTGTCTACCTGAAATCTAGCAAACTCAACTATCTTGCGACTTGTGATATGCACAGCCTCTGTTTTATGGCCTGCCAGCTCCAGGCTAGCGCCACGCATCCAGCTGGCCACGATCCTTATGGCTGCATTCGCTGCCGCTTCTACTTCTTTTATTTCTTTGCCCACCACTAATAGGGCCAGATCATCTGCGAATCCTATGATTCTGCATCCCTGGGGCAATTGTACTCTGAGCACCTCGTCGTACATTATGTTCCACAGGAGTGGTCCCAAGACCGACCCCTGTGGGACCCCTGCTGTGACCATGTAACTCCTAGTACCGTCTTCCGTATCATAAGTTAATAGTCGATCGGACAGGTAGTTGGATATTATACGGAAAAGGGAGGACGGTATCCCTATTCGGTCTAAGGCTTCCAGTATTCGAGACCAGCTTGCTGAGTTAAAGGCGTTGCGGATGTCCAACGTAACCACCGCGCAGTACTCCTTCTCTCCCCACCTCCATCGGGTACCCTCTATTGCTTTAGTAGCAATATCTACCACCGCCTTAATTGCGTCGACCGTAGATCTAGCCTTACGAAATCCGTATTGCTGTTTGGACAGGGCCTCTTTCTCTTCAACCACTCTTATTAGTCGGTTGTACACGATCCTCTCCAGAACCTTTCCCGCCGTGTCCAGTAGGCAGACTGGCCTGTATCCCGAGGGTTCCTCTATTGGCTTATCCCCTTTCGGTAGGAGGATTAATTTCTGTCGCTTCCATCTCTTGGGAAATACACCGTCCTGCAGACATCTATTGTATGTCTCGGCGAAGGCGTCGGGTTTCGTCAGCATGGCTAACTTTAGCGTCTTGTTTGGCACCCCATCTGGTCCTGGAGCCTTTTTGTCGTCTAGCTTCTTGCTTGCCACTACCACTTCGTCTGTCGACACCTGCTGCACCAGTTCCGTGCTTCGTGAGCGGCTGACGACCTCCAATCTTGGGTGATGGGGGAACAGTGCCTCAACTATAGTGGCGAGTGCGGTAGGACAGGTCACACGGGTTGTTCGCTGGCTGCGTATCTTCTTCGTGACTGCCTTATACGCCGTGCCCCACGGGTTTACGTCGGCCTCGTCGCATATTTGCTGGAAGCAGCTGGATTTGCTTTGTTTGATACTTCTTTTGAGGTATCGCTTGGCTGCCCGCAGGTCATCCAGCCTAGATGCAAAGTCTGGGCGGCCTCGGGCTCGTTGGGAGCGTCTTCTAGCGCGTAGGCAGGCCTTCCTTAGGTCGCTGATTTCCTCGTTCCACCAGTAGCAAGGTGCTCCTCTTCTGTTTGGCTTCCTCCTGGGCATGGATAAGTCGCACGCGTCCGAGATGTTTTCCATAAGCTGCCGTGCCATGTCTTCTGCTGACTCCGTGGCCCCAGTCCATCGAGCATGACGTAGGGAATCCGTGTATGTTTCCTTGTCTAGGCAGTTGTCCTTCCATTTGGGGCCTGTTGTTTTGGGCTGCTGTTTTCTCCGTCCTCTCCCGTGGATCTCGAAATGCACTGCTTGGTGGTCGCTGAATGTGAATTCATTGCTGACTTTCCATGTGGTTAGCCTATGGAGTGAACTGCTGAGCAGGGTGAGGTCTATAATAGAGCCTCTACCGGCCTTGCAGTACGTGAGCTCCTGCCCGTCGTTTGCAAGGACCAAGTCGAGCGACGCGAACTCTTCTAGCAGGGTGGTCCCTCTCGCGTTAGTTTCCTTGCTTCCCCATTCCAAGGCCCAGGCGTTAAAGTCTCCGGCTATGACGAGAGGAGCTCTATTGCGATAGCCTTCTGATATTTCATCCAGCATGGTCTGAAATTGCCGCGGTTCCCTGCTTGGGGGTGCGTAGCAACTGTAAACGGTGATTCCATAAATTTTTGCTCTCTTGAATCCGTCGTTTCCTGCTCTGACTTCCTGGGCCGGAGTTTTGAGAGACCAAATGGCCGCTTTTCCACATTTACTTGCCACCCAGCCACTTTCAGCGATAGGCTTGTATGGCTCGCAGATTATTGCGACGTCCGTATTTCTTTCCCGTATTGATTGTGTTGTGTGTGTGTGTGTGTGCGTGTGTGTGTGTGTGTGTGTGTGTGTGTTTGTGTGTGTGTGTGTGTGTGTGTGTGTGTGTGTGTGTGTGTGTTTGTGTGTGTATGTCAGGAGCTTAGTACTAATAATAGCCGAGTTTGGTCACGATATCTCGATAAACAAAATATTTTTTCATACAAAAACTTAATATTCGATCGATCGTTCCTATGGCAGCTATATGATACTATACCACTAGGTCCGAACCGGTTTTCACATATGTGCTGAGTGCAACATAAAGATGGACTTCTGCAAAATTTCATTAAGATATCTTTAAAACTGAGAGACTAGTTCGCATAGAAACAGACAGACGGACAGACGGATATGGCTCTATCGACTCGCCTGTTGATGCTGATCAAGAATATATATACTTTATGGGGTCGGAGATGTCTCCTTCACACTTCACGACAAATTATAATACCCTCTGCCAGGGTATAATAATATTGATCTGTTTTATGACATGCGAGAGGCGCCAAACAAAACAAAATAGTGACATTGCTTGCCTCGCAGGGCAACATGTAACTGAAATGTTATGCGAATATAATACTAGTTTAATTTTTAGCTGCTGAGCCAAACAAAGTTCTTTTTCATAAAACAGTACCAATTGCCATATCAACTCCAAATCAATCAAAATGTTCATGACAGTTCATTGCTAGTCTGAACACAGCATTGACTGAGCCTCACTCAGTGTGAGAGAGTCACTCAGTGAGACAGACTCACCACAATTACAAAATTTCTTTTCCATATATATATTCGGCAATATCCGTCATATTTTTTCCTTTTTCTTTTTGTCTAAGGAATTTGCAATTTTCTGAATATATATACATATATATATATATATATATATAAATTATCCGGTCAAAACTAAAAACAGTTTAGGTTAATTTTGTGGTAGTTGTTTCCAACTACAAAAGAAATCCACAATATTTTTTGTGTGTACATACGTACGCGCTCGTGCACTTTCCTAACTAAAAAAAAAAAAAAAAAATTTATTACGTGTCCGCATTTAATCCGACAAGTTGCTTCACAATGTTGTTTCCTAATAAATATTGTTTATTCATGTTCTTGGTCCGACACACAAACATACACCAGGTTCACCAGCAATTTATTGCACCTTGTATTACTTAAAAAAATAGACAGGGCCTCTTTCTCTTCGACGACACTAAGTAGTCGGTCATGCACAATCCTTTCCAGTACCTTTCTCGCCCTGTCCAGTAGGCAGATTGGCCTGTATCCCGAGGGTTCCTCTATTGGCTTGTCCTCTTTCAGTAGAAGGATTAGTTTCTGTCACTTCTATCTCTTGGGGAATACACCGTCCTGTAGACATCTAGTATATGTCTCGGCGAAAGCGTCAGGTTTCGTTAGCATTGCTAACTTTAGCGATTTGTTTGGCACCCCATCTGGTCCTGGAGCCTTTTTGTCGCCGAGTTTTTTGCTTTCCGATAACACGTCGTCTGCCGACACCTGCTACACTAGCTCCGTGCTCAGTGAGGGGTTGGCTATTTCAAGTCGTGGGTGTTAGGAGAACAGTGCCTCAACTATAGTGGCAAGTGCGGTAGGGCAGGTCACCTGGGTTGTTCCCTGGCTGCGGATCTTCTTCGTGACGACCTTGTATGCCGTGCCCCACGGGTTAACATCGGCCTCATCGCATATTTTCTGCAAGCAGCTGGATTTGCTTCGTTTAATGCTTCTCTTGAGATCTCACTTGGCTGCCCGTAAGGAGTCCGTGTAGGTTTCCTCGTCTAGGCTGTTTTCCTTCCATTTCGGGCCTGTTGTTTTGGGCTGCTGTTTTCTCCGTCCTCTCCCGTGGATCTCGAAGTGCACTGCTCGGTGGCGCTGAATGTGAATTCATTACAGACTTTCCATGCAGTAAGCCTACAAAGTGAGCTTCTGAGCAGGGTAAGGTCTATAATAGAGCCTCTACTGGCCTTGAAGTACGTGAGCTCCTGCCCGTCGTTTGCAAGGACCAAGCGACGCGAACTCTTCTAGCAGGGTGGTCCCTCTCGCGTTAGTTTCCTTGCTTCCCCATTCCACGGCCCAGGCGTTAAAGTCTCCGGCTATGACGAGAGGAGCTCTATTGCGATCGTCTTCTGATATTTCTTCCAGCATGGTCTGAAATTGCGGCAGTTCGCAGCTTGGGGGTGCGTAGCAACTGTAAACGGTGATTCCATAAATTTTTGCTCTCACGAATCCGTCGTTTGCTGCTCTGACTTCCTGGGCCGGAGTTTTGAGAGACCAAATGGCCGCTTTTCCACATTTACTTGCCACCCAGCCACTTTCAGCGATAGGCTTGTATGGCTCGCAGATTATTGCGACGTCCGTATTTCTTTCCCGTATTGATTGTGTTGTGTGTGTATGTGTGTGTGTGTGTGTGTGTGTGTGTGTGTGTGTGTGTGTGTGCGTGTGTGTGTGTGTGTGTTTGTGTGTGTGCGTGTGTGTGTGTGTGTGTGTGTGTGTGCGTGTGTGTGTGTGTGTGTGTGTGTGTGTGTGTGTGTGTGTGTGTATGTCAGGAGCTTAGTACTAATAAAAGCCGAGTTTGGTCACGATATCTTGATAAACAAAATGTTTTTTCATACAAAAACTTAATATTCGACCGATCGTTCCTATGGCAGCTATATGATACTTTACCACTAGGTCCGAACCGGTTTTCACATATGTGCTGAGTGCAACATAAGGATGGACTTCTGCAAAATTTCATTAAGATATCTTTAAAACTGAGAGACTAGTTCGCATAGAAACAGACAGACGGACAGACGGATATGGCTCTATCGACTCGCCTGTTGATGCTGATCAAGAATATATATACTTTATGGGGTCGGAGATGTCTCCTTCACACTTCACGACAAATTATAATACCCTCTGCCAGGGTATAATAATATTGATCTGTTTTATGACATGCGAGAGGCGCCAAACAAAACAAAATAGTGACATTGCTTGCCTCGCAGGGCAACATGTAACTGAAATGTTATGCGAATATAATACTAGTTTAATTTTTAGCTGCTGAGCCAAACAAAGTTCTTTTTCATAAAACAGTACCAATTGCCATATCAACTCCAAATCAATCAAAATGTTCATGACAGTTCATTGCTAGTCTGAACACAGTATTGACTGAGCCTCACTCAGTGTGAGAGAGTCACTCAGTGAGACAGACTCACCACAATTACAAAATTTCTTTTCCATATATATATTCGGCAATATCCGTCATATTTTTTCCTTTTTCTTTTTGTCTAAGGAATTTGCAATTTTCTGAATATATATACATATATATATATATATATATATATAAATTATCCGGTCAAAACTAAAAACAGTTTAGGTTAATTTTGTGGTAGTTGTTTCCAACTACAAAAGAAATCCACAATATTTTTTGTGTGTACATACGTACGCGCTCGTGCACTTTCCTAACTAAAAAAAAAAAAAAAATTTATTACGTGTCCGCATTTAATCCGACAAGTTGCTTCACAATGTTGTTTCCTAATAAATATTGTTTATTCATGTTCTTGGTCCGACACACAAACATACACCAGGTTCACCAGCAATTTATTGCACCTTGTATTACTTAAAAAAATAGACAGGGCCTCTTTCTCTTCGACGACACTAAGTAGTCGGTGCACAATGCACAATCCTTTCCAGTACCTTTCTCGCCCTGTCCAGTAGGCAGATTGGCCTGTATCCCGAGGGTTCCTCTATTGGCTTGTCCTCTTTCAGTAGAAGGATTAGTTTCTGTCACTTCTATCTCTTGGGGAATACACCGTCCTGTAGACATCTAGTATATGTCTCGGCGAAAGCGTCAGGTTTCGTTAGCATTGCTAACTTTAGCGATTTGTTTGGCACCCCATCTGGTCCTGGAGCCTTTTTGTCGCCGAGTTTTTTGCTTTCCGCTAACACGTCGTCTGCCGACACCTGCTACACTAGCTCCGTGCTCAGTGAGCGGTTGGCTATTTCAAGTCGTGGGTGTTAGGAGAACAGTGCCTCAACTATAGTGGCAAGTGCGGTAGGGCAGGTCACCTTGGTTGTTCCCTGGCTGCGGATCTTCTTCGTGACGACCTTGTATGCCGTGCCCCACGGGTTAACATCGGCCTCATCGCATATTTTCTGCAAGCAGCTGGATTTGCTTCGTTTAATGCTTCTCTTGAGATCTCACTTCGCTGCCCGTAAGGAGTACGTGTAGGTTTCCTCGTCTAGGCTTTTTCCTTCCATTTCGGGCCTGTTGTTTTGGGCTGCTGTTTTCTCCGTCCTCTCCCGTGGATCTCGAAGTGCACTGCTCGGTGGCGCTGAATGTGAATTCATTACAGACTTTCCATGCAGTAAGCCTACAAAGTGAGCTTCTGAGCAGGGTAAGGTCTATAATAGAGCCTCTACTGGCCTTGAAGTACGTGAGCTCCTGCCCGTCGTTTGCAAGGACCAAGTCGAGCGACGCGAACTCTTCTAGCAGGGTGGTCCCTCTCGCGTTAGTTTCCTTGCTTCCCCATTCCACGGCCCAGGCGTTAAAGTCTCCGGCTATGACGAGAGGAGCTCTATTGCGATCGTCTTCTGATATTTCTTCCAGCATGGTCTGAAATTGCCGCAGTTCGCAGCTTGGGGGTGCGTAGCAACTGTAAACGGTGATTCCATAAATTTTTGCTCTCACGAATCCGTCGTTTGCTGCTCTGACTTCCTGGGCCGGAGTTTTGAGAGACCAAATGGCCGCTTTTCCACATTTACTTGCCACCCAGCCACTTTCAGCGATAGGCTTGTATGGCTCGCAGCTTATTGCGACGTCCGTATTTCTTTCCCGTATTGATTGTGCCTTGCAGTACGTGAGCTCCTGCCTGTCGTTTGCAAGGACCAAGTCGAGCGCCGCGAACTCTTCTAGCAGAGTGGTCCCTCTCGCGTTAGTTTCCTTGCTTCCCCATTCCAGGGCCCAGGCGTTAAAGTCTCCGGCTATGACGAGAGGAGCTCTATTGCGAGCGTCTTCTGATATTTCTTCCAGCATGGTCTGAAATTGCCGCGGTTCCCAGCTTGGGGGTGCGTAGCAACTGTAAACGGTGATTCCATAAATTTTTGCTCTCACGAATCCGTCGTTTCCTGCTCTGACTTCCTGGGCCGGAGTTTTGAGAGACCAAATGGCCGCTTTTCCACATTTACTTGCCACCCAGCCACTTTCAGCGATAGGCTTGTATGGCTCGCAGATTATTGCGACGTCCGTATTTCTTTCCCGTATTGATTGTGTTGTGTGTGTGTGTGTGTGTGTGTGTGCGCGTGTGTGTGTGTGTGTGTTTGTGTGTGTGCGTGTGTGTGTGTGTGTGTGTGTGCGTGTGTGTGTGTGTGTGTGTGTGTGTGTGTGTGTGTGTGTGTGTGTGTGTATGTCAGGAGCTTAGTACTAATAAAAGCCGAGTTTGGTCACGATATCTTGATAAACAAAATGTTTTTTCATACAAAAACTTAATATTCGACCGATCGTTCCTATGGCAGCTATATGATACTTTACCACTAGGTCCGAACCGGTTTTCACATATGTGCTGAGTGCAACATAAGGATGGACTTCTGCAAAATTTCATTAAGATATCTTTAAAACTGAGAGACTAGTTCGCATAGAAACAGACAAACGGACAGACGGACATGGCTCTATCGACTCGCCTGTTGATGCTGATCAAGAATATATATACTTTATGGGGTCGGAGATGTCTCCTTCACATTTCACGACAAATTATAATACCCTCTGCCAGGGTATAATAATATTGAGCTGTTTTATGACATGCGAGAGGTGCCAAACAAAACAAAATAGTGACATTGCTTGCCTCGCAGGGCAACATGTAACTGAAATGTTATGCGAACATAATACTAGTTTAATTTTTAGCTGCTGAGCCAAACAAAGTTCTTTTTCATAAAACAGTACCAATTGCCATATCAACTCCAAATCAATCAAAAACATCTATTGGCAGATTGAACTATCTGAGGATTCAAAGCCTCTCCCCTTTGGCCTTTGTAACTTTTCTCCTGACCTGCGCTATTGTGTATCTAGTTATTTGGATGATGGCTGAGCAGTTTCGAACAGTAAACTTGACTTTAAATATTTCTAAGTGAATTATGTGTAACAAGTATCAATTATCTTGGTTACGTGATAGGAATAGGAGGTATTTGCACAAATCCGGAAAATGTAGCTTGTATTGCAATTTGGCTGCCGCCAAAAAACTTAAAGCATATTCGAGGATTTCTAGGAGTTTCCGTTCTAGGAGTTTCCGAACTTTATCATCATATCGACAAAGAAAGTGTTTGATTGGACCCCTGAAGCACAGACCGCAATGGACAACTTAAAAACAGTGCTAGCATACTCGCTTGTTTTAAAAAATGCTGATTTTAAGAGAAAAAATTTCTGACATTGTGACGCCAGTGAAGATAATAAAGAACAACCGATTGCTTTCATGCCTAGCAGCCATCGAAAAATTACGATATTATTTGGAACTCCAGCAATTTAAAGTTGTTACCGACCATTCAAGTTTTCTTTGGCTTATTCGTCAGCAAAATATATCGGGTAGAATGGCACGATAGGTTTTTAGACTGCAACAATTTAAATTTTGCGTTTCCAATCGGAAAGGCAAAGGCATTGTTCCCGATGCTTTGTCTCGGTTGCCCGAGAATAAAATCGCTCAATTAGACATGGATCCTGTAATATCTCTTAATTCCGATAAATTTATGGGCGCTAGCTATGTACAAATTAAAGACAAATTTTACCAGAATTTGACTCAGTTTCCGGACATAAAAATCGTTGATAGGTTATTGTGCGCACCGAAAATTCGAGAGGAGATTCGACACAAGGAAGTCCTTCGTGGAAACTATGGGTGCATAACATCGTCTCGCGTTGGCATGCAAAAAACTATTGAGAAAATTCACAATAATTTGTTCTCTCCAGGATTAGCTAAAGATGTACGTGAATACATACCAAATAGCGAGATATGTAAAGAAACTAAGGCTCCAAACTATATCCTTCGGCCACTTATGGGTGCTCACATCCCAACTTGCAGACCATTTCATTTGACCTGCTTGGGCCATACCCTAGAAACAAAAGCGGTAATATGGGATTGTTAACAGTTTTAGATCACTTCAGCACGTATCATAGGTTTCAGCCCCTAAAGAAATTCACATCAGCTGTGATACAAACATTTCTTCTTGAACAAATATTCCATTGTTTTGGTGTTGCAAACTAAAATAAGTGACAGCCAGTTCACAGCTCTTGAGTTCAATGCTTTCTTAGCCGAACTTGGCATTGAACATTTGTATACAGCTCAATATGCACCGCAGAGAAATGCTGCAGAACGAGTTAACGTGCCCTATTCGGGGTGGATATGATCACTCATGGTACCGATTACAAGTTATTGACGGAGCTGTCCTTATTGCGGTCTGACAATTTGACATGGTTAAGGACAGATATTCAGACAAACATTATGAGCGTAAAGCGGCTCAATATAATTTACGCAGCAAGCCTGTTTCTTTTCACGCAGGACAGGAGGAGTTCTTTTGAAATTTTGGGCTTATTAAGTTCTGACACAATTTTAATGCTAAACGTACTTCCCAGTTTATAAACTACCGTGTCAAAAAGGAACTAGGCAATTGTTTTTATTCCCATGAAAATCAGCAATTAAAAGAAATTGGCACTTTTCATGCCAATGACATTAGTGTTTAATTCCCGCTAATAAACCCGTCTAACGTCGGGATGTTATCGGGTGGTGTAACGGTCACCGTTGTCCTATTTAAATTGAACCGCGTAAACGATCCAAACAGCTTGCGTTTGTGTAACGAAGCTATAGCGATCAGCTTTTGTCTGTCACTGTCAGCTGCGATGATTCTTCCGATGCTATAAAGCGTCTGCGTGCACGTTGGCAGCGCGGCTAGCTTCATTCTAATCCTAGAAGAAAAAAAATTCGCAGACCCTATTGAAGCCCTGTAGTTCCCGAATATAACATTTCCAAAGTTACTTTTTCAATCGAAGGTCTGGCTACGGCGGTTCGGACATAGCCCCACCAAAAATTAAATTAAAATTCTGGAGAAATCAATCTTGCCGTCTCTGACAGCAATCCCACTTATTTTTGAGGCAACTGCCACGTTTGTCAATTGGACGGCACACTACTTCCCTGGGACGGCACTATCAATCCTGCCCCCATTAAGTAGGCGTCAGCCTCAACTGTGGACTAGCTGCCATTCCCTCGGTCACACCAGCAAGAAAGGGCAGTCGCCGTTTCCAAAGTCTGGAAAGACGAGTTGTTTTTTTGCCCCAATGAAGCGCGGTTGGTCAGCAGCCTAGAAGACACCGCCCATTAGTTGGCCGGAATGTGTGGGTTTCTGGAAATTTCTGTTAAATTTCTTAGTATAAAATTAGTTTATTAAATTTTGTGTGAAAATTCCAAAGGCTTGCTCAAAGTGCATTTATTAGGGCCCACTAAAAATAACGTGCAAGTTCAGTGAAAAAAAAAAAGTTTTTTATACCTACATATATTTTTCTACATATATATAAAAAGAAACAAAAATAGTATATTTTTAGGCCTTTCATCGAGGAATATATATAAGTCCGTACAGTTTGTTTTGATTATATTTTCTTATTTTGGCACCGATAAGCCAAACTGACATTCGCACCTGCTGCGCTCAGATCAATAAGTTTATGGCCGTGCCAGTCTGGTGAATACTTATCATCTTTGATTCTACCTACACTTCGCTCAAATACTAGCTGAAACAGAAACAAAATAAAAGATTTTTAACAGAAGCAAATATATGTACACAAATATGTATATTTGTATTCATTCATCAGCGCTCACATTTCCCCACGCTCTTCAAGCTTAACCGGCTTAACTTAAACTCGGCTGCCCATTTTTTTTACCGACCATACTATTTAAAATCAACTAAAATTATATTCACTTTTATAATACATTATTTTTCTTTTGCCGATTACCTTTTAATTAATTTACCAACTTAATTTTTATTTTTTTAGCATTGCACTTGAGCGAAAGCGTGTAAGTGTAAGTGGTGGTAGTCGTAGGAAGGTGCAGGCTAAAGCGCGGGGCTGCGTTATAACGCGTAGTCCTTATTGGAGCCAAAGCCAAAGCTCCAAAGCACCAAAAAGCGACAATCTACACAATCTTTGAACCTCGCTAACTAATAGTTCTTGCTGCACGCACAGGCAGACCAACGTGACCACGTGTTCGACCCATTGATTACCGGACATTCTTGAGCGCAGATCTGGTGGATAGCTAACCAGTGCGCACCCTCACTCGGATTTACAACATCTGATATAATTGTAGACGGCATACTGGCCGTAGGTATGAGCGAAGGGCATAAGTACACATGAAATTTAAATTGCAATTATTTCCGTTTTATATATCTGACATTGTCTTTCGATCCTGATTTAGCATGTATATGTCGCTGACTACTATATTTCTACGTTACACAGTTCAATTAAGAGTTCACAGCACATCATCGTCGTCAACAGGCATGCTGACATCGTTGGATCATACTAACGTAGTGAGTACTGTGTGAAAGAACAAAAGGTAATAAGCCAACATAGCGAATTGTACGCATTGTTTGAATCGCGGTTACAGACAACTTTTGTGGATCATACAGATCAGCATGGGGCACCTTAGGTAAATAATATCGCATACAAAAGGGTAGTTGCAATGAAAATCACAGATGCAGCTACAGGCAGGGTGGGTGAAGACCGAGGGTAGCCAACATCTTAGCTCCTCGGCTCTATATGATATATTCTGCTTGCAGATCGTAGTCGCTCCTTATATATCGTGGTATTCCGTCCTACCTTAACTCTGTCTACCTTTTTGTTTCTTTATTATACTTGACGCCTCGAGTGTGTTAGGGAGCAAAAGAACCCACGCCACTTCCTGAGCACGGGCGGAACCCGTAGACGGAGTACGCTCCCAACGCACAACACAAGTGTTAGGCGAGTTGCGCCCAGCGCAGCCGTCGTGTTCGTTACATCTTAAAATAATAAGAAAAATGGCGCCCAACGTGGGGCCCGAACTTCTGCTCTTCCGCTTCTCACCCCCGAGATCCGGAATTGGCCCACAAGAACTTAGGAGAGAGCCGAAAGCATTGTTTGTAACATGATTTGTCACGAGCCAATGTGGACGATCCTACGTTAAATCCATGCAAGCTTTCACCCTTCTTCCTATCCTTATCACAATATACCATCCAAATAATTTTAGTTTCCGTGACGACATTTATTCTCGCTTGGAACTGCTGGTATTCTGATGTCTTTTGTTGGAGCCAGACCAGGAAGTAAATAGTCGAGCGATTTATTTAGTGGATCAATTATACTGTTCCACTAGAAATCTTATTATGTTTTCGCCACTTTTGATTCATTTAGGACTTTTAGATCTGATTTCGAGTCCGTTCTCTACCAAGTGATAGAAGGTTGGTAGGGCATAATAACATTCCGTTTGTTCTAGTTGAATTGAGAATTGTTCTGGTTGGGTTATTTCGACTCGTCCCTCTTCAACTTAGTTCAGACAACTCAATACTGATTTAGTAAAATAGTTTGCTTGATTTTCGTAAGGAGATATATCAAACATAGAGATTAGAGATATAGAGATTTATGCGATGTATTTACCTAAGGATAAGTCCCATGTTATAAAATGTTATAATATTGTTATATTAATATCGAAGAGCCTTAAACCTTTTCTTTTTGCCGTAAAACCGTTTCCGATTATCATAACTATCGCTCATTAGCGCTTCTCGTATATATCTTAAAATTAAAATCCTTTCGGAATCAATTCCCATTTAACTCTGACCAATTATAATCGATTTATTGATGATGGCTGTCGTTCGTAGTCAGAAAAGTTTAATTCTCAGCGAAGCACCTGCAATGTGTACTATTTGCAATGAATCATCGATTGGTGATGCAGACACTGTAGAAACTCCATGTGCTCATAAATTTCATCGAAATTGCCTAAATCAATGGTTAAGAAGCAGTGAGACATGTCCCACTTGCAAACGAGCTTGTAGTCGCGAATTATTCGAAGATAGCAGTGACTTGGATGCAGTAGCTTCACAAAGACCTACAAACACGGGGGCCGTTCCTCGGTCCCGAACTATTACCCGAAGTAATGCTCGAAATACTCCTAAAGCCGCCAGAGGTCGTCCTAGTGGGCCGACCAACTCTCGGGAGCAAGCGGGATCGCGAAACACCCAACCTTCTAGGGAATCGCTTGGTTTGTCAGAACAGCGTGTGCAGTTGCTTATCAGTAAGACATTGGAAGCCCATAAGGCTGAAATGGCGTCCTATTTGTCCGAAGAATTATATGCCGCAGTTAGAAATTTAAACTTCTATCAGGAGCCACGTGAGGAACCCCAATTAGAATGGGAAAATGATTTTCCACGTGATGCACCGCGATCGAACAACGCTGCGAGATTACCGAATGCTAGTGTTCAGTCTGATGCGAGACGTGAATACGCAGTCGATAGGCCCGACAAAATATGGAGTGTTATATCCAATTGGGAAGTCAGATTTTCAGGCGTGGCTAGTGATATCCCAGTCGACGACTTTATATATCGCATAAATTGCTTGACTTCACAATGTTTAAATGGCAATTTTAGGCTGTTATATCAGTTTGCCAATTTGCTGTTTACCGGACCAGCTTTGACATTTTTTTGGAGATATCACCTACGACTGACCAAACAGGCTGGTTCAATTTGTGCACATGCTTGCGAGAAAGATATAAAGACCACAGGTCAGACGAAGACATAAAAGACATGGTAAGAAGACGCAAACAACGAGGGTCCGAAAGCTTTGATGAATTTTTAGATGCGATTCTTGCCTTGTCAGATTCTTTACGGGAACCAATGTCAGACTCAGAGTTAGTGATCAATGTCAAGCGCAACCTAAAACCAGAATTAAGACACGAACTACTTCATGTAAATACTCCGACTCTTGCGACATTACGCAAAGAATGTCACAAGCATGAAGCGTTCTATTCGAATTACTTTTCCAAGCCAATTTCTCGACCAATTAAACCACAACGAGTAGTCAACGAGGTAGTCCATGAAGATACCACAATGACGGATCGTACGCAGAATCTGGTAGAAACTGGGGACTTAAATGCTATACATTCTCCGGAAAAATTGATTTGCTGGAACTGCGAGGAAAAGGGACACAGATATCAAAAATGTTTAAAAGCTCGTCGTGTATTTTGTTACGGCTGTGGTGTCGTTGACACTTACAAACCCACTTACAAACTCTCCGGAGGACCTTCGTCGTCTCTTAAACGCGAATGCCCGTCGTCAATAGCCTCGGATCCAGACTTAAATAAATATACCTTAACACCTGATTCGACCTTCACACCAGACTTATCAAAACCGTGTCAGACAAAACTTAAGTCTTACCACGTCCGCTTAAACGAATATTTAGACCGTAGAGCAACTATTTTCGCTTCAGAACCCAAAGTTGAATTTAAGCCTCGTTCGTCAGAGAGACTAAGAAACCTATGGACTCAGCGACGCTCGCTAAATAAGCATCGTATTTCAGCAATTGATCATCGATCAAACGATGTGCGGCCGTTCACGAATTTGGAAATATTCAATCAGCATTACTTAGCCTTGTTAGATAGTGGGGCTACGAAAAGCGTGATTGGAGGGAGCTTAGCGAATAAAATTCTCAATTCGAAAATTGACTTTAACAAAATAAAAGGCGATGTGAGAACCGCAGACGGACAAAAACAACATGTTGTAGGTTCCATTTCAATTCCTATCGTTTATAACTCCATTGCAAATAATTTCGAATTCTTAATTGTCCCGTCTATCAAGGAAAACGTTCTCTGTGGAATAGATTTCTGGAGAGCGTTTGGCATTTCAGTACATCATTCGAATACATTGAATTCAGTGGATTTCGAAGAAGTGGAGTCGAATCAGTTGGCGTTAACACTAGCCCAAAGGAAACGCTTACAATCAGTAATCACTTCTTTTCCTTCGTTTGAAATTGATGGTCTAGGAAAGACAACTCTTGTAGAACATATCATCGATACTGGGGATGCCAAGCCCATAAAACAGAGGTTTTATCCGTTATCACCAACAAGGGAAAAATTGTTGTGCGAAGAAGTAGATAGGATGATCAAGCTTGGAGTCATTGAAGAAGCTCCATATTCCGCATGATCATCTCCCGCGATATTGATTGTTAAGCCTTGCTTACACTACCGCAAGGGAAATGAAGTGACCAGTAAGGATGCTTATCCTATACCAAATTTAGATGGCTTGATAAGTAGACTTCCTCCTGTACATTGTGTGTCGAAAATCGATTTAAAAGATGCCTTTTGGCAAATCTGCTTGGATGAATCATCGCGGGCAAAAACAGCATTCACTATCCCGAACAGGCCGCTATATCAATTTAAGAGGATGCCACTCGGATTGTGCTATGCACCGCAGACCATGAGCCGATTGATGGATCAAGTAATTCCTTACGACATGAAAGGTCATGTTATGGTTTATTTGGATGATTTACTTGTATTATCGCAAAGTTTTGATGAACATTTAATTCATTTGGCTGAGATCGCAACACGATTGCATAGGGCAGGTTTGACCATTAATATCCGTAAAAGTAATTTTTGTCTAACAAAAGTCGTATATTGTAGCCTAATCCGGCTAAAGTTCCAGCAGTTGCAGATTTTCCAGTGCCGTCAACAAAAAGACAGCTGAGACGATTCCAAGGAATGAACGGTTGGTATCAACTGTTTATCCCTCAGTATTCGTCGATTATCTTTCACCCAACAGAATTGTTAAAGGGCACGTCATTTGCTTGGAATGATAATGCTCAAATTTCGTTTGAAGAAATCAAAAGAAAATTATCCTCAGCACCGTTCTTGATAAACGCAAACTATGAGAAGCCGTCCAATGCGACGCTTCCATGCATGGCGTAGGCGGTCTGTTAGCCCAATGTGATGAGTCAGGAATCGAGCGACCCATCGCATACATGTCGAAAAAAACTAAATAAAGCGCAGCGAAATTATTCCGTTACGGAACTCGAATGTCTTGCCGTTGTATTGGCTGTAAGAAAATTTCGCATGTTCATCGAAGGACACGATTTTAAAGTCGTGACTGATCATGCAAGTTTACGTTTGCTAATGAACCAAAAAGATCTACGTGGTAGACTAGCTAGTTGGTCATTCAAATTGCAAGGATATAATTTTTCTATCGCATTTTGCAAGGGTAGTGGGAATGTGGTCGCAGACACGCTTTCCCGTGCCTTTAAGCCAGCAGACGAAGTATCTGCGGTGGACCGAGAGGTATACCCTGAAATCCACTTGTCTTCGGAGGCATTTCGATCCAACGAATACTGCCGGCTAAAAGATAATATTATGCGTTCCAACTTGTCAGATTTTCGAGTTGTAGATGATTATATATATTTCCGAAATGAATCCTCAGCTAGTAGTGTAGATGAGAACATGAAGGGTTGGAAATTATTTGTGTAGGATATGATAATCAACGTCAAACACGTAGTGGCTGTCTGTTCTGATCGTGTCGTCTGTAAATTAGCAGAAGTCGCTCGAACGTTTACAGAATGTAAACGAAGTAGAGTCAGTGGATACCAATAACTCATAAGCATCGCACGCACGTATAATTTTGTAACTCCTAACAGATTAAAACTACATCTAAGCCGCATTCATGTTCTTTTAAGTTAATTCCACAATCAATAAAAAACATTTGCGCTATACCGAAACCTGGGATCGTACAAATTGGGGGCTCAACCGGGATTTTTGATTGAATAGACAAGAAAAGAACGAATGCAGGGCTGTGTTATATAGGCATAAATTGCATATACTACGTGTGTTGGCGATGGTAAAGTTTGACGCTGATATAAATTGCAAAGTTGCGGCTTAAGGAGACGTGCGCGGAAAACGCAGAAGGCTCAATGCAGAATTACATGGGATGGTGAAATTCGGTTACAGCAGAGGCAGCGAGTGCGAAGACGCATGCAAGCTCAGTGGAGAATTTCATTGTGTAATTCGGTGACAGCAGAGGCATCGTCGGAGGCAGCGAGTGCGAAGACGCAGCAAGCTCAGTGCAGAATTTCATTGTGTGAAATTCGGTGACAGCAGAGGCATCGTCGGAGGCAGCGATTGCGAAGACGCAGCAAGCTCAGTGCAGAATTTCAAGTTGTGAAATTCGGTGACAGCAGAGGCAACGTCGGAGGCAGCGAGTGCGAAGACGCAGCGAGCTCAGTGCAGAATTTCATGGTGTTGTGAAATTCAGCGACAGCAGAAGCAACGAGTAGAAGCAACGCGCATTAGCAACGAACAGGCAGCGAAAGCACAAAACAACGAAAGGCAAGAGGCTTATGCATCGTGGTGAGTTAAGCAAAGCGATTTCGTATTAGAGACGAGAGCAGCGTTCGATAGTCGACAGCGCGGAAAAGCAACAAGAGGCAGCCAATTAAGTTTTGCATGTGCAGAAAGTGAACGTTAGCAGAAGCGGTGGCTGTTCGATTTATCTGAATAAACAGATAAAAGCTATATCGATATTATCCGATAAACGTATGCAGTTGCATTTTGCATGTTAGAAATAAGTTATTGATAATTTTTTTTTAGCAATAAGATCTGAAAATATCAATTCTTAATATTTAAAATATTAGTGCAGTTGTAACGATGCAGGTCGATGAGATAATGGTATTGAGAGTCGCGGACTTGCGACTAAAATTATCCGAGCTTAGTTTACAGACGACCGTTGTAAAACGCGACTTACAAAACAGATTGTTACTTCATTATGGCCACCACGACGAGGAAGACGACGATGAGTCTGTTATAACAGCTTTAAGTAGCCCAGGACAGAATGTTGCATCAAATGAAGAACGAACAGAAAACAGATCGTGGTTTACGTTAAAAGATGTAGAAGGCAGTGTTTCACAATTCTCAGGCTCTGATAGTCGAGACATTAATCAATGGGTTGAAGAGTTAGAGGAATGTGCGATGACAGTGCAGTGGAACAGACTACAACTTTTTGTATATGCTAAACAGCTGTTAACTGGGGCTGCAAAATCATTTGTTCGAAGTTTGCGAGAAGTTAGAGACTGGGAATCTTTAAAAACCGCACTTCTTGAAGAATTTACAATAAAATTGTCCACGGCAGAGATTCATAGAACTTTACAGAAGCGCCAAATGCAGAAAGGAGAATCCTTGCAAGAGTTTCTGTATGCTTTAATGGAAATTGCAAAGCCAATAAACTTGGATGACGCTAGTTTGATTGAATATTTTGTTGCAGGCATTCCAGATAGCAGAACAAACAAAGCAATGTTGTATCAGGCCAGGGATATTAGGCAGCTAAAAGTTCAAATTGAGGCCTACAAAAAGTCTCGCGGCGGGTCGGAACAAAAGAGCAAGAATTGGTCGCACACAAACAGAGAGGATCAACCAGTCGAGTCGACCGAAAAGGCAAAAAAGTGTTTTAAGTGCGGAGACGATTCTCATTTTAAGAAAGACTGCAAAAAAGTTTCTTTCAATTGTTTTAAGTGCGGACAGCCAGGCCATCGCGCCGCAAGCTGCAAAGTTCAAATTGCTATAAAACAGGAAAATAGCATAAACACACATAGTGTTCAAAATATGGAAAAGATCAGAAAGCCGACTTGCAGTTTTACTTCAACAGGACTTGAGCTCAAAGACATTGTGTATGCAGATGTAAAATTTAAAGGCCTCGTTGATACAGGCGCCGATTTGTGTTTACTTCGCAGAAGCATATTCTTAAAACTTGGAAATTTAAGAGTAAGTGGCCTTGAAAAATGTCTAACAGGTATCGGGGAAAGTCAAGTTCTAACCTTCGGAAGCATTAAAAAATGCAGATAGAGTTCCACGTTATTCAAGATGAGGACATTAGGTTTGAAGCAATTTTAGGAAGAACTATTCTTGAACATATTGACATGCAGGTCACTAAAAACGGAACGCAGTTTATTCGTCGAATCGTCGACAATAACGTTAAAATTGATAGGAAGCCGCAAGATCAGAGGCTACGTTCTTCTTGCGCAGAATTGCTCTCGGAATTTGAAGGTATTTGCATGACAGGTACAGAGAATGGAGAAATTACGGATAATTTGAATTTGCCTCATCTCAGTCAGGAGTATGAAAGCAAGGTTAGGAATATCGTACAAAGTTATCAACCGCAACGAAATGTGAATGCGCCCGTAAAAATGAAAATACTTTTAAATAACGAAGTTCCAGTTTTCCAGCACCCTAGGCGGCTAGCACATAGTGAGCAGAAAATTGTCGACAATCAGGTAGAAGAATGGCTAGCCCAGAAGATTATTAAGCCGAGCGTATCAGAATTTGCCTCTCCAGTGGTTTTGGTTGCAAAGAAAAATGGGCAGAAACGATTATGTTGCGACTACAGGAAACTTAACGAAAAAATTGTTCGAGATAATTTTGCAATGGCACACATGGACACAGTATTAGAAATGCTTCGGGGTGCAAAGGTGTTTACCACACTTGACTTGACCAATGGTTTCTTTCACGTCCCAGTAGATGAAGACTCGCAAAAATACACTTCCTTTGTTACTCAGAACGGTCAATATGAGTTTCTGTATGTACCGTTTGGAATTTCAAACTCCCCAGCAGTATTTACACGATTCATAATGGCTGTTTTGCGTGACTTAGTTAAGAGTAATGACGCAGTTGTATATATGGATGACGTCATCATTCCAAGTAAGGATATAAACGAGGGGGTACAGAAACTAAGTAGAGTTTTGACGGTGGCTGCAAATAATGGATTGCGCATAAATTGGACCAAGTGCCAGCTGTTGCAGACAAAAGTACAGTTTCTGGGATACATAATTGAAGATAACTCAATTAGGCCAAGTAAAGAAAAAACTGAGGCAGTAGCTAACTTTCCCATCCCAAAAGATAAAAAAGCTATTCAACGATTTCTTGGAATCACGTCATATTTCCGAAAATTTATTGAGGGCTATTCTGTTATTGCTAAACCACTATCCGACTTGTGACGCAAGGACTCCAAGTTTGAATTCAATGATCAACAACAGGTTGCAATTGAGCAGTTAAAGGTTGCTTTGACCAGCAAACCTGTTTTGCAGTTATATAGTCCGGATTTAGAGATAGAAATACATACAGATGCGTCGAAATGGGGCAATGGGGCAGTTATGTTGCAAAAGAGGTTTGAAGATGGTTTCTATCATCCAGTGCAGTATATGAGTCGTAAGACTAAACCTTGCGAAGAAAAGTACCCAGCTTACGATCTCGAAGTTCTTGCTATTATTGAATCCTTAACTAAATGGCGTGTTTATCTGTTGGGAATAAAATACAAAATAGTCACGGATTGTAATGCATTCACAATGACAATGAAAAAGAAAGACGTTCCATTGAGGGTAGCGCGCTGGGCAATGTACTTGCAGGACTACGATTTTATAATAGAACATCGATCAGGTTTAAAGATGAGGCACGTTGATGCCTTAAGCCGTGTTTCCTGTTATATGCTTACCGACACTATCGTACACAGGTTAAGAGAAGCGCAATTAGCGGATGAATGGGTGAAAGTTATACGGAGTCTTGTTGAAGAGAGAGCATTTGAAGACTGTTACATAGATAATAAAGTTTTATTTAAGGACCCAAACAAAGAGCTCATTGTAGTACCAGCCCAAATGGAAAATGAGATTATATTGATAGCGCACAAACAAGGTCACTTTTCTGCAAAAAAGACACAGGACATATTTGAGCGATCGTATTTCATTCCGAAATTGAAGGACAAAGTAGCACGAATTGTTGACAGTTGTATAGAGTGCATTATTGTTAACGAGAAATTTGGCAAGCGGGAGGGGTATTTAACGCCTATAGATAAGGGCGATAGACCCTTATTGACTTACCACATTGACCACGTTGGGCCAATGGAGATAACCAAAAAGCTGTACAATTATATCTTTGTGGTGGCTGATGCATTCTCGAAATATGTTTGGTTGTACTCTACTCGAAGCACAGGTATAGATGAAGTCATTAAGAGCTTGGAAGTACAGGCTACAAACTTTGGTAATCCTTTACGAATAGTGTCAGATAGAGGCGCTGCATTCACGTCCCATTTATTTAGTGAATATTGTGAAAAGCGTAATATTCAACATTTAATGATTGCAACTGGAGTTCCGCATGGTAATGGGCAGGTAGAACGCATGCACAAAATTGTGGTACCGATGCTATCGAAGTTGAGTCTTTAAGTCGTTAATTACAAAGCTCGACGAGGAACGTGAAAAATGTAGAAAAATGTAGCTCGTGAAAATATAAGGAAAATATAAGAAGAAAATAAAAAGGCTTTCAACTCTAAGAGAAAACCAGACAGACAATATCAAGTTAATGACATGGTAGCTATAAAGCGTACACAATACGGGACAGGCTTAAAACTTAAGGGAAAGTATCTCGGACCGTATAAAGTTGTGATGGTAAATAATCACGGAAGGTATGAGGTAGAAAAAATGGCAGATACAGAAGGCCCGTGTAAGACGTTGACAGTGGCAGAGTTTATGAAACCATGGCTCATAATTTTGTAACTCCTACATCTAAGCCGCATTCATGTTCTTTTAAGTTAATTCCACAATCAATAAAAAACATTTGCGTTATACCGAAACCTGGGATCGTACATTTGTGCCATCTGAATTACGATTAAATGTTATGAAAGCAGCACATGATCAACCAACATCCGCGCATTGTGGGATTGCCAAATGTTTGGAATGTATTCGCAGACATTTGTACTGGCCGAACATGGTGGTTGACGTACGCGAGTACATACGCCACTGCGAGTTCTGTCAAACGTCGAAAGTTCCTAATCGATGCCTCAACCCAAACATGGGAAACCAAGTGGTTAGCGAAAGGCCTTTCCAAAGGTTATATGTCGACTTTGTTGGTCCGTACCCACCATCAAAAAAAAACGAAACATTGGTATATTCGTCATTCTGGATCACTACTCAAAGTTCACATTTCTCAAGCCCATAAAAAGGCTCAATGCCAAAGTAGTGGTAGATATACTGCAAGAAGATATTTTTGACTGTTTTGGAGTACACGAGATAATAGTGAGTGACAATGGAACTCAATTTAAAAGCCTGGAATTCTCCTCACTCTTGTCGAAGTACGGCATACAGCATATGTGTACCGGTGTATACTCGCCACAGGCAAACGCGGCGGAAAGAGTTAATCGTTCGATTAATGCTGCTTTGCGCACATATATTCGGTCCGACCAAAGCCTATGGGATGTATACATTAGTAGTATAAATAGTTCGTTACGAAACACCATACACCAGTCTATTGGGATTTATCCATATTTCGTTGTGTTTGGGCAAAATATGATTAAGCACGGCAATGATTACAAGTTGCTCAAAAGCCTGAACATGCTGAATGAAGGGCAATTAAAACTCGATCGAGCAGACGAATTTCCCTTAATACGTTCTAATATTCAAAAACATATGGATAAGGCATATGAAAAGAATTTGCGAGTTGTATATATTTATTAGAAGACCTCAAGGGAAAAGAACTTGGTCATTACCATGCTTAAGACATATGGGAATGTAAGTAATCACCCCTTTTTCAGCTTTTATCTCAGTATTACTTAATCCTTTCGATTAAACCTGAGTTGTGATGGGGTGATAAGTTTTGTTTCTGTAAACATAAACATACATTGCCATTGGCATGATCAGCTGATCGCAATCAACTTCAATGGGCAACACTGCACCATAACATTTATGCAATTACATATGATCAGCGGAGGTTAATAACATAACCAGAGTGACCATGACCAATGTACATGACGCCGTTGCGAATGAAAATATCGTGTCTTGGGTGAATGCTTAATTGCCTCTTTTAGTTTGGCGTGGCGTCATTCTTTTCCATTTTAATCGCCAACGAGTACAGTTGGTTTAAATTGCTTTAAAAATTATAAAATTCAATTTTTCACGTGGGCGTAATAAACCCACGTGTATCAGCACTCAAGCTCGGAAGAAAAAAAAAAAAATAAAAATATATAAAATTAAATAAAAGGGAAGGAAAAAAAAAGGTCCAAGGTCCCCGGAAAGAAAAGGGGTAATATAGACATCATGCGCTCCCGAGAACTTAGCTATAACATTTCACCTGAATAAAGAAAGTTTTCAGAATTCGGACACTGACAAATCTTCACTAAGGGATCGTTACTGGAGTCGTGGGGTGCCTTTTCTGTGTGTGGTAGTCGTAGGAAGGTGCAGGCTAAAGCGCGAGGCTGCGTTATTGCGTGCCAAAAATAAAAATTACGCATAACGCGTAGTCCTTATCGGAGCCAAAGCCAAAGCTCCAAAGCACCAAAAAGCGACAATCTACACTGATGAGCTTTGAACCTCGCTAACCAATAGTTCTTGCTGCACGCACAGGCAGACCAACGTGACCACGTGTTCGACCCATTGATTCCCGGACATTCTTGAGCGCAGATCTGGTGGACCAGCTAACCAGTGCGCACCCTCACTCGGATTTACAACATCTGATATAATTGTAGACGGCATACTGGCCGTAGGTATAAGCGAAGGGCATAAGTACACATGAAATTTAAATTGCAATTATTTCCGTTTTATATCGCTGACATTGTCTTTCGATCCTGATTTAGCATGTATATGTCGCTGACTACTATATTTCTACGTTACACAGTTCAATTAAGAGTTCACAGCACATCATCGTCGTCAACAGGCCTGCTGACATCGTAGGATCATACTAACGTAGTGAGTACTGTGTGAAAGAACAAAAGGTAATAAGCCAACATAGCGAATTGTACGTATTGTTTGAATCGCGGTTATAGTCAGCGAGTGTACTCCTAATCAGTCTTAGTAGTTACAGACAACTTTTGTGGATCATACAGATCAGCAGTGATTTAACTTCATACTAGTTTCGAAGTGTAATGTCATTCATGTGTGTTTTTGCCCAGATTGAGTTTAGTTTTATAAAAAAGGAAAAACGTTTTTCTTCTCACGTAATGTATAATGATGTACGATCATGAGTTTAAATCTTCTTTGAATACAATTATATGATAAAATGAAATCTTAATTCTTTTTTGGGCACCTTAGGTAAATAATATCGCATACAAAAGGGTAGTTGCAATGACAATCGCAGATGCAGCTACAGGCAGGGTGGGTGAAGACCGAGGGTAGCCAACATCTTAGCTCCTCGGCTCTATATGATATATTCTGCTTGCAGATCGTAGTCGCTCCTTATATATCGTGGTATTCCGTCCTACCTTAACTCTGTCTACCTTTTTTTTTCTTTATTATACTTGACGGCTCGAGTGTGTTAGGGAGCAAAAGAACCCACGCCACTTCCCTGAGCAAGTAAAGCAAGTAAAGAAAAAACTGAGGCAGTAGCTAACTTTCACATCCCAAAAGATAAAAAAGCTATTCAACGATTTCTTGGAATCACGTCATATTTCCGAAAATTTATTGAGGGCTATTCTGTTATTGCTAAACCACTATCCGACTTGTTACGCAAGGACTCCAAGTTTGAATTCAATGATCAACAACAGGTTGCAATTGAGCAGTTAAAGGTTGCTTTGACCAGCAAACCTGTTTTGCAGTTATATAGTCCGGATTTAGAGACAGAAATACATACAGATGCGTCGAAATGGGGCTATGGGGCAGTTATGTTGCAAAAGAGTTTTGAAGATGGTTTCTATCATCCAGTGCAGTATATGAGTCGTAAGACTAAACCTTGCGAAGTACCCAGCTTACGATCTCGAAGTTCTTGCTATTATTGAATCCTTAACTAAATGGCGTGTTTATCTGTTGGGAATAAAATACAAAATAGTCACGGATTGTAATGCATTCACAATGACAATGAAAAAGAAAGACGTTCCATTGAGGGTAGCGCGCTGGGCAATGTACTTGCAGGACTACGATTTTATAATAGAACATCGATCAATGTTCAAAGATGAGGCACGTTGATGCCTTAAGCCGTGTTTCCTGTTATATGCTTACCGACACTATCGTACACCGGTTAAGAGAAGCGCAATTAGCGGATGAATGGGTGAAAGTTATACGGAGTCTTGTTGAAGAGAGAGCATTTGAAGACTGTTACATAGATAATAAAGTTTTATTTAAGGACCCAAACAAAGAGCTCATTGTAGTACCAGCCCAAATGGAAAATGAGATTATATTGATAGCGCACAAACAAGGTCACTTTTCTGCAAAAAAGACACAGGACATAGTTGAGCGATCGTATTTCATTCCGAAATTGAAGGACAAAGTAGCACGAATTGTTGACAGTTGTATAGAGTGCATTATTGTTAACGAGAAATTTGGCAAGCGGGAGGGGTATTTAACGCCTATAGATAAGGGCGATAGACCCTTATTGACTTACCACATTGACCACGTTGGGCCAATGGAGATAACCAAAAAGCTGTACAATTATATCTTTGTGGTGGCTGATGCATTCTCGAAATATGTTTGGTTGTACTCTACTCGAAGCACAGGTATAGATGAAGTCATTAAGAGCTTGGAAGTACAGGCTACAAACTTTGGTAATCCTTTACGAATAGTGTCAGATAGAGGCGCTGCATTCACGTCCCATTTATTTAGTGAATATTGTGAAAAGCGTAATATTCAACATTTAATGATTGCAACTGGAGTTCCGCATGGTAATGGGCAGTTAGAACGCATGCACAAAATTGTGGTACCGATGCTATCGAAGTTGAGTCTTTAAGTCGTTAATTACAAAGCTCGACGAGGAACGTGAAAAATGTAGAGAGGAAGCTCGTGAAAATATAAGGAAAATATAAGAAGAAAATAAAAAGGCTTTCAACTCTAAGAGAAAACCAGACAGACAATATCAAGTTAATGACATGGTAGCTATAAAGCGTACACAATACGGGACAGGCTTAAAACTTAAGGGAAAGTATCTCGGACCGTATAAAGTTGTGAAGGTAAATAATCACGGAAGGTATGAGGTAGAAAAAATGGCAGATACAGAAGGCCCGTGTAAGACGTTGACAGTGGCAGAGTTTATGAAACCATGGCTCATAATTTTGTAACTCCTACATCTAAGCCGCATTCATGTTCTTTTAAGTTAATTCCACAATCAATAAAAAACATTTGAGTTATACCGAAACCTGGGATCGTACATTTGTGCCATCTGAATTACGATTCAATGTTATGAAAGCAGCACATGATCAACCAACATCCGCGCATTGTGGGATTGCCAAATGTTTGGAATGTATTCGCAGACATTTGTACTGGCCGAACATGGTGGTTGACGTACGCGAGTACATACGCCACTGCGAGTTCTGTCAAACGTCAAAAGTTCCTAATCGATGCCTCAACCCAAACATGGGAAACCAAGTGGTTAGCGAAAGGCCTTTCCAAAGGTTATATGTCGACTTTGTTGGTCCGTACCCACCATCAAAAAAAAACGAAACATTGGTATATTCGTCATTCTGGATCACTACTCAAAGTTCACATTTCTCAAGCCCATAAAAAGGCTCAATGCCAAAGTAGTGGTAGATATACTGCAAGAAGATATTTTTGACTGTTTTGGAGTACACGAGATAATAGTGAGTGACAATGAAACTCAATTTAAAAGCCTGGAATTCTCCTCACTCTTGTCGAAGTACGGCATACAGCATATGTGTACCGGTGTATACTCGCCACAGGCAAACGCGGCGGAAAGAGTTAATCGTTCGATTAATGCTGCTTTGCGCACATATATTCGGTCCGACCAAAGCCTATGGGATGTATACATTAGTAGTATAAATAGTTCGTTACGAAACACCATACACCAGTCTATTGGGATTTCTCCATACTTCGTTGTGTTTGGGCAAAATATGATTAAGCACGGCAATGATTACAAGTTGCTCAAAAGCCTGAACATGCTGAATGAAGGGCAATTAAAACTCGATCGAGCAGACGAATTTCCCTTAATACGTTCTAATATTCAAAAACATATGGATAAGGCATATGAAAAGAATTTGCGAGTTGTATATATTTGTTAGAAGACCTCAAGGGAAAAGAACTTGGTCATTACCATGCTTAAGACATATGGGAATGTAAGTAATCACCCCTTTTTCAGCTTTTATCTCAGTATTACTTAATCCTTTCGATTAAACCTGCGTTGTGATGGGGTGATAAGTTTTGTTTCTGTAAACATAAACATACATTGCCATTGGCATGATCAGCTGATCGCAATCAACTTCAATGGGCAACACTGCACCATAACATTTATGCAATTACATATGATCAGCGGAGGTTAATAACATAACCAGAGTGACCATGACCAATGGACATGACGCCGTTGCGAATGAAAATATCGTGTCTTGGGTGAATGCTTAATTGCCTCTTTTAGTTTGGCGTGGCGTCATTCTTTTCCATTTTAATCGCCAACGAGTACAGTTGGTTTAAATTGCTTTAAAAATTATAAAATTCAATTTTTCACGTGAGCGTAATAAACCCACGTGTATCAGCACTCAAGCTCGGAAGAAAAAAAAAAAAAATAAAAATATATAAAATTAAATAAAAGGGAAGGAAAAAAAAAGGTCCAAGGTCCCCGGAAAGAAAAGGGGTAATATAGACATCATGCGCTCCCGAGAACTTAGCTATAACATTTCACCTGAATAAAGAAAGTTTTCAGAATTCGGACACTGACAAATCTTCACTAAGGGATCGTTACTGGAGTCGTGGGGTGCCTTTTCTGTGTGTGGTAGTCGTAGGAAGGTGCAGGCTAAAGCGCGGGGCTGCGTTATTGCGTGCCAAAAATAAAAATTACGCATAACGCGTAGTCCTTATCGGAGCCAAAGCCAAAGCTCCAAAGCACTACACTGATGAGCTTTGAACCTCGCTAACCAATAGTTCTTGCTGCACGCACAGGCAGACCAACGTGACCACGTGTTCGACCCATTGATTCCCGGACATTCTTGAGCGCAGATCTGGTGGACCAGCTAACCAGTGCGCACCCTCACTCGGATTTACAACATCTGATATAATTGTAGACGGCATACTGGCCGTAGGTATAAGCGAAGGGCATAAGTACACATGAAATTTAAATTGCAATTATTTCCGTTTTATATCGCTGACATTGTCTTTCGATCCTGATTTAGCATGTATATGTCGCTGACTACTATATTTCTACGTTACACAGTTCAATTAAGAGTTCACAGCACATCATCGTCGTCAACAGGCCTGCTGACATCGTAGGATCATACTAACGTAGTGAGTACTGTGTGAAAGAACAAAAGGTAATAAGCCAACATAGCGAATTGTACGTATTGTTTGAATCGCGGTTATAGTCAGCGGGTGTACTCCTAATCAGTCTTAGTAGTTACAGACAACTTTTGTGGATTATACAGATCAGCAGTAATTTACCTTCATACTTCATACTAGTTTCATACTAGTGTAATGTCATTCATGTGTGTTTTTGCCCAGATTGAGTTTAGTTTTGAAAAAAAGGAAAAACGTTGTTCTTCTCACGTAATGTATAATGATGTATGATCACGAGTTTAAATCTTCTTTGAATACAATTATATGATAAAATGAAATCTTAATTCCTTTTTGGGCACCTTAGGTAAATAATATCGCATACAAAAGGGTAGTTGCAATGACAATCGCAGATGCAGCTACAGGCAGGGTGGGTGAAGACCGAGGGTAGCCAACATCTTAGCTCCTCGGCTCTATATGATATATTCTGCTTGCAGATCGTAGTCGCTCCTTATATATCGTGGTATTCCGTCCTACCATAACTCTCTCTACCTTTTTTTTTCTTTATTATACTTGACGCCTCGAGTGTGTTAGGGAGCAAAAGAACCCACGCCACTTCCCTGAGCACGGTCGGAACCCGTAGACGGAGTACGCTCCCAACGCACAACACGAGTGTTAGGCGAGACGCGCCCAGCGCAGCCGTCGTGTTCGTTACAACATGCCGCCCGCCTTGCAATATTGCAAAAAATAAGACAGGAAAAATAAGGAGGTAGTGGTTCTGGTTACTGGTGAGCGCAGGAGCCGGACAGTATCCTCTTAAGGACTGCGTTTTGGGCCACTGGTGCGCCGCCATGGCTCGGCAGGACGCCTTGGAGAATCAATTCGGGGTATATGTCCGAGCCCAACACCAAATTTGAGATTTCCGGATGGAACCAGTCGGACGTTGTTGAAGGGCTTATTCAACTTCTCACTAATGAGCTTCAATGGAGTCCGGTAATGCAGGATGACTCTCGCTGGAGTCTGGAGGTCCTGGAACGGATGACGGCCGAAAAAGCGCTGTGTGTACCGACGCGGGTGACGGATAGCCCGAAGGCCTTTGCCAAAGAGACGTCGATAAGACGTACCGGACATCACGGGTCTAAAAGTGCCCGAGTGTCGCGGGTCGCCTTGCCGTTTACAAGACGGATTAATGCTCTCGTGAGCACGGTTGTCCTTTTATGCTCCATCAAGGTGGAGGATGGAGCCAGCGGATGAAGGAGGAGCGGAGCGTCGCACTTGGGCCTTGGTGGTGCGCATTTGATGGGATCGTTTCGGAGATGTTGATGTGCGACGCGCTTCTTGGAGGTGAATCAGGGTGTGATGGTCTCCCTGGCGCTTGCGGAACTTGCCCTTGAGTCGACAGGACTCCCCGAAGTGTTGGTGAGCTAGGCAGTTTGGACAATATTTATTCACCGGAACTGCTCGGAGTCTCGTCTTGGGAGACAGCCGCATAAATCTCAGACATTCGTAGCGCGTGGACCCCTCGGCACTCCGTTGCCGGGCCGCGCTCGGCCTTGTTGTTGGCGTGGAGATATCGTGCTGTTACGTGAAGCAGGTTAGAAAACATAATAAACATTAATTTTACGGATGGTCCACAGACCTAAAAATCTAGTCTCTTCTGGAAATTCTACTTAATGGAAAATGGAGACTAGGTTCTATTGGGAGCAGGATCAGCTTAGAGATAGGTCTCTTGGAGATACCTCGGGCGGTTAACACGTCGACCAGGATAGGTCGTTTGGATTCGACCCAGACGCCAGTCATTAACTGTGAAATTATCTTTTTTAATAATGACTAGATCGTGCCAGGACAGTTTCTGGGGACTGTAAGTGGCCTGGAGTTGCGTCTTAAGCGCTTCCACAAAATTGCGCGCAAGAACTTTGGCCGCTCCGACGAAAGTTTTGCCGTTGTTGGAATGCATTTGGCGTGGGCACCCTCTTCGTGCCACAAATCTCGCAAATGCCGCTAGAATTTTTCTGTGGTCAGCTCGGATGTAGCTTCTAGGTGGATGGATTTGGTGCTTAAACACACAAAGGCGCACACGTAGGCTTTTGTAATAAGGCAGACGCGACCTGTTTAATTTTTAACATCTAAGGGCCTCCAAAATCGACTCCTGTGTGAGTGAACGGCCGAGAGAATGTGACTCTCTCCACAGGTAAGTAGCCCATGAGCTGCGTTTGCAGTTTCTTTTTTTAGATGACGCAGAATTTGCGGGAATGGATTGTGGATTTGACCAACACCTTGATTTAGGAATCCATTACTGCGATCGTATTAATCGCATTATGAGCTGGTTGCCTCCATGCAAGGATATCAGATGGGTGAAAGCGGTCAAGAGACGCGAATATGCACATATGAATGGCAGTATTATTGGTATTATTGATAGCCGAGTGCTTCGGCCGCTCTTACGCGACCACATGCTCGAATAATTCACTTAGCATCTAGAAAGGGGTTCAAATTAAGGAGTTTGCTGGAAGTGAGCTGTTTTTTCGTGCTCAAGCCAAATTATTATTCTTTCTTGTGCATAAGAAACCTCGTTGCTGTCAATTTCAATAGTTGATGGGAGCGACAATCATTTGCAACGCTTTAAGAACCGATAAATTAATGCCAACACTCGCAGGGCTCGATCGAACTTGGAGAAGCGTTCGTTGCGTAGTTTACTTTAATCGTGCGTTGCTCTATTGTCGTATCAGGGATGGGTTCCGAAGGAATGGGCCATTCGCTCTGAGGTAGGCGTAACAATTCTGGTCCGTGACACCACAGCTCATTGTTGACTATAGCTTGTGGTGGGGCACCTCTGCTAGCTAGGTCAGCTGGATTGTACTCGGATCGTACATGGGACCATTTATTGGAGTCGGTGGCCTGCGTTCATGCAATCTTAAGATCCTGGATTCCCGCAGAATATTGTTCCTTAAGGGGGCCATTTTTTGCCAAACGATGGACCTTGAATGGCCTAAGTGGATGTGATCGGAATTCTTTATACCCTTTCTTTATACCCTTTATACCCTTTTGTCGCAAAATGTTTAACGCATAGAAGGAGACATCTCCGACCCCATAAAGTATATATATTCTAGCATCAGCATCAACAGCCGAGTCGATAGAGCCATGTCCGTCTGTGCGTCTGTCTTCTTCTATGCGAACTAGTCTCTCAGTTTTAAAGCTGTCTTAATGAAATTTTGCAGAAGTCCCTCTTTATGTTGCACGCAGCACATATGTGAAAACCAGCTGGATCGGACCACTATACCATATAGCTGCCATAGGAACGATCGGTCGAAAATTAAGTTGTATGAAAAAACATTTTGTTTATGAAGGTATCTTGCCCAACCTCGGCATTAACTAATTTCCCTGTGCTTCTTAGATACGGGCAAAGCACTATAAGGAAAAGGTTGGGTCTGCAAGGGTATTAGATTTTCGGCGTGCCGAAGTAGCCTTTCTTTCTCGTTTTTTTTGTTTTATGAAAGTTGCGCTCGCAAAACAGGTAGGGTTCGTTTTCAAGCTTTACTGGAATATCCTCCACCTCCCAAAATTTTGTGAGCAGTTTATCCAAGCTCGCATTTGGATTCAGCGAGACTTGAGTTGAAAAAGAATCGACAGATTTGGCACTGGTCTTAGAAACGGGGCCTGTAAGGATCCAGCCGAAAATTGTTTCTTGACCAGGGAGAGTGTCACGTATGTTGGGATAGGAGCCACTTAACAATATGGATGGGAGGATATTGGCGCCGAGAAGCACGTCTATCTGTGAGCTCCTATAGAAAGAGGGATCGGCCAAGTATAATTTTAAATAACTGCTCTGATATAAAGGTCGCTTCTGACCCAGAGTCGATTAGTGACCGAGCTGTATATTTTGCGCCGTAAAGACACACTTGGATGACAGCCGTGCCGAGGAGAACACCATGTGAGTTTGCGGTGGAAGTAGTAGTGGACTGTATAGACGAAGGAGGGTTCACAAATACTACTATTATGGAAGCGGCGGGCACCTGGGGTCTCTGCTGGTGGAGCAGCGTGTTCTGATTTCAACTGGTGCTGTCTGGCGAAGCAGTTTAAGCACAACTTTTGTTGTTTGATGACGGAAAGTCTCTCGGGTACGGAATTTGTAGAAAAAGTGGGCATAGAAGCACGGGATGGGTTTGCTTCTGACACGATTTGCAGTGTTGTGACCTAGTAGTCACTGTTGGCTCGAAGGTTCTCAGATGGTTGGACTCTTTTTGTGGTTTTGGACTGCGGTAGGTCATACATCCTCTATCCCCTCCAAGGTGCGATAACGGTCGATCAGAAATAAATTCGTCTCGGACCATTGAGGTATCTCTGCCTTGTCGTGGAGCGATTGTTCCCATAATGACAGCGTGAGCTTAGGCAATTTAGAGAAGCACAAGAAAATGAGTAGACAATCCCAATTTTCGGAGCTCACCCTGGACAAGTCAAGAGCCGTTAAATAACCCTGGATTGTGCCCTAAAGTTCTTTAAGTGCGGGTCCAGATTCGTGTGCTGCTGAGAGAAGATTGAAGAGAATTTTCAATCGACTAATAGTCGTTAATTCTCAAATCTCTCCGTCAGGCTTGCCCTCGGTAAGAGAAAGCCATCATCATCTAACTGAGAAGTTAGAGGGGACTGCTCAGCTTGTCTATTTAAGGCATTGGTTCTTTCTATTTTCTTAGTTGAGCCGAGTAACCATATTTTGCTTGCATAGCCACCAGGTCACTGCTACTGCAAGCGCCTTGGTTGAGAGCTTTAGAACATAACTCGTACTCGCGTTTTACCTTTTCCCATAAAATCGTCGGACTTGGAGAGTGAACAGTGACACGTCACTGTCCGCTGCGGTATTGATCTTTACTTCAAACTGGCCTAGTCGGTCAGTTATATAAACGAAGTCGTTCAGTGCCATTTCGCTTGACTTCTGCATCTTTTGCTTCGTCGAACGGGTAATTTTTGCAGTAATATCTCTTGATGGAATCGGATTCACAGGCTTGTGGACGGTTATGCCTCGACCTTGAGTTAAAGGTCGTTTTGATACCTTATCGGTGCTGCGAGTCGTTTTTGACTGTTTTGATCACCACCGATTGGCATACTAGGCTTTTCACAGACCCAAAAAATTGAGTAATCGGGTGAGATGTAATCAAATACAAATAAATTAAGTCAGCCGACCGAAAAGGGTATGACAAATGGCACAGATACGATGGAATCGAGAAATCAGAATAAATGGAATGACCAACTGGTGTACACTATTGAGTCCAACGAAATAGGAAAATTTTGCTAAATTAATTATTTTACTAATAATGAAATGAAATTAATTTATTGAAACATCAGAGAAAGAGATTAATTTTCTTTTGACAAAGCGGCCGTGTAGTGATCAAGCAAAAAGAAAAAAAGAAGTTGCTTATTGTTTGCTAATTGTAAAGCTCAAGAAGAAGCACGTTTATTTTAAACGCAGTTCAATGGAAAGTTTTTAATAAATAATTATTTTTTAAATAAATTGTTATTTAATTTTAGAAAAAATCACACGTATGTTTGATCAAGCGATTTTATGTGTAAACAAGAAAGAGGTTCTAGTCGGGAGCTCTCGACTAGGGAATACCCTGAGCCCTCTTCTTCCAACATCAAATGAATATATATATTGTATTTTAGAAGTTATGTCAGGTTTGATGACTCTAGCTTTTATTATTTACCAAAATTGCCCAAAAAACAGGATATCGATATCGATTTTTATCGATTGCTTGAACACGGAGTAAGATATCGATTATCGGAAACAAACTCGGTCTGCGCGGGCACTAGGAGCACCTACATCTAAAATTTCTCTAGCTCTTATAGGTCTAAGATCCTTGCGATTAAACATACGGACAGACGGACAGACAGATAGACGGACATGGCTAGATCGTCTCGGCTATTGGTGCTGATCAAGAATATATATACTTTTTGGGGTCTGAGATGCTTCCTTCTGCCTGTTACATGCATTTGGATTTTGTACAATTACATTATACCCTTATACCCAATTTTAATGGGTTCAGGGTATAAAAACTGGTAAGAGCTAGAAAGCAAAATCCTGGGGAACCTTTTGATTCGTTTCATGACGACAGTTGGCCATTTAAGTAGATGATGGTAATAATAAATCCAGGACTATAAACTGTCGTCAAGTAGAAGAGTCTTTCAATGAATCTGAAGTAAACAATTCAGAAGATACAGATCTTGACATTACAGTAATTCGTAGAGGTCATGCCAACCTTAAATTTTGGAACTGCGAAACCCAAGAGAACCTGTGGGAAAATTGCCTTGCTGACAGCCGTATATAAAAACATATCATTATATCGATATATATATATATCTTTAAAAATATATCATTATATCGACAAACAGAAAGTTTGAGTGGACCCCTGAAGCACAGACCGCAATGGACAACTTAAAAACAGTGCTAATATACTCGCTTGTTTTAAAAAACGCTGATTTTAAGAAAAAAAATTTCTTACATTGTGACGCCAGTGATTTTGGCATTGGCAATTGGCATTACTACAGATGTCTGAAGATAATTAAGAACAACCGATTGATTTCATGTCAAAAAAAATAAACCCTGCTCAGCGAAACTATAATGTCATTTCATTTTTCCCGACGCTTTGTCTCGGTTGCCCGAGAATAAAATCGCTCAATTAGAAATGGATCCTGTAATATCTCTAAAGTCCGATACATTTATGGGCGCTAGCTATGTACAAATTAAAGACAAATTTTTCCAGAATTTGACTGTTTCCGGACATAAAAATCGTTGACAAGTTATTGTGCGCACCGAAAATTCGAGAGGAGATTAGACACAAGAAAGTCCTCACATCCCAACTTGCAGACCATTTCATTTGACCTGCTTGGGCCATACCCTAGAGGCAAAAGCGGTCATATGGCATTGTTAATAGTTTTAGATCACTTCAGCAAGTATCATTGGTTTCAGCCCCTGAAGAAATTCACATCAGCTGTGATACAAACATTTCTTCTTGAACAAATATTCCATTGTTTTGGTGTTGCAAACTAAAATAAGTGACACCCAGTTCACAGCTCTTGAGTTCAATGCCTTCTTAGCCGAACTTGGCATTGAACATTTGTATACAGCTCAATATGCACCGCAGAGAAATGCTGCAGAACGAGTTAACGTGCCCTAATCGGGGTGAATATGATCACTCATGGTACCGATTACAAGTTATTGACGGAGTTGTCCTTATTGGAAGAACCGCTGGTCCCCCTGTTGCGGTCTGACAATTTGTCATTGTTAAGAACAGATATTTAGACAAACATTATGAGCGTAAAGCGGCTCAATATAATTTACGCAGCAAGCCTGTTTCTTTTCACGCAGGACAGGAGGAGTTCTTTTGAAATTTTGGGCTTATTAAGTTCTCACACAATTTTAATGCTAAACGTACTTCCCAGTTTATAAACTACCGTGTCAAAAAGGAACTAGGTAATTATTTTTATTCCCTTGAAAATCAGGAAGGAAAAGAAATTGGCACTTTTCCCGTCTAACGTTGGGATGTTCGGGATCGGGTGGTGTAATGGTCGCCGTTTTCCTATTTAAATTGAACAGCGTACACGATCCTAACAGCTTGCGATCAGCTTTCGTCTGTCACTGTCAGCTGCGATGATTCTGCTGATGCTGCCCTGTAGTTCCCGAATATAACATTTCCAAAGTTACTTTTTCAATCGAAGGTCTGGCTACGGCGGTTCAGACATAGCCCCACCAAAAATTAAATTAAAATTATGGAGGAATCAATCTTGCCGTCTCTGACAGCAATCCCACTCATTTTTCAGGCAACTGCCATGTTTGTCAATTGGACGGCACTGTCAATTCTGCCCCCATTAAGTAGGCGTCAGCCTCAACTGTGGACTAGCTGCCATTCCCTCGGTCACACCAGACAGAAAGGGCAGGCGCCGTTTCCAAAGTCTGGAATCCGGAAGACGGAATAGTTTTTTGGCCCCAATGAAGCGCAGCTGGTCAGCAGCCCAGAAGACATCGCCCATTAGTTGGCCGGAACGTGTAGGTTTCTGAAAATTTCTGTTAAATTTCTTAGTATAAAATTAGTTTATTAAATTTTGTGTGAAAATTCCAAAGTGCATTTATTAGGGCCCACTATAAACAACGCGCAAGTTCAGTGAGAAAAAAATTTTTTATACCTATATATATATTGTTCTACATATATAAAAAGAAACAAAAATAGTATATTTTTGGGCCTTTCATCGAGGAATATATTTTTTCTTTCTTATTTGGCACCGATAAGCCAAACTGACATTCGCATCTGCTGAGCTCAGATTAATAAGTTTATGGCCGAGTCAGTCTGGTGAATACTTATCATATTGATTCTACCTACACTTCGCTCAAATACTAGCTGAAACAGAAAAAACATAAAATATTTTTAACAGAATCAAATATATGTACACAACTATGTATATTTGTATTCACTCATCAGCTGGTTGCGCTGCGCTCACATTTCCCCATGCTCTTCGAGCTTAACCCTCGGCTGCCCATTGTTTTTTACCGACCATACTATTTAAAATCAACTAAAATTATATTGACTATTATAATAAATTATTTTTCTTTTGCCGATTACACTTTAATTAATTTACCAATTTCATTCTTATTTTTTAGCTATGCATAGCTTAATACTATAAGTATTAAATGCACTTGAGCGTAATTTTGAGGGTTTTGAAGAATTTTGAGCAATAAGAAAAAATATTAACTGACCAGTTTTATGTAATGAATTATTTTTGAAGTACTTTGAGCCCTTGTAGTAATATTAACTGACTAGTTTATTTACAGAATTATGGTTGAATCATTAATGCCACTTGTACTAAGATGCAGGTTACCTAATGAAGTATAAAATTTCAATGAATGATGCTTTTGCTTATTAATTACGGATTTTGACTATGAATTGCTATGTTTTCTTTCCTGGTGACATGGTGATATAATGTAGTAGAAGAATGTTTTTGTTGGGATCTTCAAAACCTTCAGCTCTGAAGGTCATGGCTGGAAGCGTATCGAACGCGAGAGTCAGCTTACATCGACTCTACGGAATATATAACCCTAATTAAAGCTGTCATCATTGTGTTGGCACTTTTAGGGTTCGTTTAATTGTGCCTGTTTCTGATTTTGTTTCTTCAGAGTATAGCTCCTACATTACATCTATAGGGATCCTAAAAAAAATTGGTGTATACAGGCAAATGAACCTCCCACCCGAAAGAGCTAGGTAACACGAGGATCCCGCCCTGCCATGCTAACTCGAACACGAGGAGCCTCGGTTAATACTTAAATATTATAATTATATTTAAATATCGGACCTACACAGAGTCACTTGGACTGACGCTCACAGACTTTAACAAATTCCGCTGTCACTAAACTAGTAAGTACAAAGCTTAAGAATTACTAAATTCGACTCAATTCAACCGTGATAGCGGGTGATCCATTGAGTGATAAGCCAGAACTCAATGTGGCTGATCTAAGCACAGATGCATTTTCGTTAGTCCCCCTTTTCATGCGCTCTCTTATAATATACGCTCTTAAGCTGCCGCGATTGCTCTTGCGGGTTAGCTGTAGCCCAAATATTGAAATTTTCGTAAATGCATATACTTCCTTTGCAGCATATCAATTACGCGCGTCGAGGCGTAGATACCCTATTACTAGTAATAGTATATTTTTAAAGAACACGTGTATTAATAATTGCACCAATAGTTGCCCAATAAAGACGCAAATGTATGTTTCTCAGTCATTACATAAAGCTTGTTATATAATATGGTTCATGGTCTTTTATTACAGCACTGATCAATAGTTAAAAAAAAACTCTTTTGAGAGTGGGTGTTTTGCTGGTCACAAAAATGAAAAATTATTAAAATCAGCCGGGTTCTGCTGCTTGCAAGTTGAACGCGAGCCGAAAACAAGAAGACATGATTATGTGACTGCGAATCACCCAAAACAAAAAGGGATAGCAAAGACTTCTTATTCTTTCTTATAGAAAGCTTCTTTTTGCTCCTAATATATATTTGCACAAAAACTCTGTATTTCGTCAATAATGTCTATGTATAAAACTGTTTGTCCTGACTGATTCACTGCTAGGACGCTGAAATTTTCACTGAAGTTACCTTATCTAATGAAGGTGCACGTAAAGACGGGGTTTCGGGAAATTCCACCCTCAAGTAATGCAAATTCGAGAAAAGCGTTCGTATGAAACTTAAATTCACCTGATGGGTATTTCGACCTTTTTTGAAAATTTAGTATATTCAAAGATTTATTATATTCAAAGATTTGGTGGATGTTGTTTCACGCCTAATTGCCCCTCGTAGGCAAGCTTTTCTGCCTCGACTTTCGTCGGACACCAGTTCTGAGTCATTGGCAGCCTATATTGCTAGCAAATTTTCTGTCAATAACCAAATTTAAAATCTTCACCCCTTGTGAAATATCATCATTCAAAATAAATGTTTCACATGATATGTTCCCAATCATTTGTGATCCCAAATTTTGGCCTCCACACATGATTGTTCACGAGTTCAAGCCTAAAAAGCGTAACCAGCCTATCACCCTTCCAGTGCCTTCAACACAGGGTGCCATTTCTGCCCCAAAAAACTAGCTTAATCTTCTGACCAAATCTTTATTCATTATCAGAATGTTAAAGGTCTCATTGCAAAGCTTAAAAATCTTGTCATGGCCAGCACTTCCTTCGATTCGGATATAATAGCATTTTCAGAAACATGGTTAAACTCAACCATATCTGATTTTGAGATTTTATCTAATAAATTTATTTTGTATAGAAATGATCGGCCTACTCAAGGTGGTGGGGTGTTAATTGCCTTTAAAGACACTCTCTAGAACTTTTCTGTTTTAGTACACCTACTAAAACTGAGATTGATGAGATTGTCTCAGTTGAGGTGCCTTTTCCTACACGGAATATCTATGTAACATGCTCTTATGTCCCACCTTCTTCTGATATTCAAGTTTATATGAAACATATTACTTGTATTAAAGAAGTGTTGGGTGAGTTTAATTTGCCGAACATCTCTTGGTTATTTACTGCCAAAAATTATCTAGTGCCCTCAGCACAGCATGATTTTATAGACTGCATGCTTGATCTTTCGTTGTTTCAAATGAATTCAATTTCTAATCATTTGAATAGAACACTTGACCTTGTATTTGTTAACGACTACCTTATTTCTGACGTGTCTAGGTCCCCTCCTTTATCTTTTTTTGAGTATGTCTATCATCCTACTTTAGAGATTGCGATGCTCAAATGTAATCCTTTCATTTCGTGCTCATCAGCCAATAAGCCCCGCTGTTGCTTTCGCAAAGAAAATTATTCTTTGGTGAATCAGCTTATTTATGCAACCGATTGGTCTTTCTTATAGGACTCGGTTGATATGAATACTGTCATTAATTTTTTTTATATCACCCTATACTCCCTCTTAGATGTGTGTATCAAGTACCAAGTCCATTCCTTCGAGTACTTTCTCAAAACCATCCTGGCTTACTCCCAGATTATCACATCTACAAAATGTAAAATCTAAATATTTTAAAAAGTTTATAAAGTCTGGTTCGTGTACAGACTTGGCTAAATATTCCATAGCCAAGTCGAACTTCTTCTTAATTCTCAATGCTATGAGAATTATCTAACTCATTGTAAAAGGCAATTTGCCCAAAATCCGAGACAGTTTTATGATTTTGTAAGTAAATCTTCAAGCTTGCCAAGCTTCTTACCCTTATACTATTTCTTCCTCTAGTTCTATACCTCCTCCCAGTATTTCACACTCTTCTCTTCTATTAGCTATATACTCTTTAAAATCTTCTTACTCTCTTGGGCCTGACAATATTCCTAGTTGTCTACTCAAGGAGTGCAGTTCTTCCCTTCTTTATCCATTGCTAAAGCTTTTTAATCTATCCCTTGAAACTTCTGTCTTTCCATCTCTTTGGAAAGAATCTTATATCATTCCTCTACACAAAAAAGGTGGAAAGTCTGATATACATAAGACAGGGGCATTGCAAAACTGTCCTCTGTTCCTAAATTATTTGAGAAAATAATCACTTCGAACTTTTAGCATTTCTGCAAATCAGTTGTTTTCCCTGTTCAACATGGATTCGTAAAGAATCGGTCAACTACGACCAATCTGCTTGAGTTTACTTCTTTGGTAAATGATGTTTTCCTTTCGAAAATGCAAACTAATGTTATTTACACTGACTTCAGAAAGGCGTTTGACTCTATGCACCATGACATTTTACTTTTTTAATTTGACCGAATAGGTTCCCCTCCGTCTTTATTGCTTTGGATTAACTCTTATTTAAAAGGTAGGACCCAAAGTGTAATGCTGAGGCTGGTGCTCCTCAAGGTAGTCACCTTGGACCTTTACACTTTAATCTTTTTATAAATGATCTCCCCTCGGTTATATCACATGCCCGGGTACTTATGTATGCGGACGATGTGAAACTTATTCTATCGTACACTAACCCCTTACATCATTCTCGTCTACAAGAAGATTTGAACACTATGCAACTTTGGTGTTCGGCCAATCAATTGCATCTGAATTGTTCAAAGTGTATGTTTATGACATTTAATCGTAATACAACTTACCTTGTCAGTTATGCAATCGACAATACTCCATTGACCAACCAGAAATTATCGCCCCTTATTCCTATCTACGTGCACAACAGACTACGCTATTCACAACCCTTTTCGCGTGCCACACCAGCAAAAAAAAATAAAAAGGCAAAAGTTGAGAAAGTTGCCTAGTGTAAAGGTGATTTCTGTAAATGCATTTGATTGGGAATGTGTGATAGAAGCTTATTTCCTCTGTATGTCAGATTGATAATACTTTTAAAGTCGCCGACCTAAAGCAATCGTCGCCATTTTTCAGGCCACAGTGTTCTTACAGAAAAGTTTTGTATAGGATTCTGCCAGAAAGCCTTAAAAGAATTTGTTTTAAGGTATGGTACATGTGGTGGGTATGCGCGGTAGTAGGCTGTAACGTCCTGGGAATTTTTGAACATTTGTTCTCAATTATAGTTCTCTGTGAAAAACCGAAAGAATATGCAACTTTTAGTTGTCTTGAGTCTTGAGGTTGAAACAACGCACTATATATGCGTATAGAAAGAGTATTAGGATCAGGAGACGAACAGTATCATTGATGCTGAATGGCAGATTGGTACTTAGTCTACCTCGTATTCTCCGGCCGAACGGTGTGAATGTGAGGAAGGGAGAGTAAAGAATTCAGCATTAGTCCTGTATTCTTGTTGACTGTTTATAGTCATAACATTTGTACATTTGAATGGAGCAATTTGAATGGAGAACAGAGGCCGTCTGGGTTTGACACAGCCACCCAGCATTTGACCAATGCACTACAAGTAATAGTGCACACACACATCGTATATCGAAAAATCATAATATAAACAAAAATTTTGAATTCTTTTTACACAAAAAATATTTTAAGCCAGAATTTAGGAACGGGCATAAATAAAAAAAAACTATTACGCATTTTACTTACGGAGAATTGAATGTTTATTGTGGTATTACATCAACATACAAAACAATCAAATTATTAATTTGTAAGGTTATTTAAGGTTTTATGTCTGCAAAAGTAAGCAAACTCCAGCCAAGGTCCATTTGCTATCCCGTTCTTTGCTCTTTAAATTGAAAGTCCAAACGAACGTCGGTCCACGCAACCTGAAAATATAGATTTTTAGTTGCAACTACATATTACATAAAGAAATAATAAGTGCGGTTTCCGAAGATTAATTCTACTTAATTTTATTTAATTCTACTTAATATATAGATATACACATAAAAAGATGGAAAAATACTTTGTTGGTAGGATCCGATCTGTGCACTGTTATATAAAATAATAGGTTTTGCAAAATGTTTAAATACTGCTTTCCGGCAAACTTCCACAATTTCAATAACGTTTTCCGGCTAATTTCCACACATTTCTCTAAGTATGTGTGCCAGGATAAAAATTTGATATCCCATTATAAAAAGTATTAAAAGTGTCAAATGAATTTTCCTAAAGACTTGTTGGAAAACAAAACCTGAAAAGAACAACTTATGATCAATTTACCCCAAGGGCAGGTCGAATTGGCAAAATCCAATCTTCCGCGGTGGAACGTGTGATACTAACATTTTTTTTTGTGGTTTTAAGTGTTTTCCGATATTGTTATTTTCAGAGCTCGACATAAGAAGTTAATAAATACGTGTTTCATCGATTATAAATATCCCATAAATGTGTTTAATTAGCGAAAAACGTTTGTATGAAAGTTTTTTGTTCACCATCCGATCGGTCTCAAAACCCATTTTCAAATCACTGAAACACGTTGTCTGGCAATGCAACCAAGATTACATTTACATCAAGCTGGCGCTCTTCGTTGTAACGATTGTTTTATTGGTTTTTATCATAAAACACTTGCTCTGCGAAGCAATTGCATAAATTTCGCTCTTAAGATTACATTTACATCAAGTTCGTTCGCTTCGTGCATTTGGTACACATCGGCCACTTGCATTACTCAAAATAATAACTAATCAATTGTCGCTTTGCTTAAATTGGCACGTACCAGTTAGGGTTCGCTTGCCTATGTAAAACTATTGTTCTAAAATAATAAGCCTAGACCAATTAGTGTTCCGATGTGTACGCTAGGCGTCTTAGGCAGCTACAGAACCCAACGTTCTTCCTTTTCTCTTTTTATCCCATCGAACCACACTCGGCGACATTGTCGCCTCGCCCTGGCAGTTCTAAGCAAAGCGACAATAATGCTTCTATAACATTCGCCGGGAATCGCAATTCGCAATCATTGTGAACAACCAAATATCTTGACATTCTACATGGAACCACACAGACACTCTACGAGCAACCACACAGACATTCCACGTGCAACCACACAGACATTCCGTATGCACCGACACGACCTCGTGTACAAAAGACCATAATTCATGTTGCTCTTTTGTTTTTAATTGTTTTTATTATATTTTTTTATTGCCAACAAATATTTCCACAACAAACGCAAATCTTAATTTCTTAATTCATAAAGACTTATCAAGTTAACAATTTCGCAAAATAGTACCAAGCCTCCTCAAATCATTTTTTAACATAGTCTTTATCATTCTGTTTGGTTTTTATTTTTCAAATCAATCAAATGCCCCACACGCCATGATCAAAACAAACATCACTATGTTTTGCACTTGTGCTTGCATTATATTACATGGCTGACGTACTTTGTCATTTCCTTTGGCCAGCAGTTTAACTTCTTTCGCCCTTATTGGTGTTCTTCACATTCTTAAGAAACTTCAACATGGACATAACTTGGTTTGATGCTTCTTTTCGCTTTTAAATAATACAAAATCTCCAACTTTGTGTCTAAGTACTTTTGCATAATTTTTATCAAATCGTTCTTTGTCATAAACTGCATTAGCTAAAATATTCTTTTCTGCTAGTGCTCTTACGTTTGACAGATCAATCTCATTTTCTATGTCACTAGGTGGAAGTTATCCTCAAAAAGGCCTGGTAGCTTTCCAAATAGCATTTCTAGAGAACTTCCCTTTGTCACACGGTTAGTTGTGCCATATGCACCTCTCCTAGACTGCGTTCCAGTTTTGCTCCCGTTAAACACCTTCCCTGGTCAGCTATTATTCGGTTTGGTACTCCACACAACGAAGCAGCGGATTGAACAGCATTTATAGAATTCTCACTGTCTAATTAAAGGGTATGATATAGAAAGACAAAATTGGTAAACGCTTCTACTTAAACAATAACGTACTCTTTTTAGTCACTCTTGCCACTCAATTTCTCAGTTATGTCGATGTGGATAGTGTGCCAAGGAATATTGACATTCGGGATTGCATGCAGTTCAGCCTGACATTTTGCAAGTGATGCAGTTGTCAGCAAATTTTCTGATATATTTTGACGTATTCTCAAACCAGTAAAAATCGTAAACTTTATCGAGTGTCTTATCGTAACCTAAATGCATTATTGACTTGTGAACTTAGTTTATAACGGACCATCTAAAAGCACGTGTTGGTGTTTCTGTTAATGTCATTGAGGTCTAAAAATGTGTTGTTATTTTAGATAGCTGGCATTTTTGACATCTACGTACGTACTCTTTGACATGACGAGTCATGTTTTTCCAATAGTAGTGTCTTTTGATTTTTGCAAGCGTTCTTGTAATGCCAGTATGACCACCTTGTATAGGATCATTATGGTATGTAGCCATAATTGCTTCTTTATCTTTATCTTTTTCGATAACGGTCACCGGTTGGAGTAGCGCTACTCTTAATGATAATTCAATATTTTATTGCCCATTTTTTTAAAAGATTCTATTGAAATAGTTTCAAAAATCTTTTCACACGGTGCCAATTTGAGTTGGCTGATCTTTAGTATACCGGCTTGTTTTTCAAACCTTTGAAAGAATCGACCTAAGTCAAGATTTCCATTGGTGTACAGATCGCTAACATCAATTCTTGCTATAACTTTTTTCCCATGTTTAAGTAAACATAAATTATTTGTTATGTCCAAGGTCACTACTTTCCGTACTTCATCATTGCAAATGACTTCATGTACGTTGGGCTTAGAAGCTTTATTAGGAACTTGCCTAAGCATAGTTTCATTTTTGTTCTCTGGCCAGAGATTATTTTGTCTACTTTGTTGCCTGGTAGTGACTTTCAGGATGTATGTTTTGTATGTCTTTTAATTCGGATATTGTTATCCTCGATAGGGCATCTGCCACGAAATTGTCTTTTCCCTTTAAGTATTCCACAGTGAAGTCGTATTCCTATAATTCTAGTGTTAGTTTTGAACTTGGGTTAGTTAGTGGTCTGTGGTCTGTTTTTACTGTAAAGTGTTTTCCATAGATATATGGTCGAAAATATACTATTGCCCAGTGAATTGCTGTTAATTCTTGTTCTGTGGTGCTCTTATTGCTTTCACCTTTCTCTTGATGCATATGCAATGGGAAGTTGGCGTCCATTTTTGTTTTGAGTTAAAACCGCTCCACATGCTTGTTTGCTTGCATCTGTGATTATGCAAAATTCTTTGCTAAAATCTGGATATTGTAATAGAGTTGGTTCTATTAGCTTATCTTTTAGATAATGGAATGCTTTCTGGCATTCATCTGTCCATTGAAAAGGAACATTCTTTTTACTTAATTTTGTTATATGCCGTGAATAATCGGCGAAGTTTTTTATAAAGCGTCTATAGTAATTGCAGAATGCAATAAAACGTCTCGCACTGTCCGCATCATGTGGGACTGGATAATTCTTGATGACATTATATTTCTTGTCATCTGGTAATATTCCTTTGTCTATACACTTGTGACCAAGAAATGTCACTTCGTGCATGAAAAATGAGCATTTTTCTGGATGTAACTTTAAATTATATTTTCTACAGAGTTCGAAAACGTCTTTTAAATTTGTAATCATTTGTTTTTCTGAACATCCAACAGCGATTAAATCGTCCATATAAAGGAATGCTTGTGAAGGTTCTAGACCTGAAAACGCAATAGTCATCATTCTCTGAAATGAGTTTGGTGCTATTTTTAGTCCAAATGATAATCGTGTGAAACGATATGAGCCATTGCTCGTTGAAAAGGACGTTATATTTCTAGAACTTGCTTCTAATTCAATTTGATGGAATCCTGACATTAAATCAAGGCATGAGAAATATTTTGCTCGACCCAATTGATCTCTAGATCATCAATTCTGGGGAGAGGAAATTTGTCAGATAAAGAGCTTTTTATTGATTTGACGATAGTCGATTACTAATCGCTATTTCTTTTCTTCTGATCCCGGGAGGGATTTCTTGGGTACTAATAAAAGTCGGCTATTATATTCAGACACAGAAGGTTCGACTATATTGTCGTTAATAAGTTTCCCAACTTGTTTTTGGATTTCATCTACATGACTATGAGGACTTCTGTTTTTTTTTTTTTGTAAAAAGGTTCATTATCTTTTAATCTTGCTTGCTTGCTTATAAAAGTTGTTTGTTGTGATTGATTCGGTCTGTTGTCCGAATACATCACAATATTTGGCGCACAGTTCTGTTAATTGATCATTGAATAGTTGTGGAAAATTTTTTCTTAGAAGCGATAAAACTTTTTCAATTCTATTATATTGGTTGTTTTGAACTACTTCATAGCTCGAAAGTGATTCGTATTTGATATTATTAATATTTACTAATAAATCGGAATTGGATGTATTTAATAATCGGACAAATGTACATTGGGATTTTGTTATTGTGTTAGCAATTTAAACTCCTTTTTGTATTTCTTGATTAGGTATTTAAATGAAATTATTGAAATATGCATGTTTTTCGGCAACAACTAATATTTGAATCCTGGTCACACTTAAGTCTTTTGTTTTGCTTTGTGCTTATTCTTATTCCTAAGTTTACCATTCTCTGTCGCTTATGAACTACCGAACAATGTAAACGTACAGATGCGTAATAAAAAGAAAAACCTATTAATCCGGTTCAGTTTCCTGTTTAGTTCCACTTTAAAAACATTATATAACCAACCGGTTATGGGCCCAGGGCTCTAAACACGAAATTGTGCGATTAACCTTAATTACTGTGTGTGATTATACGAAAAAATTTATAAACATGAGTGGACAAGGGTTATATTCCATCGAAAGTTGGATGACGAAAATTACGCGGTGTGGTCAGTGCAAATGGAAAGCATATTGGTACAAAATGATAGTCGATAGTATGCGGAAGAATCGTTAAAAAAGAAGGTGACAGCGAAGAACAGAAGGCTCAGTTTGATACACGGGACGAAAAGGCACTAGCAAACATATTGCTGGCTGTTGAAGCGTCGCAGATTAATTTCATAAAAAATTGCGTGTCGTCTAAAGAAGCATGGGAGAAGCTAATAAGTGTGTATCAACCGCGCGGGCCAGCAAGAAAAATTGCGTTATTTAAAAGTTTGCTTCGATTGAGTATGCCAGAAGGTGCAAGTGTGCAAAACTATATGAATGAGTTTTCCAACATAGTTGAAAAATTAAAAGAAATCGAAATGAATATAAATGAAGACATGCTCACAATTTTGCTGTTAACGGGATTAGGAAAAAAGTTCGAAAACTTTGTTGTAGCGATCGAAACGCGTGAACAGTTGCCGTCCTTGTCTGATTTGAAAATCAAAATTATTGAAGAAGGACAAAGACAACAAGCAAACAACGAAGAAGTGGGTAATGGCATACAGCAAGCATTTGTGTCGCGTACAAAAAATGCGCATCAGAAAACAGATCCGAAAAGGAATAAAAAATGTTATAGATGCGGCCGCGAAGGTCATTTTATTGCTGAGTGCAAGGAAAAAGAGAAAAGTAAAGAAGGCAAAGAGAGAAACGCTGAAATGAAGCGATCGTTAACCATACTTGCGAATGCGCAGAAAAGCGACAACTTTACAAAATCGACGTGGTGTCTGGATAGTGGCGCCACTGCTCACATGTGTTGTGATAGGTCATGGTTTGTAGATATTAGAGAGCACAAAGAGAAAATATTGCTTGCAGGAGAAAATTTTATAGTTGCCGACGGCATTGGTACTGTATGTATTACTGTCGGAAATTTTTATCTTGAACTGCAAAATGTGTTGTTTGTTAATGAGTTGCAAGCAAACTTCATATCGGTATCAAAAGCTGTAGAAAAAGGATACAGAGTTACTTTTGATAATAACAGAGCAGTGTAAAAGACGGAGATAATGTGAATATACTGAGAGCATACAAGAGAGGTGATTTGTTCACCATTGATGCCAAAATGAAACAGTGTATGTACTCTAAGGCAAGCAGCACTGAGTTATGGAAATGGCATTATCGATTTGCACACTTAAATCTGGCCAGTTTAAGGAAAATGGCAAGTGGTGAGATGGTGCATGGCTTAAAATCAATCAATAAAAATTTTGAAATAAAAAATGAATTGTGTGAAACCTGTGCAAAAAGTAAAATAAGTGTAAAACCATTTCCAAAAGCCTCTGAAAATCGTGCGACTCAATTATTGAGTTTGATTCACACTGACATTTGTGGACCAATAAGCAGACCGTCTGCCGGGGGCGCACGATACTTTGCAACATTTATTGACGATTACTCACGCCACACAGTTGTGTATTTTTTGAAGTCTCGCGACCAAATATTAAGCGCGTTTAAGGACTTTGTTTTGTTTGCCGAGAGACAATGCGGCAATAAGGTAAAATCAATTCGAAGCGATAACGGGCGCGAGTATTTTAGTCATGAATTTGAAAAATTCTTGTCGGAACACGGAATTAAAAGACAACTGACAGTACCCTATACTCCGCAGCAAAATGGAATTGCTGAGCGAGCAAATCGCACACTGGTAGAGATGGCCAGAAGTATGCTAGTACACTCGGGCGTAGATGAAACACTATGGGGTGAGGCAGTAGGGCCTGCAGTATACTTACGCAACAGGTCAGAAAACAAGACATTGGCTAACAAAACACCATTCGAGGTTTGGACTGGCAAGAAACCGTCTGTATCGCATTTGAAGGTTTTCGGCTCAAAAGCAATTGTCTTAAAGAAAGGGCACAGAAATAAGTTTAGTCCAAAGGGAATCGAATATGTAATGGTTGGCTATTCGATGGCAGCAAAAGCATATCGCCTATTTTGTCCAGAGTCGAAGAAAGTTGTCGAAAGCAGAGAAGTTATTTTTACAGAAAATAATTTAGGTGGATCTGCAAGCGATAAAAAAGAAACAGTGCTGTTTGATGATTGTGCAACAGTAAATCAGCAGGCTGAGGCTGAGAATGTCCTGCAGACACAGGCAGAGATTGAAATCGGAGGGCAACATACTGAAAGGAAAGATACTGACAAGTATGAGAGTGCAAAAAGTGATGATGCAGAACCGCCCTTAACTGTGAAGCTCGTGGGCCAGGGCGTCCACGAAAGATAAAAACTGGAAAACCAGGTAGACCCCGCAAGCAGTATAATTGTCTGAATATGCTGAAAGCAGAGGAAATCGTCATTCCTGAAAATTTTAGCGAAGCAAATGAGTCAGAAATGAGCCAAGAATGGTCAGCATCGATTCAGAAGGAGATAAAAGCACTTGAAGACAATAAGACTTGGGAGCTTGTGGAATTGCCAGCGAATAAGAAAGCGATAAGCTGCAAATGGGTCTTTGGCATAAAAGTTGACAAGGATGGCTTTGTAGAGCGCTTTAAGTCAAGATTAGTTGCCAAAGGATGTGCGCAGCGATATGGCGTTGATTTCTTTGAGACGTTCTCTCCAGTTGTGAGATACTCGTCTGTACGAATGATTATGGTATTGGCAGTCGAACATAAGTTGTTTGTGCATCAGATGGACGTGTCTACTGCCTACCTGAATAGTGAGCTTTCAGAGGAAGTTTATATGAAACAACCGGACGGATTCGTCAGCGATGCTCCATGTGTCAGCGAGCCCTGTGTATATATACGCAATGGGCAAGGTAAAATTAATATAATTGCAGTTTATGTTGATGATATTTTACTTGCCAGCTCAAATAATAACGAATTGTTGAAAATCAAAGCGTCCATGGCCAGGGAATTCGACATTGTTGATGGCGGCCAGCTCAACCATTACTTGGGCATTGAAATTGAGCGCGAAGGGGAGACTGGAAGCATAACAATCGGCCACAAGCAGTATGTGGAACAAATGCTACATACTTGGGGCATGTCAACGTGTAGGCCTGTAGCTACAATAAAGTTTCACCATGTACGCGAGCTATATTCTAAGAACGAAATAGATGTTAAATATATAGGTTCTAATGATATTATTGCCGATGTACTAACTAAAAATTTGCAAAAGAACAAGCATGTAAAATGTATTAATGAAATGAATTGTTATTAATAAGTTTTCAAGTATGTAATTGTTGAGAAGGAGTATTGAAATATGCATAAGTTTTTCGGCAACAACTAATATTTGAATCCTGGTCACACTTAAGTCTTTTGTTTTGCTTACTGCTTATTCTTATTCTTAAGTTTACCATTTTCTGTCGCTTATGAACTACCGAACAATGTAGACGTACAGATGCGTAATAAAAAGAAAAACTTATTAACCCGGTTCAGTTTCCTGTTTAGTTCCACTTTAAAAACATTATATAACCAACAGAAATTATCTTTCGAATCGATTTTTATATTTCTTATCACTTCAGATCATGCTGGTAGAATTAGTGAGTTAGTACCAGAATTGTATGTTATTGGAACATAAATTGGAATTTGAGGTCGAATTATAAACCAGTCTTCAGTTGGTTTGAAATCTAGTAAGCATTTAAATTTTTTTATAAAATCGATGCCTATAATTCCATCACAAGGTATTGCGAAGTTTGCATTTACTATGTTAAATTCGTGTGGAATTGTATATTGTTTGAATTGAAGATCTATTAGAGTAGTGCCTTGGGACTTTATAACCCCTTGGCCTATTCCTTGAATATTTATAGTTTTATCTTCAGAAATTGTATCGAAGTGATCAGAATTAATTTTAAGAATTGAAATGTCTGCACCAGTATCGATTAAAAATGTTAAAATTGTTTTTGTAACATTGTTACGAAATTTTCACGGGACGAAAAGGCACTAGCAAACATATTGCTGGCTGTTGAAGCGTCGCAGATTAATTTCATAAAAAATTGCGTGTCGTCTAAAGAAGCATGGGAGAAGCTAATAAGTGTGTATCAACCGCGCGGGCCAGCAAGAAAAATTGCGTTATTTAAAAGTTTGCTTCGATTGAGTATGCCAGAAGGTGCAAGTGTGCAAAACTATATGAATGAGTTTTCCAACATAGTTGAAAAATTAAAAGAAATCGAAATGAATATAAATGAAGACATGCTCACAATTTTGCTGTTAACGGGATTAGGAAAAAAGTTCGAAAACTTTGTTGTAGCGATCGAAACGCGTGAACAGTTGCCGTCCTTGTCTGATTTGAAAATCAAAATTATTGAAGAAGGACAAAGACAACAAGCAAACAACGAAGAAGTGGGTAATGGCATACAGCAAGCATTTGTGTCGCGTACAAAAAATGCGCATCAGAAAACAGATCCGAAAAGGAATAAAAAATGTTATAGATGCGGCCGCGAAGGTCATTTTATTGCTGAGTGCAAGGAAAAAGAGAAAAGTAAAGAAGGCAAAGAGAGAAACGCTGAAATGAAGCGATCGTTAACCATACTTGCGAATGCGCAGAAAAGCGACAACTTTACAAAATCGACGTGGTGTCTGGATAGTGGCGCCACTGCTCACATGTGTTGTGATAGGTCATGGTTTGTAGATATTAGAGAGCACAAAGAGAAAATATTGCTTGCAGGAGAAAATTTTATAGTTGCCGACGGCATTGGTACTGTATGTATTACTGTCGGAAATTTTTATCTTGAACTGCAAAATGTGTTGTTTGTTAATGAGTTGCAAGCAAACTTCATATCGGTATCAAAAGCTGTAGAAAAAGGATACAGAGTTACTTTTGATAAAGACAGAGCAGTGTAAAAGACGGAGATATTGTGAATATACTGAGAGCATACAAGAGAGGTGATTTGTTCACCATTGATGCCAAAATGAAACAGTGTATGTACTCTAAGGCAAGCAGCACTGAGTTATGGAAATGGCATTATCGATTTGCACACTTAAATCTGGTCAGTTTAAGGAAAATGGCAAGTGGTGAGATGGTGCATGGCTTAAAATCAATCAATAAAAATTTTGAAATAAAAAATGAATTGTGTGAAACCTGTGCAAAAAGTAAAATAAGTGTAAAACCATTTCCAAAAGCCTCTGAAAATCGTGCGACTCAATTATTGAGTTTGATTCACACTGACATTTGTGGACCAATAAGCAGACCGTCTGCCGGGGGCGCACGATACTTTGCAACATTTATTGACGATTACTCACGCCACACAGTTGTGTATTTTTTGAAGTCTCGCGACCAAATATTAAGCGCGTTTAAGGACTTTGTTTTGTTTGCCGAGAGACAATGCGGCAATAAGGTAAAATCAATTCGAAGCGATAACGGGCGCGAGTATGTTAGTCATGAATTTGAAAAATTCTTGTCGGAACACGGAATTAAAAGACAACTGACAGTACCCTATACTCCGCAGCAAAATGGAATTGCTGAGCGAGCAAATCGCACACTGGTAGAGATGGCCAGAAGTATGCTAGTACACTCGGGCGTAGATGAAACACTATGGGGTGAGGCAGTAGGGACTGCAGTATACTTACGCAACAGGTCAGAAAACAAGACATTGGCTAACAAAACGCCATTCGACGTTTGGACTGGCAAGAAACCGTCTGTATCGCATTTGAAGGTTTTCGGCTCAAAAGCAATTGTCTTAAAGAAAGGGCACAGAAATAAGTTTAGTCCAAAGGGAATCGAATATGTAATGGTTGGCTATTCGATGGCAGCAAAAGCATATCGCCTATTTTGTCCAGAGTCGAAGAAAGTTGTCGAAAGCAGAGAAGTTATTTTTACAGAAAATAATTTAGGTGGATCTGCAAGCGATAAAAAAGAAACAGTGCTGTTTGATGATTGTGCAACAGTAAATCAGCAGGCTGAGGCTGAGAATGTCCTGCAGACAAAGGCAGAGATTGAAATCACAGGGCAACATACTGAAAGGAAAGATACTGACAAGTATGAGAGTGCAAAAAGTGATGATGCAGAACCGCCCGTAAACTGTGAAGCTCGTGGGCCAGGGCGTCCACGAAAGATAAAAACTGGAAAACCAGGTAGACCCCGCAAGCAGTATAATTGTCTGAATATGCTGAAGGCAGAGGAAATCGTCATTCCTGAAAATTTTAGCGAAGCAAATGAGTCAGAAATGAGCCAAGAATGGTCAGCATCGATTCAGAAGGAGATAAAAGCACTTGAAGACAATAAGACTTGGGAGCTTGTGGAATTGCCAGCGAATAAGAAAGCGATAAGCTGCAAATGGGTCTTTGGCATAAAAGTTGACAAGGATGGCTTTGTAGAGCGCTTTAAGTCAAGATTAGTTGCCAAAGGATGTGCGCAGCGATATGGCGTTGATTTCTTTGAGACGTTCTCTCCAGTTGTGAGATACTCGTCCGTACGAATGATTATGGTATTGGCAGTCGAACATAAGTTGTTTGTGCATCAGATGGACGTGTCTACTGCCTACCTGAATAGTGAGCTTTCAGAGGAAGTTTATATGAAACAACCGGACGGATTCGTCAGCGATGCTCCATGTGTCAGCGAGCCCTGTGTATATATACGCAATGGGCAAGGTAAAATTAATATAATTGCAGTTTATGTTGATGATATTTTACTTGCCAGCTCAAATAATAACGAATTGTTGAAAATCAAAGCGTCCATGGCCAGGGAATTCGACATTGTTGATGGCGGCCAGCTCAACCATTACTTGGGCATTGAAATTGAGCGCGAAGGGGAGACTGGAAGCATAACAATCGGCCACAAGCAGTATGTGGAACAAATGCTACATACTTGGGGCATGTCAACGTGTAGGCCTGTAGCTACACCACTGGATGCAGGTCACCAAGTCAAATGTGATGACGTCAACTGCGAGATGGTTAATGAAAAGAGTTACCAATCATTGATAGGTTCTTTGATGTATTTAGCCATAACAACCAGGCCGGACATACTACATTCGGTAGCGAAAAGGCACGGCTAATATGAGACTTCATTATCAGGATACTGGCAAGCAGATCTATGGATACGTCGACACAGACTGGGCGAACGATGCTGCAGATCGAAAATCATATAGTGGATATGTCATTATAGGTGCAGGCAGCGCGATTTCGTGGGAATCGAAGAAACAAAGTCTGGTGGCGTTAAGCAGCACTGAAGCCGAATATATTGCCTTATCTACCGCAGCAAGGGAAGCAACATATATTAAAAAATTGTTGCTTGAAATGGGATTTATTGAAACCAAGCCTATTTTATTGTATTGCGATAATCAAAGCGCACAGTGCTTAGCTAAAAATCCAATTTTACATAAACGTAGTAAGCACATCGACATAAAGTTTCACCATGTACGCGAGCTATATTCTAAGAACGAAATAGATGTTAAATATATAGGTTCTAATGATATTATTGCCGATGTACTAACTAAAAATTTGCAAAAGAACAAGCATGTAAAATGTATTAATGAAATGAATTGTTATTAATAAGTTTTCAAGTATGTAATTGTTGAGAAGGAGTATTGAAATATGCATAAGTTTTTCGGCAACAACTAATATTTGAATCCTGGTCACACTTTAGTCTTTTGTTTTGCTTACTGCTTATTCTTATTCTTAAGTTTACCATTTTCTGTCGCTTATGAACTACCGAACAATGTAGACGTACAGATGCGTAATAAAAAGAAAAACCTATTAATCCGGTTCAGTTTCCTGTTTAGTTCCACTTTAAAAACATTATATAACCAACAGAAATTATCTTTCGAATCGATTTTTATATTTCTTATCACTTCAGATCATGCTGGTAGAATTAGTGAGTTAGTACCAGAATTGTATGTTATTGGAACATAAATTGGAATTCGAGGTCGAATTATAAACCAGTCTTCAGTTGGTTTGAAATCTAGTAAGCAATTAAATTTTTTTATAAAATCGATGCCTATAATTCCATCACAAGGTATTGCGAAGTTTGCATTTACTATGTTAAATTCGTGTGGAATTGTATATTGTTTGAATTGAAGATCTATTAGAGTAGTGCCTTGGGACTTTATAAGCCCTTGGCCTATTCCTTGAATATTTATAGTTTTATCTTCAGAAATTGTATCGAAGTGATCAGAATTAATTTTAAGAATTGAAATGTCTGCACCAGTATCGATTAAAAATGTTAAAATTGTTTTTGTAACATTGTTACCAAATTTTCAAAGATATTGAGATTAAAATTTATTGAATATGTTTTATTTATTATTGTGTGGTACTTAAAGGGTTTTGAGAGTTTTCCGAACTGTTTTGTGCTACTCTCACATTATTATATTGGTAATAGCCTCTTCCGCGATTACCACGACCACCTCTATTATTAATGTAATTTTGTCGTTGTCGGTAGTGTAGAACAGTGTTTGTTTGACCAGTTGCGTCTGTGCAACTGTTAACAAACTTTGAAATGGCATCATTCATTTTACTGAATGTACCTGCCTGCACGATAAGTTTTGCCTTATCAGTGGAGCAGTTCTGAGTCATAGCTTTGACAGCAAGTGTTGTGCTGTACTTATTAGCTAAATCAGGTGACAAACCATCACTGATATAAGCTCCTTCTAGAGACTTAGTCAATTTTTCAACCTCTTGGGTATATTGATTGGCCGTTTTGCTCTTTTGTTGTAAGTTTAGAAGTTTAGGTTCCTGGCATGGCCTTTTAGTTTTGTCTTAATAAGACTTACAGCAAGTGCTTCGTGTGTTACTTTTAGAGAATCTACCAGATTCAGAGCATCTATGAAGCTTTTGAAATTTTCTGCCTTGCCATCAAACTCTGGTAAGAGCGATGAGGCTAACTTAAGAAAATCTACTGGTGATTGGGCCATGCCGACTATTTCGATTTGTTCTTGCTTTTGTTCAAGTTCTGATTCCATTAAATTAGTGATTTGGAATGTTGCTGGTGTATTTAGCGCATTTGGAACGAATATTTAAAAATGATGTCTTTCCGAAATGTGTCTAATATTTTCAAGCAGCCTTTTTAACATGTCAATTGATTGTGTTAAATGTAAATCGCTTAACCTACGTTCATTGTTGTTTACAATGTCACGGACTTTGTTGTATGATTCTACTAGAACTCGAACATGTTTTATCTTTGTTTGGTTTGATATTAGTGCACTTTTATTGAAGCACTTAAATGATCTATCAAACTGAGAACGTTGTTGCTTAATAATGGAAACATATATATAATATATATATTCTTTAATAAACTTTTTGTTGACATTAATTTATTTTCTTTTTTTAATTCATTAATATACTGTTCAAGACATTACTAACAATAATCGATGTAGCGGCTTTTGTTAAAATTTTTTTTTTGGTTTTCTAAGTTTTATCTAGATCGTTAGCCTTGCTCATATATTTTTTTCGCAAACATTTATTGTGTAACTTGTACAGTTTAAAAATTAAGTTTGCGCTGAAAATAGCAACGATAATTATTAACAATGTGTTGGTCAGACCTACATTACTGGATTCTACTTTATTAATTACGTTAGCAGTGGAATCCACCGTTTTAGATTCTATTAAAGGCATTTTGTAATACGCCAATTTATCATAAGGTATTATATTATTTATGTCTGCCGTTTTACTAATCGTATTATTCATTCGTTTAAATTAAAAAATATTATGTTTTTTTTTTTTATTTTTTTACTTTTATATTTATATATATATATGTATATCCATAATTTTTGTGTATTATATTGAAATTATTATTTTTTTGTTTTACAATTCAATTTACTGCATATGGCAAGTCTTAAACAATTGTTTTTTTTTTTAACTTAATTTTATTTTATTTGTCTTTATATTGCCCTTTGGCTATATGTCTTTTCTTTTTATTATTCACTCGCAGGTGAATTTACAATTTTTCCTGCCTATATTTTGTATGGTTTTCAGGCCATACGCTTATCGGGCAACCTTAAATGTCGCTCAATTGTACATTAGTATTTTATAATATATAAAAAAAATATGCAACGCAGTGCACTGGAAAAAAAATATGCGCTCTTGGAAGCGCTGTCGATTCACTTATCTTTGGCCTGACTGGGTGCGTCAGACGGGACCGGTGCTGGCTGCACAGGTTGTTACTGCTTCTGTGTTGGGGCACCGGTGCAGGCTGCACAGGTGTACTCACAGTGAGGTGAGTTTAACGGTCCCTCGCAGTCATTAGGGCAGGTCTTCTTCAGCTTCGGAATCTCCTTTAATTTGGGTGGTTGGATCAATTTTTGCTTTGCAATATTTTTGATATCAGGGTAGGTGGATGTGTGCGCGGCTGGTGTTTGACATTTGCGTGTTGAAAGTAAGTTTTTTATGTGTTCGACTTCGGCATGTAGCTTAACCGAGTTGTCCCAACTTATGACATTTTTGCTGTTTAACAGCTTCAACAATTCTGCCTTTCTGGCCTTAAGTCTTTTTACCACACCGCTTCGCTTTGCACTCATCACACTCTACTCACTGCGTTTTGCGTGACCATGTCACGGTCGCCATATAGGAATATAAAGTCTGGTTCGCTTGTTTGTCAGATTCAGAATGAATCGTCTCTCTTTATTTAAAATGGACTTAGCCTAAAGTACATACTAGAAATTGGAGTTCTGCCGCTCAAAGCATCGGCAGAACGGGAGTACATAGCATGCCATATGTATTTGTATATATGTTGTTATATGTACATGCAGAAGGCATATACATTGGAATGCGCTTGGGACCGAACGGTCAAAACGTCATAGTGCTTACCCTGCAGATCTCACGCTGCAGGCCAGTCCACACATAAGTGGCTGATCATATTACGGCACTTGGCGGTAGTTGTATTTTGTAAACAATGCGCTTGATACTCTAACTTTGACATTGAGCTTATGACCACTTAACATATTGTATACACTGTATACACTTCCATTATCACCAAAAATTGATCGAAATATTCAATATAGCTAAAACGGAACATAGAAAGACCAAACTATCGGAAAACGACAATATTTTGAAAAAGACACTAGATTTAAGGAATTACCTATAGAAAAATCTATAACTACTAACCTATTCAAGTAAACAATTAGACTTTTAGAGGTAGAAAAATCAGATATTACAAATCCAAGTTTAAGAAGAAAAAAAAAATTAACCTATGCAAATACGACAATTCCGCATCAAAGGGCCAGGAAAGCACAACTTAAACTGACCGCATAATTATAGCTATAGGCTATAAGCATTGTATGGTATATAAGCATTGTATTAGTAATAAGAACAGTAAATGCAATGTTCCGATGAATTGAATTTAACCGCCGGCCGCCGCACCAACCGTGCGTGCTTGATCGGTTGCTCAAAACCGCCTTTGAGAGCGCGGTGAAGAGCGAAAGCTACGAAGCGAAGTTGCAAAAGCTCGCGCCGAAGTTGAGCGACCGAGGCAGGCGCCCGGCTCGCCTGTGAGCGATCCGGCACTTTTAGATCGAGCAGCAGGGTGATTAGACGTGCGACGAGAGATCGACCGACGAAACGAAAAGTGTTAAGCTAGCGCTCCAAAGCAGTGCGGCAGGGTCTTAGTTTAGGAACTACATGATTGATAATATGGGTAGTGATTAACGAATAAGTGAATAAAAGTGAATACAATGAGATTAATGAAGGAAACCTGTTACTTATTTTATTCCCGGATATCCATATTTGTCCTACAGTGGGAACAGTTGTTGCGAGGCTACGGCCCGATAGTGTAGTTGGTGCGAGGACACGGCCCGCTAGTGTAGTTGGTGCGAGGCCTCGGCCCGCTAGTGCAGGTGGTGCAAGGCCATGGCCCGTTAGTGCAGGTGGTGCGCTATTGGCTATTGCTGCTGATCAAGAATATATATACTTTTTGGGGTCGGAGATGCTTCCTTCTGCCTGTTACATAAATTTGTATTTTGCACAAATACAATATACCCCATTTTTAATGGGTTCAGGGTATAAAAACTGGTAAGAGCTAGAAAGCAAAATTCTGGGGAACCTTTTGAGTCGTTTCATGACGACAGTTGGCCATTACGTAGATTGGTCCAGATGAACGAGAATTTACTTCATGAGCTCAGTTGTCGCACTGATGGTAATAATAAATCCAGGACTATAGGCCGTCGTCAAGTAGAAGATTCTTTCAATGAATCTGAAGTAAACAATTCAGAACATACAGATCTTGACTTTACAGTAATTCGTAGAGGTAAATTTTGGAACTGCGAAACCCAAGAGAACCTGTGGGAAAATTGCCTTGCTGACCGCCGTATATAAAAACAGTATTTCTCAGCGTACCCAGCGCTTGAAAAATTACAATTCAAAAATTAAGAAATTTAGCAAGCTTATAGCTTCGACAGTTTTTTGCCAAATCACCGATATGCGCAGCTATACAGAAGTGTCATTTTTAACTTTGAATATTAGCTGCATAGGCTTTACGCTATGCCGAAATTTAAGCTTATTAAATCGCATGTCAGAACAGCAGATGGTCATAGTCAGACAGTCATCGGAGTACTTGAAGCTATTATGCAGTATAAATCGGCTACCAAACCCTTGAAACTGTATGTGATTCCTTCTATAATCCAGTCTAATTTTGGGTTGTGATTTTTGGAGAGCCTTTGAGTTGCGGCAAGCATTATAAAACTGTAGAGCTAAAATCGATGCAAACGCAACAACTACACGTAGTAAGGCAGTTCTTCCTCGACGCTTCTGATAGATTAGGCCGCACAACATTGATCCAACACCATGTAGATATAGGAGACGAACGTCCAGTGAAACAATGATTCTACCCTGCAAGTCCGGCCGTAGAAAAATTGATATATGCAAAAATCGTTCGAATGTTGCAGCTTGAAGTTAATGAGCCGTCGGTATGCGCCTGGAGCTCGCCTATGCGACTCGTCCTTAAACCCAACAAGGTTCGCCTTTGCCTGGATACTTGAAGACTGAATGACGCCACATAAAAAGATGCTTACCGTCTGCCGAGCATCGATGGCGTTTTTTCGCGGCTACCTAAGGCAAATATAATTTCGAAACTGGATTTGAAGGACGCCTATCGGCAGATTGTACTATCTGAGGATTCAAAGCCTCTCACTGCTTTTACTGTCTCCGAAAAAACGCTTTATCAATTTAAGGTCATGCCCTTTGGCCTTTGTAACTTTTCTTCTGATCTGCGCTATTGTGTATCTGGTTATTTAGATGATCGCTGAGCAGTTTCGAACTTGATAGGAAGCGGAGGTATTTGCACAAATCCGGAAAATGTAGCTTGTATTGTAATTGGCTGCCGCAAAAACAATTTAAGAAAGTTCGAGGATTTCTAGGAGTTTTCGTTCGAGGAGTTTCCGAACTTATCATTATATCGACAAACAGAAAGTTTGAGTGGACCCCTGAAGCACAGACCACAATGGACAACTTAAAAACAGTGCTAATTTACTCGCTTGTTTTAAAAAATACTGATTTTAAGAAAAAAAAATTCTTACATTGGGACGCCAGTGATTTTGGCATTGGCATTTGGCATTACTACAGATGTCTGAAGATAATAAAGAACAACCAATTGCTTTCATATCAAAAAAATTAAACCCGGCTCAGCGAAACTATAATGTTACCGAGCGTGAATGCCTAGCAGCCATCGGAAAATTACGATATTATTTGGAATTCTATGAATTTAAAATTGTTACCGACCATTCAAGTTTGCTTTGGTTTATGCGTCAGCAAAATATATCGGGTACAGTGGCACGATAGGTTTTTAGACTACAACAATTTAAATTTTGCGGAAAGGCAAAGAAGGCATTGTTCCCGACGCTTTGTCTCGGTTGCCCGAGAATAAAATCGCTCAATTAGACATGGATCCTGTAATATCTCTTAAGTCCGATATATTTATGGGCGCTAGCTATGTACAAATTAAAGACAAATTTTTCCAGAATTTGACTGGTTCCGGGCATAAAAATCGTTGATAAGTTATTGTTCGCACCGAAAATTCGAGAGGAGATTAGACACAAGAAAGTCCTTCGTGGAAACTATGGGTGCATAACGTCGTCTCACGCTGGCATGACAAAAACTATTGATACAATTTGCAGAAATTTGTTCTAGCCAGGATTAGCTAAATATGTACGTGAATACATACCAAACAGCGAGATATGTAAAGAAACTAATGCTCCAAATTATACCCTTCGGCCACCTATGGGTGCTCACATCGCAACTTGCAGACCATTTCATTTGACCTGCTTGGGCCATACCCTAGAAGCAAAAGCATTGTTAATAGTTTTAGATCACTTCAGCAAGTATCATTGGTTTCAGCCCATGAAGAAATTCACATCAGTTGTGATACAAAAATTTCTTCTTGAACAAATATACCATTGTTTTGGTGCTGCAAGCTAAAATAAGTGACAAGGCGCCGTTTCCAAAGTCTGGAATCCGGAAGACGGAGTAGTTTTTTTACCCCAATGAAGCGCAGTTGGTCAGCAGCCCATAAGACATCGCCCATTAGTTGGCCGGAACGTTTAGATTTCTGAAAATTTCTGTTAAAATTAGTTTATTAAATTTTGTGTGAAAATTTCAAAGGCTTGCTCAAAGTGCATTTATTAGGGCCCACTTTAAACAACGTGCAAGTTCAGTGAAAAAAAAAATGTTTATACCTATATATATATTGTTCTACATATATATAAAAAGAAACAAAAATAGTTTATTTTTAGGCCTTTCATCGAGGAATATATATAAGTCCGTACAGTTTGTTTTGATTATATTTTCTTATTTTGGCACCGATAAGCCAAACTGACATTCGCACCTGCTGAGCTCAGATCAATAAGTTTATGGCCGTGCCAGTCTGGTGAATACTTATCATCTTTGATTCTACCTACACTTCGCTCAAATACTAGCTGAAACAGAAACAACATAAAAGATTTTTAACAGAAGCAAATATATGTGCACAAATATGTATATTTGTATTCACTCATCAGCGCTCACATTTCCCCATGCTCTTCAAGCTTAACCCTCGGCTGACCATTTTTTTACCGACCATACTATTTAAAATCAACAAAAATTATATTGACTATTATAATAAATTATTTTTCTTTTGCCGATTACACTTTAATTAATTTACCAATTTCATTTTTATTTTTTTAGCATTGCATAGCTTAAATGCACTTGAGCGTATAGAAAGAGTATTAGGATCAGGAGACGGGACAGTGTCATCGATGCTGAAAGGCAGAATGGTACTTAGTTTACCTCGTATTCTCCGGCCGAACGGTGTGAATGTGAGGAAAGTGGCTGGAGAGTAAAGAATTCAGCATTAGTCCTGGATTCTTGTTGACTGTTCACAGTCATAACATTTGTACATTTGAATGGAGCAATTTGAATGGAAAACACAGTAGTGCACACACACATCGTATATCAAAAAATCATAATTTAGAAAAAAATTTTGCTTTCTTTTTACACAAAGATATTTTAAGCCAGAATTAAGGAACGGGCATAAATAAAAAAAACTATTACGCATTTTACTTACGTAGAATTGAATATTTATTGTGGTATTACATTAACGTACAGAAAAATCAAATTATTAATTTGTAAGGTTATTTAAGGTTTTATGTCTGCAAAAGTAAGCAAACTCCAGCCAAGGTCCATTTGCTATCCCGTTCTTTGCTCTTTAAATTGAAAGTCCAAACGAACGTCGGTCCACGCAACCTGAAAATATAGATTTTTAGTTGCAACTACATATTACATAAAGAAATAATAAGTGCGGTTTCCGAAGATTAATTCTACTTAATTTTATTTAATTCTACTTAATATATAGATATACACATAAAAAGATGGAAAAATACTTTGTTGGTAGGATCCGATCTGTGCACTGTTATATAAAATAATAGGTTTTGCAAAATGTTTAAATACTACTTTCCGGCAAACTTCCACAATTTCAATAACGTTTTCCGGCTAATTTCCACACATTTCTCTAAGTATGTGCGCCAGGATAAAAATTTGATATCCCATTATAAAAAGTATTAAACGTGTCAAATGAATTTTCCTAAAGACTTGTTGGAAAACAAAACCTGAAAAGAACAACTTATGATCAATTTACCCCAAGGGCAGGTCGCATTGGCAAAATCCAATCTTCCGCGGTGGAACGTGTGATACTAACATTTTTTTTGTGGTTTTAAGTGTTTTCCGATATTGTTATTTTCAGAGCTCGACATAAAAAGTTAATAAATACGTGTTTCATCGATTATAAATATCCCATAAATGTGTTTAATTAGCGAAAAACGTTTGTATGAAAGTTTTTTGTTCACCATCCGATCGGTCTCAAAACCCATTTTCAAATCACTGAAACACGTTGTCTGGCAATGCAACCAAGATTACATTTACATCAAGCTGGCGCTCTTCGTTGTAACGATTGTTTTATTTGGTTTTATCTTAAAGCACTTGCTCTGCGAAGCAATTGCATAAATTTCGCTCTTAAGATTACATTTACATCAAGCTGGGGCTCTTCGAAGGCCTCGATGCTATGCGTCGAGTTAGTTAAGTTTAGTTAGACAATAATGCTTCTATAACATTCGCCGGGAATCGCAATTCCCAATCATTGTGAACTACCAAATATTTAGACATTCCATGTGGAATCACACAGACACTCCACGTGCAACCACACAGACATTCCACGTGCAACCACACAGACATTACGTATGAACCGACACGACCTCGTGTACAAAAGACCATAATTCAAGTTGCTCTTATGTTTTTAATTGTTTTTATTATATTTTTTTATTGCCAACAAATATTTCCACAGCAAACGCAAATCTTAATTTCTTAATTCATAAAGTCTTATCAATTTAACAATTTCGCAAAATAGTACCAAGCCTCCTCAAATCATTTTTTAACATAGTCTTTATCATTCTGTTTGGTTTTTATTTTTCAAATCAATCAAATGCCCCACACGCCATGATCAAAACAAACATCACTATATTTTGCACTTGTGCTTGCATTATATTACATGGCTGACGTACTTTGTCGTTTCCTTTGGCCAGCAGTTTAACTTCTTTCACCCTTATTGGTGTTCTTCACATTCTTAAGAAACTTCAACATGGACATAACTTGGTTTGATGCTTCTTTTCGCTTTTAAATAATACAAAATCTCCAACTTTGTGTCTAAGTACTTTTGCATAATTTTTATCAAATCGTTCTTTGTCATAAACTGCATTAGCTAAAATATTCTTTTCCGCTAGTGCTCTTACGTTTGACAGATCAATCTCATTTTCTATGTCACTAGGTGGATGTAATCCTCAAAAGGGCGTGGTAGCTTTCCAAATAGCATTTCTGGAGAACTTCCCTTTGTCACACGGTTAGTTGTGCCATATGCACCTCTCCTAGACTGCGTTCCAGTTTTGCTCCCGTTAAACACCTTCCCTGGTCAGCTATTATTCGGTTTGGTACTCCACACAACGAAGCAGCGGATGGAACAGCATTTATAGAATTCTTACTGTCTAATTAAAGGGTATGATATAGAAAGACAAAATTGGTAAACGCTTCTACTTAAACAATAACGTACTCTTTTTAGTCACTCTTGCCACTCAATTTCTCAGTTATGTCGATGTGGATAGTGTGCCAAGGAATATTGACTTTCGGGATTGGATGCAGTTCAGCCTGACATTTTGTAAGTGATGCAGTTGTCAGCAAATTTTCTGATATATTTTGACGTATTCTCAAGCCAGTAAAAATCGTAAACTTTATCGAGTGTCTTGGTTTATAACGGACCATCTGAAAGAACGCGGCACCACTGGTAAACAGCGTGTACTGCCATTTCTCTATATTCTCCGGTGAAGAACTTCATGCAATTTACTCACAATTTCGGCCATGTCTGAGTTGTGCAATGAGCCAATTGCTTGAAATATCGCCTTAACAGCAGAAGTAGTCTTTGGAAAGATAGGATTTCTCGACGAAAAGTCAATATGGGCCTTTCTTTTCCCTTCTCTGTACTGAATGTCGAATGTAAATGACTACAAATAAGCGCACCAGCGCTGCGCTCTAGGGGTCAAAGCTTGTTTATTTCTTGACGCCTTTAGTGAGTTACAGTCTGCATAAACAATAAAGTTTCTACCCAACAAATAGTGTCGAAAATGTTTAATGACGTTTACAGCTCCTAAAGATTCCAATTCATACGAGTGGTATCTCGACTCTTCTATAGTATTCTATTACCAGGGGCTTATTATTAATTTTGTGTAGTAAAATTGCACCGTATCCACTGCAACCTGCATCTGTATGCAATTCAATTGGATAATTTGGGTCAAAAATAACAAGGACTGGTTAATCAGTAAGATGACAATCCAATAAATTGCATAAGTGATGTGACTGACTGCGTAGGCGGAAGAGCAGTCGACGCTACAATTTTCTGAGGGTTCCGACGAATTTCACCAGCACTAACATGAAGCCTAAATATTGAACCAATGTTTTTAAGAAAGAACACTTTGTAATGTTGAACGAAAACCCAGCCTCTGTCAGGATATTTAGAACAATCTCTAATCTTTCTAACGCCTCACATTATGTTGCAGCAGTTATCCTGATGTCATGCCTATAGACGATAACATAAGAAGTCGCCAGATCCCCGACCGCCTGTATTACTAAGCGTTGAAAAACAGAGGGCGCGTTTTTAATCCCGGATGGCATAGACAAAAATTCATATTGGCCATCTAGCGTCACATACGCTGTATACTCAATAGAATCTGCATTTGAGGGAATTTGATAGTATCCACTAGCCATAGTTAACTCCTCGAAGTCTATTTATTTGATCCTGTATAAGTGGCAGCGGGTATTTATCTGCGATTGTATTTGAATTTAGCTCTCTATAGTCAACACAAAGTCTATCCGAACAATTTTTTTTCTAATTAATAATCCAGGGCTCGCATAAGGTGAACAGCTTGGTCTTATTATATTGCAATTCAACAGCTCATCAAGTTTTCTCGAAATCTCGCTCGCATAGACTCAATCGATATGGCCTTCTTTGAACTGTTTTTCTTGCATCAATTAATCTAATTTTCGTACATGGAATACCATTTATAAAACTATTTGAGTACTTTGCCAACAATAAATAAAGTTTTATTTTATCTTGTCCCTCAAGACAGTATCAATACCAGAGAATTTAATACTTAGCTTTTCTTTCATCAGTTAGCATTCTGCTCCGGAATCACAGGTGACTTCAACGACAAATAAAGGCTATCTTCGGCACGCCGAAAATCGAATACCCCTGCAGACCCAACCTTTTCATAATGCAAAAGTGCTTTGGTCAAGATATCTTGAAAAACAAAATATTTGTTCATACAAAAACTATATTTTCACTCCTATGGCAGCTATATGATATAGTGGTCCGATCTCAATAGGATTTTGCATATACATATATGAGGAGCATAGTAAAACTAATAAATGCCGAGTTTAGTCAAGATATCTTGAAAAACAAAATATTTGTTCATACAAAAACTTAATTTTCGACCGATCGTTCCTATGGCAGCTATATGATATAATGGTCCGATCTTATTAGGATTTTGCATATATATGAGGAGTATAGTAAAACTAATAAATGCCGAGTTTGATCAAGATTTCTTTAAAAACAAAATGTTTTTTCATACAACTTAATTTTTGTCCGATCGTTTCTATAGCAGCTATATGATATAGTGGTCCGATCTTAATAGGATTTTGCATATATATGAGGAGCATAGTAAAACTAATAAATGCCGAGTTTGGTCATAATATCTTGATAAACAAAATGTTTTTTCTTACAAAAACTTAATTTTCGACCGATCGTTCCTATGACAGCTATATGATATAGTGGTCCGATCCAGCTGGTTTCGGCATATGTGCTCCGTGCAACAGAAAGAGGGACTTCTGCAAAATTTCATTAAGACAGCTTTAAAACTGAGAGACTAGTTCGCATAGAAGAAGACAGACGGACAGACGGACATGGCTCTATCGACTCGGCTGTTGATGATGATGCTAGAATATATATACTTTATGGGGTCGGAGATGTCTCCTTCTATGCGTTACACATTTCGCGACAAAATTATAATACCCTCTGCAAGGGTATAAAAATGCGGCTTCTATGGTTCATGTATCCCTAAGGTACTGCAAGGCTGCACTGCTCCACCCGCCTTTGTCGGATCAGCTTCCTTCTGTGTACATAGGGTAGATATGTGACCCCGGTTTCCGCACTTGTGGCAGGTTCCACTTGATTTTCCACGTTGTTGTTCATCTTGTCTGCTATGTCTTTCTTTGTCATTCGTATCGTGATGTTGTTGTTTTCTGAGTCTGCATTCAAACATTTTATGTCCCAGTTTTTCCACAAAAATAACATTCTATTGATGATTGCTTTTGCCGTTTAGGATTCAGATTGTTACTGCACAAAGCCACTTTTCCTTTTATTAAAAGTGAACGCTTTTAATTCGGACCGTAAATCGCCTCTGGTTCGAACATTTCATGTAAAACTTAAACGCTGCAGTCGGTTATCAAATCTTGCTATCAATGCAAGAGTCACGCAGACAGCAATTTCTTCCGCTTCCATTTGGCGCCATTTCATCGTTAGTTCAGTAACCATGCGGGTTGCATGGATTGCGAGACTCTCGCCATCAGTCGGTCGGTTTGTCAGCATATTTAAAAACATGGCGGCTGGTGTTTCTATGAACAATTCTTTAAATGCGAACCAGGTTATATAAGCTTAATGCTGATCCAATGCTGAACTTAAAGCCACTACCAACGCACTGCCTTTTAATTGATTTCTTTAAAATAATTTCAGCAGTAGTACATCAAGTTGAGGCGATGGCGCCGAATTGATTACCAGAATCAATTCTCAATAGCCACAGATGCCAGTAATATTGCCATTAAAGCAGTATTATCAAAATTAATTAAAAAATATTTATGGACTAAGAAAAGTGTAATTTACTTCCATAATGAAGCTGGTTTCAGTTTTTCCAAAACGCGTATATCAAAATAATTACTTACAGTAATGAAATCTACTAAACAAAATAAACCTATGCACACTTCAAGAAAATCTTCCTTAAAAGTCATAATGACTTATTGCATCCAGGTACAGAAAAAGTTACAGACCTTCTTAAAGAAAAATATCACTACCATTATCACCAAAAATTGATGCAAAATATTATAAATTAATGCGAAATATTCAATATAGCCAAAACGGAACACAGAAAGACCAAACTATCGGAAAACGACATTATTTTGAAAAAGACACTAGATTTAAGGAATTACCTATAGAAAAATCTATAATCTATAATATAATCTTGATCGGTTGCTCAAAACCGCCTTTGAGAGCGCGTTGAAGAGCGAAAGCTACGAAGCGAAGTTGCGAAAGCTCGCGCCGAAGTTGAGCGACCGAGGCAGGCGCCCGGCTCGCCTGCGAGCGAGCCGGCACTTTTAGATCGAGCAGCAGGGTGATTAGACGTGCGACGAGAGATCGACCGACGAAACGAAAAGTGTTGAGCTAGCGCTCCAAAGCAGTGCGGCAGGGTCTTAGTTTAGGAACTACATGATTGATAATAATTGTAGTGATTAACGAAAAAGTGAAAAAGTGAATAAAAGTGAATACAATGAGATTAGTGAAGGAAACTTGTTACTTCTTTTATTCCCGGATATCCCTATTTGTCCTAGAGTGGGAACAGTTGTTGCGAGGCCACGGCCCACTAGTGTAGGTGGTGGGGACACGGCCCGTTAGTAAAAATTGTGGGAATAACAGAAGCAAGATTTGGTGAAGCACTTATTGTTTCCCCCTTTTAAGCTCACCTTCCCAGCGAATTTATAAATTTCTTGTAACTCGCTGGACCTGGTAAGACTGAGAGTCGTACCCCGGCCAGTAGCTCCTTTACAAGTGGCACCCGAGCAGGGACTAGGAGGCTAAGGATGGGTGAAATGCAAATCTAGGGTATTAGGTAGTCGAGCACACCCTAGCAAGTGCGCTTTACACCCTATGTTCTAGGCAACAAAAATGTGTGCAGAATCGAGCTCTAAAAGCAGCGAGAAGATAACGGACGGTCGAAAAGTACAGCGTGCTCGCGCCGGACGGGCGACGCCGAGACCACGCTTGCACACGTGAGCACAAATGGCGCCGCGGTCAACATCAAAGCGCCGCTATGACGTCGCAGCGGAAAACTGATTTCGTCAGTTCGGTCGGCGAAGGCAACGACAACGGTGTGTTTTAGAGAGTGGAAAACAAAAAAAATCGGTGCTTAAAGATTTAAATAAACGTGGACTTAAAATCGCAAAAAAAAGAAAGTGGATTATTTATATTTTTTTTTTTGTGTGAAGAAACCGACCGGAAAAAAAGGAGAGAGCTCCATAATAATAATGATTGATAATAATAAAACAAAAGGGAAAAGGAAAATAATAATAATAAATAGTAATAATAATAATAAAGGAAGGATGGTCAAAGTTTGAAAAATATTAAGTGCTTTTCGTGGCTGAGGACTTTTTTGAAATCGACGCGAAGAGCCGAGCAACCGCGGTCAACGAAGTGGTGGGGCGAACCTCTTATAAGGCAAGTAATGTCCCCTACACTCCCCAGCCATATTCTCAGTCGGAGGTGGCCTTTCGCAAACGTTCCGGAACAAGTGCGGAAGTGGGGCATGAGATATGATGGCCGCTCCGACCCCCTTGGTTTCTTGAAGGACCTGGAGGAGTGCGCCATCACGTATGGTATCGCTCTCAATAGATTGCCACGGGCAATGAGTGAATTATTCTGCGACAGGGTGGTCGACAAGAAGTGGTCTTAGAGATGTGCCATGGTCAGTGTCCTGCCTCCACGCTACTTTGAAAGGCTTGAGGAGGAAATCCGGTCCTGCAGGCAACTCGTGGGGAAGGAATTCCAGGAATACCTGATAGAGCTGAGAGCTCTGATGCATCACGCCAGATACAAACCGGCGCAGGAGTTGCACCGGATCAACGAAATTGCCGCTCCCGAACACAAGCCTTACGTGCGTCGGCAAGATTTCTCCACGTTGCCACAGCTGACCCAGCTGGCGGTGGAAGTAGAACACCCACAGTAAAGGCCAAATCGTCGCTACGGTGGAGATTGGTGGGCGATCGATGCCTGCTACCATCGATACCGGGGCCACTCGATGCTTGCGTACACAAGTGGGCGATTCGGGGAAGAGACGTACAGGAGCGCATCAGGCGGCCAAATGGGTCTACCCTCGAAATAGGAAAAGTCTTCAGGTTAGACGTTGGCCTAGCGGCGAAAGCTGTCAGCACGTTGATAATCATCATGCCCTCGATGCTAGACTACGTCATCCTGGGGATGAATTACTTGAGTGCGAGTAGAGTTGCAGCGACAGGTCTACGCTGGTCAGGTAGGATGGGCAATGGGCACTAGAACACTGCAACAGTTCCAATTTGTCGTTCAATACCGTCGAGGGAAGCTCAATGTCGTGGCCGACGCACTATCGAGGCATCCTCTGGAGACCTGTCAGAAGGCAGTTGTGGCCGAGGCCCCCTGCAAATTGGTTGGGAGTATGCGTGCCAGGATTACCGACGATCCAGCCAAGTTTCCAGACTATGCCGAAGAAAATGGGCAGCTATATATGCATTTGGGCCATCGGATGGACGACGAGGACTACATTCCTTAAAAGTTATGCGTGGCCAGTGGTCAACGGCAGAGCGTATTGCGGGAATGTCATGACGCTCCCACGCCCAATATCGAGGTGAGCCCAGAGGTACTACTGGCCGGGTATGTTCCGAGACGCCGCCAAGTAAATGAAGTGCTGCAAAATCTGCCTAAAATTCAATGGCGAGCAGCTCAAAGCGGTTTGACAAATGCTGACGAGGCAGGTAGCAGATGCGCGGATTTCATCGGGCCCCTTAAAAGCTCGAATCGTGGTAAGACAATGCTATTGGTGTTCCGTGATGCTTTTTCAAAGTGGTTGGAATTGGTCCCTCTCAGGAGGGCCATGACGGCACAACTGCAGACCGCATTCCGAAAGAGGATTCTGAGTAGGTTCGGGGTACCCAGAAAGTTCGGGTGCAACAATGGGGTACAATTTACAAGCCGTAGCTTCAAGGCTTTTCTGGGGTCCCTGGGTGTAGAGCTCCAATATAATATATCGCCCCGTACTGTCCACAATAAAATCCTACCGACAGGACCAAGAGGACCGTGAAGACCATATAGCATAAAAGTTCGTGGGACGAGCTCAACACAGACGGACTTGACGGGATTCGGTCAGCTTTCCTGATGCAGGGCAGGGAGCCGCGGTTGCCCGCTGCTTTGTACGATCAGGTGACCTCGGGGTCCGCAACTAGTGCGTTCGACCCTAGGACAAAGGTGGAAAGGCTAACAGAAATCTTTGATATCGTCCACAGCAATCTCAAGCGTGCATCAAAGGACTAGGGCAGACACTACAACCTGCGGAGACGAGAGTGGCGGACTTCGTTGGACTCGATGGTCCCTGTTACGGCAGCACCAGCTGTCCAACTCCGCTGAGGGCTTCACTGCGAAATTGGCACCCAAATTCGATGGCCCCTATCGGATCATCAAATTCGTGCCGCCTAACATTGTGCGACTAGTAGGCCAGGCGAAGGAAAGAAGAGGGTAGCCAATAGCTCGCAGCTGAAATCATTTTTCAACGAGATGACCGAAGACGGAGAGGAGGACCCAATAGATGTGGAAGAAGAGCGTGAGCAGCAGACCTAGCTGAATAACCATAGAATAAGTTAAGAATAAATTGAGTGGAATCCAAGCGAGCTGCACTGCTAGGGCAGGGAATAACATAAGCAACGGATAAGCAATAAGTTAGTTGAGGAAACCCAGAAGTCGATGCCGCCGAAGAAGCGACAGTATCTTCGTCGTAGTAAGGGGGGTGTGAGGCGGCACCTAAGGTGGCCACCCTACAGTTCATAATTATAGTTATAGGATATAAGCATTGTATAGTATATAAGCATTAAGGCAAGGAGCCGGTATATCAGCTGGGGCTCCAAAGCAGTTCAGCAGGGTCTTAGCTTAGAAAGTACAGTAGGGTAGTGATTAACGAATAAGTGAATAAAAGTGAACACAATGAGATTAATGAAGGAAACTACATTGTTAATTCTTTTATTCTCTGTTATTTGACAAGCAAGCAGGCCAGTCCAATTGGTTTCTATGCAGTGTGAGGCGGCTACTGAGGTCCGACGACCCACAGGTTTCTAGGCGAGGAGCCATCGTTCCCATGGCCAAATCACGGCGAGGAGCCGCTGGCGGGACAACCCAACAATGTGTTTATGTCTTGATGGTATTAGCTATATAAGAGGCAAGAATCCGCCAATGTTACAAGTAGCAATTATATTAGTTATATAAGAGGCTAGGATTATATTATATACGCACTGTTATATAAGACGCACTGTATTAATTATATTATAATCATCAATTATATTAGTGAGTAAAGAGGGAAGGAGCCACGAAAGTTATGAGAGCGAATTTGAATTTAACCGCCGGCCGCCCTGCAACCGTGCGCTGTTGATCGGTTGCTCAACACCGCATTCGAGAGCGCAACTCCAATTCGGCGGCGAAGAGCGAAAGCTCCGAGGCGAAGTTACGAAAGCTCGCGGACAAGTTAAACGGCCGAGGCAAGCGCATGGCTTGCCGGCGATCGCGCCGACACTTTTGGAACGAACGCTAAGGATGAGTATATGTGCATTGTGAGACGAGGAATGCCAGAGAGTGTACAGCGGAGTGCTAGGGCTAGGGAAAACCGTGCGGCAGGGTTTAGCTCGGGAGGTACTATAAAGTAGCAATAAGCGTGGAGTGAATAAAGTACATTTATTTATTTATTTATTAATGGTCGACAAAACGAGTGTCTTCCTCATTATTCAATATATTATACAATAGAATTTTATGCTAAAAGCCTAGTTAAAGGATACAATTTTCTAAATAGCATCACCGACCGATGGAGGTGTTTTATTTGCCAGTCCGGCCAGCTGTGCCCCTTTTCACAGCTAATTTTGTCAGTGACGCTATTAGAGCCTACATCTAAGCAGAAGGTTGTAAGTAGGAAAAAAGTGTTTTCAAGTAACATTAAAATAATCTTAATTTGCTATATTAATAAAGAAAATACAATAAATAGGAAAAATGAAAGTAAGAAGAATTGTTAATAAAGTAAAGCAATGTAAGTTAGATAAAGAGTGTTAAGTAGATAGGACAGAGAGAAAAGTAATGGGAAATCACCGACCCGGTGGGGGAAAATTTTTCAGCCTGTCCGGCAAGCTATGCCCCTGCTCATAGCTGGGAATGGTCAGCGACTTCCCGAAGGTATCCTGAAAGCAACGATTTTATTAGGGGTAGAGACAGTTCGGTAGAGAAAACGTGATGCAAACTATTATAATTTTTACATAGCACGCGAAAAGGATTGTGCATAGCGTAGTCTGTTGTGCACGTAGATAGTAAAAAGGGGCGATAATTTCTGGTTGGTCTAGCCGGAACAGAGAATTGAAGACGCCCTAGCAGAAAAGGAGAATCTATGTCGCCAATAATCAACTTATGTAGAAGGACAACACCGAGAATTGTCATACGGTTGGTTAACGACGGAAGGTTGAGAAGAAGCAGTCTGCTGGAGTAGGACGGCAACCGAAGATTAGGGTCCCAATTTAAACCTCGTAAGGCAAAAAGCAGAAATTGCTTCTGAACAGATTCAATACGATCCTGGCTGTTGTTATACTGTGGAGACCAAATGCAAGAGCAGTATTCAAGGATAGGGCGAACAAGAGAGATGTACAGAAGTTTTGTTATAAAAGGATCGTTAAACTCTTTAGACCATCGTTTAATGAATCCAAGTACACCTTTTGCCTCATTAACGATGGTATCTATGTGAAGATTGAAACAGAGTTTAGAATCAAAAATTACGCCTAGATCCTTAACTGTTAGTATACGTTGCAAAGGGATATTGTGGATTGTATAACTGACAAGATAAGGTGTAGTACGATTAAAAGTCATAAACATACACTTTGAACAGTTTAGATGCAATTGATTGGCCGAGCACCATAGTTGCATAGCGTTCAAATCGTCTTGTAGACGAGAATGATGTAGGGGATTAGTGTATGATAGAAAAAGTTTGACATCGTCCGCATATATGAGTACACGGGCATGTGATATGACAGAGGGGAGATCATTTATAAAAAGGGTAAAGAGTAAAGGTCCAAGATGACTACCTTGAGGAACACCAGAAGTAACGTGAACCCGTTTAGAGGTAGTCAGCCTCAGCATTACTCTTTGGGTCCTACCTTTTAAATAAGAATTAATCCAAAGCAGAAGAGACAGGGGGAAACCTATTCGGTCAAGTTTAAAAAGTAAAATGTCATGGTGCACAGAGTCAAACGCCTTACTGAAGTCAGTGTAAATGACATCAGTTTGCATTTTCGAAAGGAAAGCATCGTTTACCAAGGAAGTAAACTCAAGCAGATTGGTCGTAGTTGACCGATTCTTTACGAATCCATGTTGAACAGGGGAAACAACTGATTTGCAGAAATGCTGCAAATTATTTTTTTTATTTATTTATTATTTTTTCAAATAATTTAGGAATAGCGGACAGTTTTGCAATGCCCCTGTAATTTCGTATATCAGACTTCCCACCTTTCTTGTGAAGAGGAATGATATAAGATTCTTTCCAAAGAGATGGAAAGACAGAAGTTTCAAGGGATAGATTAAAAAGCTTTAGCAATGGATAAAGAAGGGAAGAACTGCACTCCTTGAGAAGACAACTAGGAATATTGTCCGGCCCAGGAGTGTAAGAAGACTTTAAAGAGTTTATAGCTAATAGGAGAGAGGAGTGTGAAATAATTAGAGGAGGTATATAACTTGCGGAAGAAATAGTATAAGGGTAAGCATTAGTATTAGGACAGACTGAAGAGTAAGTTGATTGGAAAAAATTAGCAAAGAGGTTAGCAGAATCAGTGTCATTGCTAGCTTTATCCAAGCCAAGAAAAAAAGAAGATGGCAAACTTGAAGATTTACGTTTCAAGTTTACAAAATTATAAAACTGTCTCGGATTTCGGGCAAATTGTCTTTTACAACGTGTTAGATAATTCTCATAGCATTGAGAATTAAGAAGAAAGAAGTTCGACTTGGCTATGGAATATTTTACCAAGTCTGTACACGAACCAGACTTTTTAAACTTTTTAAAATATTTGGATTTTACATTTTTTAGATATGATAATCTGGTAGTAAACCAGGGTGGTTTTGAAAAAGTAGTCGAAGGAATTGACTTAGGAATACACACATCTAAGAGGGAGATTAGGGTGATGTAAAAAAATTTTATAGCTGTATTCATATCAACTGAGTCATATAAGAAAGACCAATCGGTTGAATAAATAAGCTGATTCAGCAAAGAATAATTGCCTTTGCGAAAGCAATAGCGGGGCTTATTGGCTGATGAGCACGAAATGAAAGTATTACAATTTAGCATTGCAATCTCTAAAGTTGGATGATAGACATCCTCAGGAAGAGATAAAGGAGGGGACCTAGACACATTAGAAATAAGGTAGTCGTTAACAAATACAAGGTCAAGTGTTCTAGTCAAATGATTAGAAATTGAATTGATTTGAAACAACGAAAGATCAAGCATGCAGTCTATAAAATCGTGCTGTGCTGAGGGCACTAGATAATTTTTGGCAGTAAATAATGACCAAGAGATGTTGGGCAAATTAAAATCACCCAACACCATAAATAGGTCACTATCACGCACGTGTGAAGAAACTTCTTTAATACAAGTAATATGTTTCATATAAACTTGAATATTAGAAGAAGGTGGGACATAAGAGCATGTTACATAGACATTCCGTGTAGGAAAAGACACCTTAACTGAGACAATCTCAGCGTCAGTAGGCGTACTAAAACAGAAAAGTTCAGACTGAAGAGTGGCTTTAACGGCAATTAACACCCCACCACCTCGAGTCGGCCGATCATTTCTATACAAAATAAAGTTATTTGATAAAATCTCAAAATCAGATATGGTTGAGTTCAACCATGTTTCTGAAAATGCTATTATATCCGAATTGAAGGAAGTGCTGGCCATGAAAAGATTTTTAAGTTTCTAAATAAGACCTCTAACATTCTGATAATGAATAAAGATTTGGTCAGAAGATGAAGCTAGTTTTTTGGGGCAGAAATGGTACCCTGTATTGAAGGGACTGGAAGGGTGACAGGCTGGTTACGCTTTTTAGGCTTGAACTCGTGAACAATCATGTGTGGAGGCCAAAATTTGGGATCACAAATGATTGGGAACATATCATGTGAAACATTTATTTTGAATGATGATATTTCACGAGGGGTGGAGAAATTAAATTTAGTTATTGACACGCTAGCAGAAGATTTGCTAGCAATATAGGCTGCCAATGACTCAGAAGTGGTGTCCGACGAAAGTCGAGACACAAAGACTTGCCTACGAGGGGCAACTACCGTTAAAGTAGGCGCTGATGGGGCTGTAGGTAATACAGGAGTTGGGGGAGCTAACGAGGCACAATGATTGTTTTTAACAATCTGGGCAAGATTGCGCGCAGGTCTACCTTTGCGGCCAGGAGCTGATGGGGCTGAGGCAGTTTGATTAATTGGGACGGGATCAGGTACGGGCTCTACTGGGACTAGTACAGGGGTTGAAACAGGGGTAATTGGACAGTCGCTTGGAGAAGGCGATAAAGACAACATTGGAGATACCTCCAAGTTGCTAGGAAGGGACAAGAAAGTAGTAGGTGTCTGAACAGACGTAGAGGGCAATTGCAAAAGTTGAGGCTCCAACCGACGATTGGAAACTCGAGTCAAAATTACTCGAGAGCTGCTTAGCCACATTATTTAATTTTAAGAATTGACTTCTCACAGAACATTCTAGAGAAATCAATTTGCTTGTCGATGCATTCTGGGCACGACCAACGCAAGCCACCACAGCCCTTCTTGGCAATAGCAGCGATCTTGTCGCAATCACGCTCAGTGAGACCTGCACATTTAGCATGCATCATATTCTCACACAGCCAGCAATTAACAAATTGCGGCAGTGCAGAATCATCAGCCTGCTTGAACGTGCACGGTTTCTTACAGCACAACATAATTATTTAATGCGTATGCAAATTGCGAGAGCACAGAGCAAAACGAAAACGGTGCACAAGATGGAGCAAGTAAATACACAAACAAATTGTTTGGAGCAAAAAGCAATAGAAAAAGTTTGCGAGAGCGCGATGCACAAGCAGAAAGTATGCAGCGAACACACGCACAAACAAGTGTATGCACAGGAGAGCACCAAATCAAAAGAATCAAAACAGGCAATAACAACAACACGGAGCTGATGCCGCGTTTTATAAAATGTAATAATTAACAGTTTTACGCTGCACAACAGATAACACTTTGCACAGTTTATTAAAGCTTCTTAAATAAAGCACCGAAAAATGCAAAATTTTGAAATAAAAAGCAGGATAAAAGCGCAAAAATATATAAAAATCTTGGAGCACAAGTAAAACACGTCCATCACTCTCAACTGAGAACTCTCTCTGACATGTGTTATAAGTATGGAGAAGAAACCGGGTAATTCTTTGTTTTCTAGTAACCTGGCTTACCTGAACATCGGAATTAACCGATGTTCGACCTAAGCTCGATCAGGAGCATGTGGTACGAGATTGTGGCCCCGGGGTGAGCATTACCGGTTGGTGTTTCGATAGAGTAGTGGTAAGAGGCCACGGCCCGATAGAGAGTTTGGGTAGTGGAGCTGGCACGAAGCTCCGGCCCGATAGAGTGTGGTACGAGGCCACGGCCCGATAAAGAATTTGGGTAGTGGAGTTGGCGCGAGGCTTCGGCCCGATAGAGTAGTGGTACGAGGCCGCGGCCCGATAGAGAGTTTGGGTAGTGGAGTTGGCGTGAGGCCGCCCGCTAGAGTAGTTGGCGCGAGTGGGTACGAGGCCACGGCTCGGTAGTCTACCTAGACTGTGCAGAAATCCTAGCTAGGCTTGGTCTGGTCAGGATACTCACCCCCTCCCCCTTAAGCCCTCCCTCCCAGCGAAATTATAAATTTCTTGTAACTCGCTAGACCTGGTAAGACTGAGAGTTATACCCCGGCCAGTAGCATCTTTACAAGTGGCGCCCAAGAAGGGACAAGAGGCATGTCAGCGGATTAAAGCCCGCAAACATGCCCAAAAAAAGGTATTTTTAAAAAAAAGGGAGAGTTTATTACAAAAAAAAGGTATTTTTAGTCGGGTATAACCTAGAGGGAAATGTGTGTGAAATATAAAACTAGGGGATTAAGTAGTCCAGTATACAACAGCGAACATTTTTATACCCTGTGTTAGGCAGAGACAGAAAAATGAACACGTGCAGAATTTAAGTGACGAAAATGCTTGCAAAAATCTAGCACGTAGAAGTACAGCGCGCGCGCGCCAGACGGGCGAAAGGTCGAAGGGCCGTTAAGGCGTCGTGGCAGCGGCTGTACAGTGGGACGAATTCACGCGCGGTGAAAAGTTGAATTCGTCGGTACAGTTGTCGGGGGCAGTGAGGATGGTCGCATTTTAAGATTGAATGCGAACGAAGTGAACAATAAGGACAGGACAAGCGCCAAACGAATTAAACGAACGCGGGTTAAAGTGTCAAGACGTCGAGAGAATTAATTTTTTTTATTTCGTGAAGTGGCTTATGATAAATAAAAATAAGTGGACAAAAATAATATTTTTATAAATAATATTAATTAAACAAAAATAAATAAAAGTACACAAGAATAAACCAAGGTACCCAATAAAGGCGAAGGCAGCGACCAAGTGAGGAACGGCCTAAAAGTGAAAAAGTGACGAGGAAAATGTATTACCTTTTGTTGAGTTTTTTTTTATAAACAAACGAAAAGAAAACTTTTTGAATTTTTTTTTTATTTTTGTTTGGTGGAAGATATAAAGGCAAAATAAAGAGAAAACTAAAAGGAACAAAAGTGGCTGAGAAAGATCGGCGTAAAAGTGACAAAAACCAACCGACCAAAAAAGGAGAGAAATAATAAAGGGACCGACGGAACCCCTAAAACAGGAAGAGACGGAAACAGCGACGTCGGCTAGCAAGAAGGTATATTATAAAGGATGGAGGCAGGTGAGTGCCAAAAACCGGTGGTAGGCGTCCGTTGGATTCACCAGCTACGCAAAGAGGAGTTAGTGGCGATCGCTCAGGAGTTTGGGCTGAGCTACATAAGCGGCTGTCCATCTACGTGCAGGATGGCGGTCATTCGACTGAGCTTTGGGCTCGGCTTGCCGAGCGGAATCTCAGTACGCTAAAAGTCTTGAGCCGCCATCATGGGGCGTCCCACCCGACGTTGGCGGGCGGCCACGTCAAGAGTCGGAGCCTGAACTCAGGAGCTCTCAACTGTACGGGCGTTTGCAGGCGCCCACCCCGAGCTTGTCCGTCTCGGGCGTAGAGGCGGTTCCTGCTCTCGGGGGGAATGAAGAACGCCGAGCAACTGCGATCAACGCAGAGGTAGGGCGGTGCCCTGTTGAACCGGGTGGTGATCCCTACCACACTAGACCATACCGTCACCCGGAAGCGAGGCCACTTCCCAATGTGCCGGAGCAAGTTCGGAAGTTGGGTATGAGTTATGATGGCCGATTCGACCCCCTTGCGTTCTAAGAGGATGTGCCGTGGCCCGTGTTTAGGAAGGGTTTTCTGGAGTTTTTCTTACCCCTCGTTACTTCGAGAGGCTTGAGGACGAGATCCGATCTCGGAGGCAAGTGCGACGGCAAGACTTCTCTACCCTATCCCAGCTAACTCAACTGGCCGTAGAATAAGAGACCGTCGTCAGGCAGAGGGCGGAGTACTCAGGCAGCCAACCCGTAGCCCCGGGTGTCTCGAGTTCGAATAGTGCAGAATGGACGAGGACGGCAATGTCTCCGGGGGGACATCTCAATCCGTTCCGGTCGGCTCCCAGCGGAATTACAGTTGTGGACAACAGGGTTTCCGCCCCACCCGCTACAACTCACGCAGAGGTGGCCCATCGGGTGATGAGTCAAGAGGCCAAGAGGTCGGAGGAACGCCGCCCAAGGCATGAAAAGGGAGCACCTGCTCGGCTTCTGAGGGAGTCGGAGAAAGGCCTCCCGAGTCATGAAAGGGTAGCACCTGGTCGGCTACAGAGAGAGTCGGAGAAAGGCCTCCCGAGTCATAAAAGGGGAGCACCTGCTCGGCTTCAGAGAGAGCCGGACGAAGGCCTCCCAGGTCATGAAAGGGGAGTACCTGCTCGGCTACAGAGAGAGTCGGAGAAAGGCCTCCCGAGTCATGAAAGGGGAGCACCTGGTCGGCTACTGAGAGAGTCGGAGAAAGGCCTCCCGAGTCATAAAAGGGGAGCACCTGCTCGGCTACAGAGGGAGCCGGAGGAAGGCCTCCCAAGTAATGGAAGGGGAGCACCTGCTCGGCACCCGATGGAAAAGGTCAGAAAAAGGGAAGTAAAGTCCGGCTCAAATCGAGAGCCCGAAGGACCCAAGAGACGGCGCGAAGAGCTGCAAAGGCGGACTTATGTTGGCTACGGAAGCGGCATGGCGGGAACGTGCCAGCGAAAGGACGGAGTAGGAGCAATGGCCAGAATCCACACGGACACAGGGGGCCAGGAGCGACTACCAGAAACGAGCGGTCATGGAGTTCTGTCTGGAGTCGAAGTGGTGCCAGGAGGGGGCGAGAACGGCATCGAAGAGGCGGAGTTGCCAGCGGATCTGGATCCAGAACTAAGGGAGTTCCAGGAGTCAGAGCTGGCTCTCTTCGAGGGGCTGCGGGGAGTCTCACACATCGCGGAGCACAGAATCCGGCTGAAGGATGACAAGCCGCTGCAACAGAGATACTATCCCAAGCATCCGGCCATGCAGAGGGTGATCGACGAGCAAGTGGATGAGCTGATCCGGGCAAACGCCATCGAACCGTCGCGTAATCCACACAGCGCCCCGATCGTCTTAGTCAAGAAGAAGACTGGCAAGTGGCGTATGTGCATTGACTACCGACAACTCAACGCGCATTCTATTCCGGACGCTTATCCGGTGCCTCGTATTCACCACACCCTGGAGCGGTTGCGTCACGCCCGGTTCATCTCCACTCTGAATTTGAAGCACGGGTACTGGCAGATACCGATGGCAGCCGATAGTCGGGAGTGTACGGCGTTCACAGTCCCTGGAAGAGGTCTTTTCCAATGGCGGGTGATGCCATTCGGCTTACACTCGGCGTGTGCGACATTCCAGCGCGCTTTGGATACGGTAATAGGGCCGCAGATGGAGCCTCATGCGTTTGCTTACCTAGACGACATCGTGGCAATAGGAGCGACGAAAACACAGCATGTAGAGAATTTGAGGGAGGTATTCCGCCGGCTAAGGGCGCCCAATCTCCGGTTAAATAGAAGAAATGCAGCTTCTTCCGGGAGAGGTTAGTCTACCTAGGACATGTAATTTGCGGAGAAGGGATACGGACCGATCCGAGAAAGTGGAGGCGATACGAAACCTGAGGGCCCCAACAAATTGCAAAGAACTGCGACAGTGACCCAGGTACAGCCACTCACAGCGCTCTTAAAGAAGGGGCAGAAATGGGCATGGGAGCAAGAACAGGAGGAGGCATTGCGTCAATTGAAGGAGAGCTTGACGACTGCCCCTGTGTTGGCTTGCCCCGACTTTTCCGCCAAGTTCGTCTTGCAGACTGACGCGAGTGAGTATGGCCTCGGTGCAGTGCTGACGCAGACGATCGATGGACAAGAGCGGGTGATAGCATACGCGAGCCGAAAGTTGCTGAAGGCCGAGGTAAACTATTCCGCCACTGAGAAAAAGTGCCTGGCAATCGTGTGGTCGATCCGGAAGTTGCGTTGCTACCTAGAAGGGTACCGATTCGACGTAATAACGGACCATCTAGCGCTCAAGTGGCTGAATTCGATCGAGAGCCCGTCAGAAAGGATTGCGCGATGGGCATTGGAACTGCTGCAATTCCAATGTGACGTTCACGTCGTGGCCGATGCCCTGTCGAGGCATCCTCTAGAGACCTGTCAACAAGCAGTGGTGGCCGAGGTCCCCCGCAAATGGGTCGCGAGGATGCGTGCTAGAATCGCCGAAGAGCCAGCCAAGTTCCCGGATTACACCGAGGAAAACGGACAGCTATATAGGCATTTGGGTCACCGGATAGACGATGAGGACTACATCCCTTGGAAACTATGCGTAGGCAGTGGTCAACACCAGAGGCTACTGGGGGAATGTCATGATGCTCCCACGGCCGGACATCAGGGTGTCAGAAAAACGGTGGCGAGGTTAGCCCAGCGGTACTACTGGCCGGGTATGTTCCGCGATGCCGCCAGATACGTGTTCCGAAGACTGTCAAAAATTCAAGAGTGACCAACTCAAACCGGCTGGTCGCATGCTGACGAGGCAGGTGGCAGAGCCGATGGCGGCACGGACTTCGTCGGACCCCTTCCGTGGTCGAAACATGGAAACACGATGCTATTGGTGTTCCATGACGCTTTCTCGAAATGGGTGGAATTGGTCCCTCTCAGAAGAGCCACGGCAGCACACCTGCAAACTGCGTTTCGAGAGAGTATTCTAAGTAGGTTCGGGGTACCTAGAAAGTTTGTGTGCGACAACGGGGTACAATTTACGAGTCGGAGCTTCAAGTCATTTTTGGAGTCCCTGGGTGTAGAGATCCAGTATACCGCCCCGTACTGTCCGCAAGAGAATCCCACTGAGAGGACTAACCGGACTGTAAAGACCATTAGCGTAATTTATTGAGGCCACCAGAGTTCATGGGATGAACTCTTGCCCGAGATCTCGCTGGCGGTCAACACGAGTTTGGCAGATTCAACGGGCTTTAGTCCCGCTTTCCTGATGCAGGGCAGGGAACCTCGGTTACCCGCAGCTCTGTACGATCAGGTAACTCCGGGGTCCGCAACTAGTGCGCTCGACCCTAGGACAAAGGCGTATAGGCTAAAAGAAATTTTTGATATCGTCCACAGCAACCTCCAGCGCGCATCAAAGGACCAGGGCAGGCATTACAACTTGCGGAGACGAGAGTGGCGGCCTTCGTTGGACTCGATGGTCCTATTGAGGCAGCACCAGTTGTCCAACTCCGCTGAGGGTTATTTTAGCTTTCTGGCATTTGTGACATTTACGTATGTACTCAGTAATATCTCGAGTCATACCTTTCCAAAAGTAATGTCGTTCGACCTTGGCCAAGGTTTTTGTAATGCCATTTAGTACGATCGACTAGTCTTAAAGCCGTTAGAAATTTGGCCAGTGATAGCTTTTTGCCATCAAATTCCGGATTTGTAGACGATACCTGTCTTACATATTCGCGGTCTAAGGCCACTTGATTTACTGCCATGTTTGGTTCTGTTAATTCAAGTGGCTCAATGTCGCTATCAGCTCCAATATCAGGGTCACTATTTAGTGTTGGCTTAGACTCATTCAGTTCTTTTAGTTGATCTGGTTCAAAAGTTGCCATTAATTTTAAATCTGTTGGGATATCTATTACTAAAGTTGATGCACCATTAAGAACAAGTGGTAACGAGAAAGAAGGGCTATCTTTGGCACGCCGAAGATCTAATACCCTTGCAGACCCAACTTTTTCATAATTCTCATAGTGCTTTACCCGTATCTAAGAACAACCGGAAAAAGAGTATATGCCGTGTTTGGTCAAGATATCTTGATAACAAAAAAAAGTTTTTAAGTCGCTCTTATGGCAGCTATATGATATAGTGGTCCGATGTTGATACCATTTTGAATATATATATAATATATTGTAATAAATGCTGGTCAATATATTATTAAAAACAAAAAATTTTTCCACACAACAACTTAAAAAAAAAAAAGTTGCCTGGGTAAGGTTCGAACTCGCAACTAACCGTATTACTTTCTGACGAAAGTAAAGCTCTGATGTGTTAGCGTGGAGGTGGCGATAGCAATAAAATGAAAGATACTTGTTATATATATTCGAGTTAGGTCAAGTTATCTTAAAAAACACAATTTTTTTTTTTATACAACTTAATTTTCGACCGATCGTTTCTATAGCAGCTATATGATATAGTGGTCCGATCTTCATAGGAATTTGCCTATATATGAGGAGTATAGTAAAACTAATAAATGCCGAGTTTGGTCAATATATCTTGAAAAACAATATGTTTTTTCATACAACAACTTAATTTTCGACCGATCGTTCCTATGGCAGCTATATGACATAGTGGTCCGATCCAGCTGGTTTTGACATATGTACTGCGTGCAACAGAAAGATGGAGTTCAGCAAAGTTTCATTAAGTTAGCTTTAAAACTGAGGGACAAGTTCGCATAGAAACAGGCATACGGACAAACGGACAGACGGTCAGACGGACAGACGGGCCTACGGACATGGCTATATCGACTCGACTGTTGATGCTGCTCAAGAATATATATACTTTATGGGGTCGGAGACATCTCCTTCTATGCGTTACACATTTCACGACAAAATTATAATACCCTCTGCGAGGGTACAAAAATTGGTCCATACAACAACTTAATTTTCGACCGGTCATTCCTATGGCAGCTATTTGATATAGTGGTCCGATCTTATTAGGATTTTGCATATATATGAGGAGTATAGTAAAACTAATAAATGCCGAGTTTGATCAAGATTTCTTTAAAAACAAAATGTTTTTTCATACAACTTAATTTTTGTCCGATCGTTCCTATGGCAGATATATAATATAGTGTTCCGATCTTAATATGATATTGCCTATATATGAGGAGTATAGTAAAACTAATAAATGCCGAGTTTGGTCAAGATATCTTAAAAACAAAATGATTTTCATAGAATTTAATTTTCGTCCGATCGTTCCTATGGCAGCTATATGATATAGTGGTCCGATCTTAATAGGACTTTGGCTATATATGAGGAGTATAGTAAAACTAATAATTGCCGAGTTTGGTCAAGATATCTTGAAAAACAAAATGTTTTTTCATACAACTTAATTTTCGACCGATCGTTTCTAACGCAGCTATGTGATTTAGTAGTCCGATCTTTATAGGATTTTGCCTATATATGAGGATTATAGTAAAACTAATTTATGCCGAGTTTGGTCAAGATATCTTAAAAAACAAAATTTTTTTTCATACAACTTTATTTTCGAGCGATCGTTCCTATGGCAGCTATTTGATATAGTGGTCCGATCTTAAAAAAATTTTGATTATATATATATGAGGAGCTTACGACAACTTATAAATGCGGTACACATTTCACGACAAAATAATAATACCCTCTGCAAGAGTATAAAAATTGATGGCATAAGAATAGCAAAACGTAGCAAACGCGGTCTTGCTAATTTTATGGCCTTTCGACCAACACGAAAAAGAGGAATTTGAACCCAATATGAACAATATTGCAAAGAATAGCATACAAGCAAACAAACTAAGCCGAGTAATAAACCGCATACAAAGGTTATCACTCTTCATATTCAAACTGTTAGGAGTGCAACTAACTAAAATTGAAATTTTTAACACGAAATTTTTAAAGAATGACACTTTACAGCATGTTGATTCAAAAAAAGTATTAAATATCAATACATCAAATATGCAAAAGACCAACAAAAATGATCATATCACCTATTCCATGAGACATTCAGAACGCCGATTTTTGAAATATTACCTCATCTACACAAGGATGACAACATATTAACAGAAGTTATTCATGACAAGTACTTCTTGCAAGACAAACTGGCCTACACGGCAAACACAAAAGAATTAAGTACAAATAAATATGTCGGAGTGTGAGTATTATTCTCAATTCCATAATGCTTCAGAGCGCAACGAGTTTCGATGTGTACGCTAGGCGTCTCAGGAAGCAACAGAACTATACGGTCTTCCTTTTCCCTTTGTATCCCATCGAACCACACTCGGCGACATTGTCGCCTCGCCCTGACAGTTCTAAGCAAAGCGACAATAATGCTTGTAGTGGCGCTTGAAGCAAGAACAATTTTTTGCAGAGCGCCTGTAATTGTCATCGTTAATTCGCCTTGTCGTAAATAGCTTAATCAGCTGCGTCCAGCTTTATCGCATCGTCAAATTTCGTTGTTTCGTTTCGTGCTTTCTAGCCTGCTCGAAAATGGGAGTTCGAAAGACGAATTAGTAAGACGATCGCCGTCGCCAAAACTCCAAAAATTAGTTGGAAATCGTTCCCTGGTGGCTGACGTCGTCAAAGCAAGCTACGTTTATCCTGGTCGCGCAATAATTTTTTTATAAGTGAAACGAAATCTTATTTTTTTTAGTGTTATATTTTTGCTGGAAAAATGAATAATTAACAAGCTAACAAAAAAAGTGAAAAAAACTGAATAAGTCCTATTGTGAACGCATGGTCAAATTCCGCATTTTTTTTCTTTAACTCCGTTTTTTCTTGCTCTACATATTCTTTCCATTGGCCTATTTTTATCTCTCCTTCTCCCCTTCCATGCTCCGAAATTCGGAGCATTATTGCTGGTGAGAGCCAGATTTTAAAGAGAAAGAGAGAGAATACAAGTCATATGAAGTTCGAAAAATAATTTTGTTATCTAGTGCCTTCTTTTTTTATTTTTTTCTAAATTTTTGTTTGGTGTGCAATTCGAAGTGATTTTTTTCAGCAGATCATCGCACATAACATCGATGGAAGCGCTTTTGGAGATGGAGTGAATGCATGAAGCAAAAAAAAAATAACTCTTAAATTTTATATTTCTTTGCACTTAATTTCCGAGAAAATCAAAACAGAATGGCCTAATAATAATTTAATAGAAAATTTAATGCCGCGATTAAGAGCAAAAAAAAAATCTGTAAAGAGAAAACGTTAAGAGAATAATCTATTTCAAGTGAGCGTTACAGCTTTCGCTAAATGAATTAAAAATTTAAATGAATTTTTGTCGAACAAAAAAAAGAAAGGAATAATTTTCACTTTTACCAATTTGGGTCATAGACCAAATTAGAACCTCACCTAGAAAAATTCTTTATCTATGTGTAATATAAGTTTTTTATTAATTTTCGATTTAACTCCCCAATTCACCACAAAAATAAATATGTATAACGAACTTATAATTATGTGCTAATTTGCTTTATTTATGTTGGAGCCACGCGGAATGTTAGGGTAATGTAATCTGTGTTGTTTTAGGGATCACCGACCATTTGTCTGGTCAAGCGGCCCCGGTGATCGTGGTAGGGTGGGCAACAGCTGTCGCATTGATACCAGCGCAGCATATCAACATATACAGCTACGGTCCCTAATCAATCTAATACAATTTCAGTAACTCTGTAGATTTTTCCTAACCCCCGTAATTTTGTTTGTGCAATCGTACTAGACATTTTAATAGCACGCGAAATTTGTATATATAATTATAAGAGCTTGCGAGCAGGTAGCAGGTAGTAGAGCTTGAAGCAGCCACTCTGGCTGGTCCCGACTAACCATTATCTTTACATTTGTCAACAATACCTGACAATACACAGCTAGATCGATTTGCTTCGTCACTACCCAGTATCCTGTTATTTGCAATACGTTTTTCTTTCGGATCAGCTACAGCTTTAAATTAGTGTAACTGCCAATACTTATTATAGCGAATAACACATGTCCTGTATAGAGTAACTGGATGCGTTTTAACTTTAAATTGTTATAACTCCGTGATCTATAATTACAAAACAATGTAAATCCCAGTATGATTGTTTGGTCGTGCGTAGTAGACTTTGGATATTTGTTATACGCGGAGAAATGTGCAGCGGCAATCCCGATTACTGCTACACCGATTCAATTATACCCTTCTGTTGCGCTATGGAGTTAACACTACTTTCATATTAATTCGTTACCTAGGCAACGGCTATCCCTTGCATCCCAATCTTTTTTTTTTCTTATGAGAGAGCTTCTGGAGCCTTACTGACGGATCTCAACCTAACCATTAACTGTTGTTGAGAAAGCAAGAAGATATTAGTTACTGCTGGAGTCAAGTGTACTTGGTGTAGAACTGGCACTTGCCGCTTAATTATTAAATTTTTGATCAGTTTTGAAGCTGATGCAGATTATAACCATTCATGAAAACGACTGCATGGCATCCACACATTTTTATCAAATATTGTTCTATATTTTCGATCTGTTTGTCGATTTTGCACCTTTTACTTTTTTTGTAATTTTAATTCTTGTTAGTATTTTATTTTAAGCGTAGGTCGGAGATTTCAATACATCGCAGTTGCGAAAACTTAGCAGCTGCTTCGATTGATAAGGAACAGTGCTATATTTGCTTTAAAACGATTGAGTTTTCTACACAATTAGTAGCTACCAGTTGCGAGCACACATTCCATCGTGCATGCTCTAATACTAGAGTAGGAATGAAAAATATTTGTCCTGTTTGCAAAACAACAATTCCACCGTCTAACCCAAGTGTGGTAGACGACGCCCTCGCAAAGCAACCGACGATAGTTACTATGCCAATTGGAACCCGAAGTCAAGGGCCCCCCGAAGAGATTTTGTCCCAAGGCATCATGTCGAAGAATCCTCGTCCGCGAAGTATTCCGCCTTTGGCAGCCGAGCCAGATGCATGCTCTCGTGTATCCCCCACGGTAAGCGAAATACAGCAGTCAATTTCTGATTCAATGGCAGCAGCCACAAAAAGACAAACAGCCTCCCTGACCCAAACTTTACAGTCAGGATTCCAAAATCTTTTGACTGCTTTTACAGCTCAACTAGGCAGCTCCACAGCTCAGCAACCAACTTCGAACATGAGTATTGTCGATCATCCTCAGCCCAGACTGGCTAATTCTATACGAATCGAGTCTAGGAGTTCTCCAATATTAGAAAACTTGCGTCCAGGCCGACTTAGCCAAATAATCAGTAACTGGAAACTTAGATTTTCTGGTCGATCGGGCATAGGTATAGATGAGTTTATCTACCGCGTCGAGGCGTTAACAGCCGAGACATTAGATGGAAATAATGAGTTGTTGGCTCGTCATATAAGCCATCTATTTGAAGGCAGCGCTAACGATTGGTTCTAGCGCTACCATAACAGTGTCCCTATTATCGTATGGTCAGAATTATGTGTCGCTTTACGTGCTCAGTTCAAAGAAGAGCGAACTGATGATGACATACGTGCGGCAATTGATCGTCGTAAACAAAAAGAGGGTGAGTCTATCGATGACTTTTACGATGCAATTATTATATTGACCGACAAACTGTCTCTACTCTTATCGAATTCCTCCTTGCTGGAATCGTTGCGCTCAAATTTGCTGCCAGAAATTCAGCACGAGCTTCTTTATGAGCCCATACATTCTATCGCGAAAGCGGGAAGGTTTTATTCAGTCAATTTCTAAAGCTCGAGTGTTTGCACCCCGCCCTGCGCCTCGTCGCTCATTGCACGCTATAGAGGTACAAACTGAAAGTGAAGGTACAAACTGAGAGTGAAGAACTATCCGATGCGATAGTTGTTCTCGATAATGATGTATCAGCCATCAATCTAGTCTGCTGGAACTGCAGGAAATCTGGCCATCGGTATCAAGATTGTGTCGCCGAACTCAAAGTGTTTTGCTATGGCTGTGGTCAGACAAACACAAGCCAACTTGTACCAAGTGTAACAATATGCCAAAAAACTACCTGTCTCGTGTACCATTGACCGGTACACGCAAACCAGTTGCATCCAAGACAACAAATACCGACTAGAGGGAGAAGTAGAATCCTCTAATTAATCTTTACCTGACTTGTCATTTAACGCAGAATTTACCTTACATATTCGTTTGCAATCTCAATTTGTTAATAAAAATACTTCTGTAAGTCGCAAGATATTACGAGCGCGATTACGGCGAATAAATTTCTTTAAGCGATGCAAGATCGAGAAACAAGCTCTCGTGTCAGCGATCGTGTTTACCGATTCAAGGCCTTACGCTGAAGTAGCTGTATTTGGAAAAACTGTTACAGGATTATTGGATACCGGTGCGTCGATAAGTTCTTTTGGTGGTAGTTTCGCTGTGGAATTTTTGAATACAAAGTACGGTATAAACCGATTTCTTCACAGGTGAAAACCGCCGATGGAAAAACCCAACAAATATTGGGACGGTTACGCACAGAAGCTTATTATGGTGGAAAGGTTAAACGAATTACTTTTTATATAGTCCCTTCTCTTGTTCAACCGCTTTATTTGGGCATAGACTTTTGGTCAACGTTTGAGCTGTTGCCTCCATGCTTGTTAAGGCCAGCCTTGCAGCCAAGTATTGCATGCATTGAGGATCCGCTGCGAGCTTAAACTGCACACCAACAGCAACGTCACTACCCATTATCCTGTTATTTGCAATACTTTTTTCTTTTGGATCAGCTACAGCTTTAAATTAGTGTAACTGCCAAGACTTATTATAGCGAATAACACATGTTTTGTTTAGAGTAACTGGATCTCAACCTAACCATTATCCGTTGTTGAGAAAGCAAGAAAATATTAGTTACTGCTGGAGTCAAGTGTACTTGGTGTAGAACTGCCACTTGTCACTTAATTATTAAATTTTTGTTTTCTCATCCCTATACCCTTCCTTGTATTAGTTGATCAGTTTTGAAGCTGATGCAGATTATAACTATTCATGAAAACGACTGCAGGGCATCCACACATTTTTATGAAATATTGTTCTATATTTTCGATCTGTTTATCGATTTTGCACCTTTTATTTTTTTTGTAATTTTAATTCTTGTTAGTATTTTCTTTAAAGCATAGGCCGGAAATGTTAATACATCGCAGTTGCGAAATCTTAACAACTGCTTCGATTGATAAGAAACAGTGCTATATTTGCCTCAAAACGAGTTGCAAGCACACATTCCATCGTGCATGCTATAATACTAGAGTAGGAAAGAAAAATATTTGTCCTGTATGCAAAACAACAATTTCACCATCTAACCCAAGTGTGGTAGACGACGCCCTCGCAAAGCAACCGACGATAGTATGCCAATTGGAACCCAAAGTCAAGAGCCCCCAGAAGAGATTTTGTCCCAAGGCACCATGTCGAAGAATCCTCGTCCGCCAAGTGTTCCGCCTTTGGCAGCCGAGCCAGATGCATGCTCTCGTGTATCCCCCACGGTAAGCGAAATACAGCAGTCAATTTCTGATTCAATGGCAGCAGCCACAGATAGACAAACAGCCTCCCTGACCCAAACTTTACAGTCAGGATTCCAAAAATCTTTTGTCTGCTCAACCTCAGCCCAGACCGGCTAATTCTATACGAAACGAGTCTAGGAGCTCTCCAATATTAGAAAACTTTGATTTTCTGGTCGATCGGGCATGGGTATAGATGAGTTTATCTATCGCGTCGAGGCGATAACAGCCGAGACATTAGATGGAAATAATGAGTTGTTGGCTCGTCATATAAGCCATCTATTTGAAGGCAGCGCTAACGATTGGTTCTGCCGCTACCATAAAAGTGTCCCTGTTATCGTACGGTCGGAATTATGTGCCGCTTTACGTGCTCAGTTCAAAGAAGAAGAACGAACTGATGTTGACATACGTGCGGCAATTGATCGTCGTAAACAAAAAGAGGGGGTGTCTTTCGACGACTCTTACGATGCAATTATTATATTGACCGACAAACTGTATCTACCCTTATCGAATTCCTCCTTTCTGGAATCGTTGCGCTCAAATTTGCTGCCGGAAATTCAGCACGAGCTTCTTTATGAGCCCATACATTCTATCGCGCAACTTAGACATTTAATGCGAAAGCGGGAAGGTTTTATTCAGTCAATTTCTAAAGCTCGAGTGTTTGCACCCCACCCTGCGCCTCGTCGCTCATTGCACGCTATAGAGGTACAAACTGAAAGTGAAGCAGAGTCCGATGCGATAGTCGTTCTCGATAATGATGTATCAGCCATCAGTCTAGTCTGCAGGAAATATAGCCATCGGTATCAAGATTGTGTCACCGAACGCAGTGTATTGCTATGGCTGTGGTCAGACAAACACTTACAAGCCAACTTTTACCAAGTGCAACAATGTGCCAAAAACTACCTGTCTCGTGTACCATTGACCGGTACACGCAAACCAGTTGCATCCAAGGCAACAAATACCGCCTAGAGGGAGAAGTAGAATTCTCTACTCAATCTTTACCTGACTTGTCATTTAACCCAGAATTTACCTTACATACTCGTTTGCAATCTCAATCTGTTAATAAAAATACTTCTGTAAGTCGCAAGATATTACGAGCGCGATTACGGCGAATAAATTTCTTTAAGCGATGTAAGATCGAGAAACAAGATCTCGTGTCAGCGATCGTGTGTACCGATTCAAGGCCTTACGCTGAAGTAGCTGTATTTGGAAAAACTGTTACAGGATTATTGGATACCGGTGCGTCGATAAGTTCTTTTGGTGGTAGTTTCGCTGTGGAATTTTTGAATACAAAGTACGGTATAAACCAATTACTTCACAGGTGAAAACCGCCGATGGAAAAACCCAACAAATATTGGGACAGTTACGCACAGAAGTTTATTATGGAGGAAAGGTTAAACGAATTACTTTTTATATAGTGCCTTCTCTTGTTCAACCGCTTAATTTGGGCATAGACTTTTGGTCAACGTTTGAGCTGTTGCCTCCATGCTTGTTGCCAGCCTTGCAGCCAAGTAGTGCATGCATTGAGGATCCGCTGCGAGCTTTAACTGCACACCAACAGCAACGTCCTGCAGAAAACGTGAAGCTATTTCCTTCATTCGCGGAAAAAGGGTTAGGAAAAACCAGCTTACTGTCTCATGTCATAGATGTAGGTAACGCAATTCCTATCAAACAACGACACTATTCCGTATCTATTGCAAGGGAGAAATTAATGTTCAAAGAAATAGATCGTATGCTTTCCCTTGGCGTTATTGAACAATCGGAGAGTTCTTGGTCTTCCCCAGTAGTGCTCGTTTGTAAACCAGGAAAGGTTCGTCTCTGTATTGATTGCAGAAAAGTTAACGAGGTTACTCGAAAGGATGTTTATCCGATGCCCCTAATTGATGGAAATTTAAGTCGTCGTCCTAAGGCTGAATATATTACCAGTCTCGACTTAAAAGACGCTTATTGGCAAATACCCTTAGAGCCCAGTTCTCGTGACAAAACAGCGTTTGTAGTACCAGGTAGACCCCTTTACCAATACACGGTAATGTCATTTGGTTTGTCTAACGCCCCTGCTACGATGTCCAAATTGATGGATAGGATAATTCCAGCTTACTTAAGAAATGAAGTGTTTATATATTTAGATGATCTTCATATAGTGTCTGATACATTCGACCGTCATCTTGCCGTGTTAAGTGAACTAGTGGGAAAAATAAAGGATGCCGGGTTGACAATTAACGTTGAAAAAAGTAAGTTTTGTCTAAAGGAAGTTAATTACCTTGGTCATGTTGTTGGTCAGGGTATTATTCGGATGAATGCTGATAAAATAACTGCCATTACCGAATATCCAGCGCCTCGCTCGCTTAAACAATTGCGTCGCTTTCTCGGTATGACTGGGTGGTACCATAAGTTCATTCGAAATTATGCTTCTATAGTTTCGCCATTGACTGACGCCCTGACAACTCGCAAAAAGTTTGAATGGTCAGAAGCGGCAGAGCAAGCTTTCCAGGCGCTTAAAACTGAAATGTGCAAATGTGCCCTTCTATATACATTGTGATGCTAGTCACTCTGGTGTGGGTCCCCTTAGCATTTATGTCGCGGAAGTTGAACAAGTGCCAACGTAATTATTCAGTTACGGAGAAGGAATGTCTAACAGCAATTTTAAGCATCCGCAAGTTTCGAGCTTACGTCGAAGGCCATCCATTTACTGTTATTACCGAGCACGCATCCCTTAAATGGCTCATGAATCAAGCAGATCTCAGTAGTCGTCTAGCTCGATGAGCTCTCAAGCTTCAAGGATATACATTTTCTATACAACATCGGAAGGGCAGTAAGAATATTGTACCAGATACTTTATCCCGTACTCACACGGAGGATTTATCAGCTTTAGATGTCGATGATTTTATTGATATGCAGTCTCCATATTTTAAATCCCAAGGTTATGAGTTGTTGAAGTCTAAAGTTTTGCAGAATCAGACTAAAATGCCGGACGTCAAAGTTATCGATGGTTTTATTTATCGAAGGTCCGAGCATGCCTCAGGAGATAGAGTTGCCGATAACATGGCTTGGAAATTATGGCTACCCAAAGAATTGGTTCCCCATACTTTGAAATTAGCTCATGATGAATGAATAAGACACTAGAGAGATTACGACTATATTATTATTGGCCAAATTTAGTTTCAGACGTGAAAGAGTATATCAATAAATGTGAAATTTTCAAAGCGACTAAACATCCGAATCGTGTTTTGAGACCTCCTATGGGAAAAAGTGGAGAAACTTATCGATTCTTTCAAAAAATTGTATGTTGATTATCTTGGAACGTATCCCCGTTCCAAGGCTGGTCATATTGCCATATTTATTGTGCTCGACCATTTCACAACGTTTTCTTTTTTGAAACTAGTTCGCAAATTGACCGCAGATGCTATTCTACCGTTTTTGGAACAAGAGCTGTTTCACTGCTTCGGGGTCCCAGAGGTGATTGTGTCGGACAATGGTGTTCAATTTAAATCACAAGTGTTTAATGATTTACTTCAAAAGTATTCGATACATCACTCGTACACTGCAGTTCACGCACCTCAAGCAAACGCATCCGAGCGTGTCAATAGATCTGTTACAGCAGCCATGAAAGCATATATAAATCCTAATCAGTCTAATTGGGATGAAAAACACAGCAGTATCTGTTGTTCACTGCGATCCAGTTGGCATTCAGCTATTACCCATAGTCCGTATCGCTTGGCTTTTGGTCAGAATATGATTACCACTGGGTCAACATATAAATTATTACGAGACTTGAATTTATTAGAAGATCGAACAGTGCAATTTAGCAGAGATGATTCCTTTGATTTAATGAGAAATCAGGCTGCCAAAGCTACTCAAACTCCTACAATCTAAGGTGTAGTCCAGTATTGTTTACTGTAGGACAAGAAGTTTTTCGAAGGAACTTCCAACAGAGCAATTTTTCTCAAGGTCTTAGTGCTAAGCTAGCTCCTACTTTTATCATGGAAAGAATACGACGTAACTTGGTAATAGTTACTATGAGTTGGAGAACCTAGCGCGGATCGCACTTTGGTTGTTTCAAATAAATAATTATGTAAGAATTGTAGTGGCGCTTGAAGCAAGCACAATTTGTTTGAGTTTAAATAAACAGCCCAAAAATAGACAATGTAAATCCAGCCAACGTCTTGTACCTTGCTTCCTCTAGTAGATCTCGCCATCTATGGCTCAACCCGGGCGTAATATCGCTTGTAACGAGTGAAAGAGAAAAAAAATAGTAGAGGAATGTTAATTTGATAATTGGAAATTGCGTCTGTCCTGGTGTCGCTGTAAATAGCTTTCCTTAAGCCGATCGGAGCTCAGATCTTTCTTTTACCTTTGGTCCACCGTGGAGAAAGCTTGACTCACAAAAAAAAAAGTAAGAAAGTGCGCCTATTTACAATCGCGCTTAACCTCTGAGAAACAGTATTTTCGGAACCAACATTTTTAATAGAAGTAATTTAAAAAAATAAAAAAAAAAACCACTTCTCAGCCGACAGTTGGTCGCAAATTAATTGAGAAAACAAAGAAATAAAAAAAAGTGCCAGACCCAATCAAGGGTAAGTTAGATTTTTGCTAGACTTTTTTTTTTTTTTGTTGAACTAAAAGACTTAAAAGCACTTATATTTCAACCTGTCTATTGCAGGTATGGCGCTTCGTAATATTCTCATCAACAAAATATAATGAGGTATTATAGTCTTTCGACTTTCTGCAAGTAGCAGCGGCAAACCTTTCTATTTAGCCTGCCGAAGCCCAAAATATGCAGAGCGCCTGTAATTGTCATCGTTAATTCGCCTTGTCGTAAATAGCTTAATCAGCTGCGTCCAGCTTTATCGCATCGTCAAATTTCGTTGTTTCGTTTTGTGCTGCAGTCTGCTCGAAAGTGGGAGTTCGAAAGACGAATTAGTAAGACGATCGCCGTCGCCGAAACTCCAAAAATTAGTTGGAAATCGTTCCCTGGTGGCTGACGTCGTCAAAGCAAGCTACGTTTATCCTGGTCGCGCAATAATTTTTTTATAAGTGAAACGAAATATTATTTTTTTTAGTGTCATATTTTTGCTGGAAAAATGAATAATTAGCTTAGCTAACAAAAAAAGTGCAAAAAAAAACTGAATAAGTCCGATTGTGAACGCCATGGGCGTAGTCAAGTCGCCTTAAGCGCATAATTTAAAATTTTACATTAGTTATTTGCGAGTTTCTTTTTTTCTTCGGCAAAAGAGTGCAACCGCATGGTCAAATTCCGCATTTTTATTCTTTAACTCCGTTTTTTCTTGCCCTACATATTCTTTCCATTGGCCTATTTTTATCTCTCCTTCTCCCCTTCCATGCTCCGAAATTCGGAGCATTATTGCTGGTGAGAGCTAGATTTTAAGGAGAAAGAGAAAGAATACAAGTCATATGCAGTTCGAAAAATAATTTTGTTATCTAGTGCCTTCTTTTTTTATTTTTTTCTAAATTTTTGTTTGGTGTGCAATTCGAAGTGATTTTTTTCAGCAGATCATCGCACATAACATCGATGGAAGCGCTTTCGGAGATGGAGTGAATGCATGTAAGTGAAGAAAAAAAAAAAACTCTTAAATTTTATATTTCTTTGCACTTAATTTCCAGGAAAATCTAAACAGAATGGCCTAATAATAATTTAATAGATAATTTAATGCCGCGTTTAAGAGCAAAAAAAATATCGGTAAAGAGGAAACGTTAAGGGAATAATCTATTTCAAGTGAGCGTTACAGCTTTCGCTAAATGAATTAAAAATTTAAATGAATTTTTGTCGAACAAAAAAAAGAAAGGAATAATTTTCACTTTTACCAATTTGGGTCATAGACCAAATTAGAACCTCACCTAGAAAAATTCTTTATCTATGTGTAATATAAGTTTTTTATTAATTTTCGATTTAACTCCCCAATTCACCACAAAAATAAATATGTATAACGAACTTATAATTATGTGCTAATTTGCTTTATTTATGTTGGAGCCACGCGGAATGTTAGGGTAAATAATCTGTGTTGCTTTAGGGATCACCGTCCATTTGTCTGGTCAAGCGGCCCCGGTGATCATGGTAGGGTGGGCAACAGCTGTCGCATTGATACCAGCGCAGCATATCAACATATACAGCTACGGTCCCTAATCAATCTAATACAATTTCAGTAACTCTGTAGATTTTTCCTAACCCCCGTAATTTTGTTTGTGCAATCGAACTAGACATTTTAATAGCACGCGAAATTTTTATATATAATTATAAGAGCTTGCGAGCAGGTAGCTTAGCCATTTATGAGTCAACCCACCCCAGCTGACTTCACTGTGCCGGAACCAGCGCGTGCTTCGCTAGACGCTACACAGACATCAGCTCGCTTACATACGTTGTATGTTACATGCTTCAGTCGCAGCAATCAACTTCATTTGCCATTCCCAATCATTGTGAACTACCAAATATTTTAACATACCCAATCATTATTGTGACATTCCAATTGCAACTAGACCAAAAGCAACACTTAACATAAATTCCAAAAGGTCGCGATTATTATACCCCTGCAGAGGGATGGGCGGACGGACAGACAGACGGACATGGCTAGATCGACTCGGCTATTGATGCTGATCAAGAGTATATATACTTTATGGTGTCGGATATGCTTCATTCTGCCTGTTACATACATTTGCATTTTGCACAAATACAATATACCCTTTATACCCATTTTCAATGGGTTCAGGGTATAAAATAGCGAGTCTCGAGGATTTTGTATTTAAACTTTTCATAACAGGATTAATCTGCCATAAGACCTTTAATAAATTCGTTTGACGAAGACGGCTACAGAAAGTTTGAGTCTGATGGCGATGACCACTCAAAATCTGGGAGATTAAAATCCAGAACTACTAAAAGGTCTCTATCAGAAAGAAAGGAGGAGATAGATTTATTAGCATTAAGATGGACAAGTAAGATAGAGGAGGTAAACATGAACATGAAATGAAGATAGAAAATACAACTCTTACAGCCCCCAACTCAGTCTCTGAGATGGGAAAATCAATGCGTTGCGACGAATGAGCAGACTCGACAGCTATGAGTACTCCTCCTCCGATACGGGAAGCTCGATCACATCTGTAAGTGGTGTATTTGGAGGTAAAAATCTAGAGTCTGAGGTGTCCGGCTTCAGCCAGGTCTCAGTGAAAGCGATAATTTGAAAATTAAAAGCAAGAGAATCTAAATAAAGGCTAACGAGTTAAGAGATAAGACCTTTAACATTCTGGTAGGCAAGCTCTAAAGAAGAATAAAGTTTTTTGAAGCAACTAAAGTTGTTGCACCACTAGAAACAAGTGGTTTTTTGGCCCTTCTTTCTTTAACTATTAAGTCTTCCGGCCAAAATACTTTATAACAAATATCCGTAAATATTTCTGACGGAACAACTATTTTAAATGACGCAATATCCCTTTCATAAGTGAACTTAAATTCCTCCACCATTATGGCTGTATAAAGGCTCTTACATCATCTGATGAAAAGTGAAGGGCAAGCCTAGAAACAAAAATATGTCTTTTTGGAGGAGCCTTCTAGCGGCTGTTGTAAAATTAATTGTTGCTATCGCCGTTTCGGAACACCTACGTCAGCGGGCGACTCGGATAATTCGACTGGGTTTTCTCGTGCCGATGTTACGCTTTTCGGGACAGAATCAGTGTCCACAGTAGACCTCACAGATACCGGAGTAACAAACGAGATAAGCTGCTAGACAGCAGACAATCGTTGTAGTAGGCTGCTGAATTGCAGTGGTAGGCTAAATGGTGTTAGGCAACGTCAAATCACAAGGAGTGGGCTTTTAAGGCCCAGGAGACTCATCCAAAAATTTGAGGCTTTTAAATTGGGTGTTCAGGGCTGTGAGCTGATTGTTAAGTTTACGAACAATCAGACCCGTAAAGCCACTCCTGGTCTGACGCATAAACGCCCGCAAAAAGTCAATAGCATTAGATTGGCAATATAAGTTTGGTTATTAACTTGATTTAAAGCTCTGATGTGTTAGCGTGGAGGTGGCAATAGAAATAAAATGAAAGATACTTGTTATATATATTCGAGTTAGGTCAAGATATCTTGAAAAACAATATGTTTTTTCATACAACTTAATATTCGACCGATCGTTCCTATGGCAGCTATATGATATAGTGGTCCGATCTTAATAGGATTTTGCATATATATGAGGAGTAAAGTGAAACTAATGAATGCTGAGTTTGGTCAAGATATCTTGATAAACAAATCGTTCCTATGGCAGCTATATAATATAGTGGTCCGATCCAGCTGGTTTTGACATATGTGCTGCGTGCAACAGAAAAAGGGACTTCTGCAAAGTTTCATTAAGATAGCTTTGAAACTGAGCGACTAGTTCGCATAGAAACAGACAGACCGACAGACGGACATGACTATATCGACGTGGCTGTTGATGCTGATCAAGAATATGTATACTTTATGGGGTCGGAGATGTCTCCTTCTATGCGGTACACATTTCACGACAAAATAATAATACCCTCTGCAAGAGTATAAAAATTGATGGCATAAGAAATATGGGCATTATTTACAATTATTTATTGCGCATTTTCGACCAACACGAAAAAGAGGAATTTGAACCCAATATGAACAATATTGCAGAGAATAGCATACAAGCATATGAACTAAGCCGAGTAATAAACCGCCAACAAAGGTTAGGACTCCTTATATTCAGACTACTAGAATTCACTGAATACATGAAGATATAGTGTTAGGAGTGCAACTAACTAATATAGTGCGTATATGCCCTTACAGAATACCCCGTACTTAAATATAAAGTATGCAGCACTTTGTTGCATACAATAACAATAATATAGTAAACGAGCTCAGAGCCACATTATGTATTGGCTCGGTCTCATATTACGCAGCGCGGTTCTCCAGCCTCACTAGCTGACCGTTTATGCTTATGCTGCATAACCCACGCTCCGTCTGAGCGCATTCCGTGAGCAATACAGGCATATGCGAGCTACTCACTCTCCATCTCTTTGTAGCTGTTAACGAATAACAGCATAAGTATATATGTATATCCATAGGCTAAGCGAAGATTATAACAAGTGAATAAATTCATTCTGAATCAATATACAAAACAGCACTGACGTGCTGGCTTATTCAATTTATAATTCAAGACCTCTTATTACATGGCGACCGTGACATGGTCACGCATCCCTGCCTGGAGGCAGTAGATCAAGAGAAAAAGGAACTTTATGATCAACGAGAGGCATCCCATATTCTGAGTGAGTAGAGAGTGAGTGTTATGGTTCATAAACGCGGTGGCTTAAAAAATAAAATTAATAAAAGAATATCGCACCTAAGGTGGCTGCTATACACAAAACAGCCAACACCCGCATGGTCGACAGCTCAGAAGTTACAAAATGAGCTCGACTATCTGCAAAATGAAATTAAGCAGAAAAAACCAAACACCGCTACTCACTCAAATATAAAAGCTCTAATAAACCAAACAACTAATAAGGTTACACCCATTGCCGCAACCAGCCTACCAAAAGAAAAACGAATGTGCCCACAGGATTGCGAAGGCCCACTCAACAGCCCCTTCTGCGAATATACGTGCAGACACTGCACAGCCAGCACCTCCAAACATTACATTAAATGCAACAAATAAACACCTGTGCGAAGACCAGCACCGGTACCGCCAGCGCAACAAGCTGTGCCATCGGAATAAGTGCGAGAGGCACACCGCCACTTGCGCATACGAGGGAGCATCAGCGTGCCACATCCGGCGACGCCCAGCTGATGCAACGATGAACAACAGTTGCAGCTACATCCTTAATTACTTTTAATTAAATATAAAAAAAAAAATGTTTGTAAAATTGAGCGGAAACACTTCCGCCCGATTAGCAGCATAGCCCGTAAAGCTATGCGAAATGCTAGGTAGTATTTTGTGTTATAAGAAATATTGAAACCTTGAATCTAAAAATATTACATATTGATAAAACATTGGCATTTAAAACTAAAAACACTATGTTACATAAAAAAAAAAAAACCATGATATGAAATTAAACATACATATTAAATTAAATAGTAATAAATAAAACTTAAAAATTGTAATGCCCGACGACAATTGAGTCGACCGGCAAGACGTTTGGCTCGTACAGCCATTCGAAACAATAAGTAGGAAATATACAGATTGTAAAAAAAAAAATTTTTTAAAGATGCGTTTTAAGCAGAAAACAAACAAGCAAAACAAAACCCGACTTGTAAAACAATAAAAGCATCAAATTCAATAAATATAGTAATAAAACCTCAAATGTGAATGTGCGATACAAACAACAACTTGTCTTGTAAAAGTTAACGAAAACAAATTTAACATTACGCATTTGTACATATTTTTTTTAAGATAATTCCTTTTTATTTTATGTATGATCCCATACAATATATGAATATTAATATCAAAAAGAGGAAATTAAAAAGTTATAATTCGTTGAGTTTGTCTCATTAGGTAATTCAACATTTAATCAAGAATTAGCATGATTAAGGACAAGATTAACAAGGTATATAACGACTATACAGACTTTCGTATGCGAGCCATACAAATTTTGCAAAGGCATAGAGAATTCATACCAGTATATGAGTTCGAATACGAACATATAGAAACATTCGGCACAGTGACAAGTCCAATCTATTCATGTTCTAAAATAGAGAGCGGAATAATCTTGTCTACACTACCCTACGTCACAATAAAAACAATTATTGACGAGCATCCGATTCTAGGGCAGACAACAATTGTCTTAGTACGTCTGCATAGGTAGTAGTCAAACCAAAAAGCAAGAATATTTATATAGGAATATGGGGGGAAAAGAATCAAAGGCAGATGATAACACTGCCAATGTAGTTAACGTAGTAGAAGTCGTAGACACCACTCCCCATGTGCAGTTAACAAACAAACTGCTAATAATACTCATTGTAATAGCTTCAGTAGACATCCTTCTGAAGATTTATCTTCTTCATAAAAAATCACTGAGCAAGCGTTACATGAGTCGAGCCAACGACTTAGACAAGGTCTAAGCCACTGTTTAAATAAAATATTTAAGTAGCGGAAGCTTACATGGACTGGTCCCAAATAGTAGAAAAGATAAAGCGGCATAGGGAAAATTTCGATAAATCATACAAGTGCCTTAATAAAAGCGCACCAGTTTTAAGACCCACCATAATTAAACATACTGAGATCCTTGTATATGAGTACAATGAAATCAGGAGTCTAGTTACCGAGTGTCAAAATAAACTGACAAGTTTACACAGAGTCCAAACTTCAGACGTTTTACAGGTTCTAAGGGATAATCTGGTAAACTTAAATAAAAAGTATGATCTCCAGCTTTATCTACCATCGGTGTTAAATACACCAGTAACATTTGATAAGTCACTACTGACAAACGACCAAATAGAAGATACAAAATTAGTAAACATGGCACAAACAGTTGTAGAATTTATCAAGCTAGCCACATCTCTAATACCAGAGTTTGACGGTAAGCCGGAAAATCTACAAAGTTTTCTAGATTCTCTGAATCTATTAGAAACCTTAAAAGGCACACATGAGCTAACGGCCATAAGCCTTATAAAAACAAAACTAAGAGGCCATGCAAGAAATCTAATAAGTAATGAGCAGACAATTGCTGCAATCATTACGCAACAGTCAAATGCAGTAAAAGGAGAATCGGTAGAAGTTGTATCTGCCAAGCTACTTAATCTGCAACAGAAAAACAAAACGGCTAACTAATACACCCAAGAGGTGGAAAAACTGACAAAGGCCCTTGAAGGCGCCTATATCAGTGAAGGTCTAAGCCAATCACTTGCAAACAAATACAGCACTACAACAGCTGTAAAAGCTATGACCCAAAATTGTTCGATTGATAAGGTAAAACGTATCATGCAGGCAGGCACATTCACAAATATGTATGATGCCGTATCCAAATTTGTCAATAGCTGCACGGAGATAACAGGTCAAAGTAACACTGTCCTGTATTATCGACGAGGTGCAAGCAATAATAATAGAGGAGGCCGAGGTTATAATCGTGGCAGAAATTGCAACCACAACAACTATAACCGAGGCAGTAACAACAATAACAATAATTACAATAACCGTGGAGGAAGACGAGGTCAAAATAGAGGAAGAGGCCGAGGTAACTCCAACCAAGGTTATAATAGTAACAATGTGAGAATGGCGCAAAATATTTGCCGGAAAACTCTCAGAACCCTTTAGGAAACAACCAGTAAATGTAAAGGTTCATTCCATCAATTACAGTCTTAATATATTTGTCACTTTTTATAATCATTCAACTGAAAATAAACTCACATTCCTAATAGATACTGGTGCAGATATCTCACTTTTAAAAATAAATTCAGACAATTTCAAAATTCGAGAAGAAAAAATTATAAACATCCAAGGCATAGGCCAAGGTGTAATAAAATCTCAAGGAACAACTTCAATAGAACTTCAATCCACAAAATATATTATTCCACATGAATTTCATTTAGTAGATTCCGATTTTTCAATACCGTGTGATGGAATAATAGGCATTGATTTTATTAAAAAATTCAATTGTCAATTAGATTTCAAACCATGTGAAGACTGGTTTATAATTAGACCTCAAAATTTAAATTATCCAATTCATGTTCCGATAACATATAGTGCTGGCAACAACACAGTTCTCTTGCCAGCCAAATCCCAAGTAATTCGAAAAATAGACATTAATACAGTAAATGATTACATATTTGTTCCTAATCAAGAAATTCAAAAACAAGTAGGGAAATTAATAATCGACAAAATCGTAGAACCGTCCGTATCCGAGTATAACAGCCCACTCTTGTTAGTTTCGAAAAAATCATTACCAAATTCGGAAGAAAAGAAATGGCGATTAGTAATTGACTATCGCCAAATCAACAAAAAACTACTTTCTGATAAATTCCCGCTCCCCAGAATTGATGATACTCTAGACCAACTGGGCAGAGCTAAATACTTTTCATGCCTTGACTTAATGTCAGGTTTCCACCAAATTGAACTTGAAGAAAATTCAAGAAATATAACGTCTTTTTCAACGAGCAATGGCTCATATCGCTTCACGCGATTACCATTCGGTCTTAAAATAGCACCAAATTCATTTCAGAGAATGATGATTTAGAACCCTCTCAGGCATTCCTTTATATGGATGACTTAATGGTGATAGGATGTTCCGAAAAACACATGATGTTTTTAATGTATGTAGGAAATATAACCTAAAGTTGCATCCAGAAAAATGTTCATTTTTAATGCATGAAGTGACATTTTTAGGTCACAAATGTACTGACAAATGAGTATTGCCAGATGACAAGAAGTTTGACGTCATCAAAAATTATCCTGTCCCTCATGATGCGGACAACGCGAGACGATTTGTAGCATTCTGCAATTATTATCGTCGATTTATAAAAAACTTCGCCGATTATTCACGGCACATAACTAGATTATGTAAAAAGAATGTTCCTTTTGAATGGTCAAGTGAATACCAAAACGCATTCCAATACCTTAAAGAAAAGCTTATGCACCCCACATTATTACAATATCCTGATTTTCGCAAAGAATTTTGCATTATAACAGATGCAAGTAAACAAGCTTGCGGAGCAGTTCTAACTCAGAACCGTGACGGAATTCAGCTCCCAATAGCTTATGCATCTCGTTCATTTACAAAAGGGGAAAGCAATAAGAGCACAACAGAACAAGAGTTAGCGGCAATTCATTGGGCAACTACCCATTTTAGACCATATATTTATGGCAAACATTTTACTATTAAAACGGATCACAGACCATTGACATATCTTTTTTCTATGACTAATCCCAGTTCTAAATTAACTCGCATGCGGCTAGAGCTTGAAGAATACGACTTCACAGTAGAATACCTAAAGGGGAAAGATAATTTCGTAGCAGACGCACTTTCGCGTATAAATATAAAGGAACTCAAAGATATGAAACATAAAGTCCTGAAAGTTACTACCAGGCGACAAAGTAGACAAAATAAAAACTGTACAGTAGAAAATTATGAACTTCTGCCAAGGCAAAGTCATAAAAATGTATCCAAGCCCAACGTACATGAAGTCATTACAAATGATGAAGTACGAAAAGTAGTGACCTTGCGCATAACAGAATCTAAATGTTTATTTAAACATGGAAATAAAATTATCGCAAGAATTGAAGTTAGCGATTTATATACCAATGGAATTCTCGACCTAGGTCAGTTCTTCCAAAGGCTCGAAAAAAGAGACCGGTATATTAAAAATCAGCCAACTCAAAGTGGCACCGAGCGAAAAGATCTTTGAATCAGTTTCAATAGATTCTTTTAAAAATATGGGCAATGAAATATTAAAATCTTTAAGAGTAGCGCTACTCCAGCCGGTGACCCAAATAAAAGATGAAAAAGAGATACAACAAATATTGTCTACATACCATGACGACCCAATTCAAGGAGGTCATAGCGGCATAACAAGAACGTTAGCGAAACTAAAAACACACTACTACTGGAAAAATATGACACGTCATATAAAAGAGTACGTATAAAAGAGTACGTACGTAGATATCAAAAATGCCAAGTGTCTAAAACAAAGACGCACACAAAAACTCCTCTGACTCTCACAGAAACACCTGTGAATGCTTTCGATATAGTGATAGTGGATACAGTTGGTCCGCTACCCAAATCGGAAAATGGTAATGAATACATAGTCACATTAATATGCGACCTTACAAAATATTTAGTAGCCATTCCAATAAAAAGCAAAAGCGCAAATAATGTCGCAAAAGCTATATTCGAAAATTTCATACTCAAGTTTGGTCCAATGAAGACGTTCATCTCGGACATGGGAACAGAGCATAAAAACCAGATTTTAACTGACTTATGCAAGTATTTGAAGATCAAGAATCTCACCTCTACTGCATATCATCATCAAACATTAGGGACAATAGAACGAAGTCATCGAACTTTTAATGAATACATTCGTTCATACATCTCTGCAGACAAATCTGATTGGGATGTCTGGGTTCAATATTTCACTTATTGCTTCAACACGACACCATCAGCAACGCATGAGTATTGTCCATACGAACTAGTATTTGGCAGACTACCGAAACAGTTCATAGATTTAAACAAAACTAATTACATAGATCCTATTTATAATTTAGATGACTATTCTAAGGAAATAAAGTTTAGATTAGAAATAGCATACAAAAGAGCTAGAATTATGTTAGAAAAAGCTAAAGCTTATAGGAAATTAGCATATGACGGAAAAACAAAAAACTTTGAATTAAAAGTAGGAGATAAAGTACTTAGGACCATATATAGTAGAGAAAATAGAAGATAATGACAACATTTTTATTAAAGATAGTAAAGATAAAAAACAAAAAGTTCATAAGAATAGATTAAAAATTTTTAATTCTTAATAAAATACAATAAAAATATATGACGGCCTGATCAACCGAATGAAAAAAATTTTTTTTTACAAATAAACGAATTATAAATTTTTATACCTTAAATAATTTTGTATTTTTATACTCCATTATACTAAAATTTATTAAATTATAACAAGTGAATAAATTCATTCTGAATCAATATACAAAACAGCACTGACGTGCTGGCTTATTCAATTTATAATTCAACACGTTTTTATTAAAGCATGACACTTTACAGGATGTTAATTCAAACAAGTATTAAATATCAAAACATCAAATGTGCAAAAGACCAACAAAAATGATCATATTCCCTATTCTATGAGACATTCAGAACGCCGATTTTTAAAATATTACCTCATCTACACAAGGATGACAACATATTAACAGAAGTTATTCATGACAAGTACTTCATGCAAGACAAACAGGCCTACACGGCAAACACAAAATAATTAAGTACAAATAAATATGTCGGAGTGCGAGTATTATTCTCAATTCTATAATGCTTCAGAGCGCAACGAGTTTCGATGTGTACGCTGGGCGCCTCAGGAAGCAATAGAACTATACGGTCTTCCTTTTCCCTTTGTATACCATCGAACCACACTCGGTGACATTGTCGCCTCGCCCTGACAGTTCTAAGCAAAGCGACAATAATGCTTGTAGAACAGTCGCAGCAATCAACTTCATTTGCCATTCCCAATCATTGTGAACAACCAAATATTTTAACATTCCCAATCATTATTGTGACATTCCAATTGCAACTAGACCAAAAGCAACACTTAACATAAATTCCAATAAGTCGCGATTATTACACCCCTGCAGAGGGATGGGCGGACGGACAGACAGACGGACATGGCTAGATCGACTCGGCTATTGATGCTGATCAAGAGTATATATACTTCATGGTGTCGGATATGCTTCATTCTGCCTGTTACATACATTTGCATTTTGCACAAATACAATATACCCTTTATACCCATTTTCAATGGGTTCAGGGTATAAAATAGCGAGTCTCGAGGATTTTGTATTTAAACTTTTCATAACAGGATTAATCTGCCATAAGACCTTTAATAAATTCGTTTGACGGAGACGGCTACAGAAAGTTTGAGTCTGATGGCGATGACCACTCAAAATCTGTGAGATTAAAATCCCCAAGAACTACTAAAAGGTCTCTATCAGAAAGAAAGGAGGAGATAGATTTATTAGCATTAAGGTGGACAAGATAGAGGAGGTAAAAATGAACATGAAATGAAGATAGAAAAGCTTCCAAATACAACTCTTACAGCCCCCAACTCAATCTCTAAGTGGTGTATTTGGAGGTAAAAATCTAGAGTCTGAGGTGTCCGGCTTCAGCCAGGTCTCAGTGAAAGCGATAATTTGAAAATTAAAAGCAAGAGAATCTAAATAAAGGCTAACGAGTTAAGAGATAAGACCTTTAACATTCTGGTAGGCAAGCTCTAAAGAAGAATAAAGTTTTTTGGCGCAGCAACTAAAGTTGTTGTACCACTAGAAACAAGTGGTAATAAAATCGGAGCTCTATTTTTTTGGCCCTTCTTTCTTTAACTATTAGGTCTTCCGGCCAAAATACTTTATAACAAATATCCGTAAATATTTCTGGCGGAACAACTATTTTAAATGACGCAATATCCCTTTCATAAGTGAACTTAAATTTCTCCACCATTATACCTGTATAAAGGTTTTTCATCATCTGATGAAAAGTGAAGGGCAAGCCTAGAAACAAAAATGTCTTTTCGGAGGAGCCTTCTAGCGGCTGTTGTAAAATTAATTGTTGCTATCGCCGTTTCGGAACACCTACGTCAGCGGGCGACACGGATAATTCGACTGGTTTTTCTCGTGCCGATGTCACGCTTTTCGGGACAGAATCAGTTTCCACAGGAGACTTCACAGCTACCGGAGTAACAAACGAGATAAGCTACTGTCTAATCGTTGTAGTAGGCTGCTGAATTGCGGTTGGAGGCTAAAGAGTGTAAGGCAACGTCAAATCACAAGGAGTGCGCTTTTTAGGCCCAGGAGACTCATCCAAAAGTTTGAGGCTTTTAAATTGGGTGTCTAGGGCTGTGAGCTGATCGTTAAGTTAACGAAAGGCAACAATCAGACCCCTAAAGCCACTCCTGGTCTGAAGCATAAACGTCCGCATTTCACAATCATTCTTCCTACACGAGTCACAACTATAGTGCAAACCATTTCGTTTGGCTGGATTGACTTGCCGTAATTTGCATTTGGCAAGTTTTTTTAAAGCAGACAATTTTATGGTCCATTATTATGGGTCTCTACTGTTATAATGCAGCCAAATGTAAAAAGAGAGCTATTTAGATTAGATTAATAGCGTATGGAGCACCAACAAGCGGCTGAAAGTAGAAAAAGATCAAAACACAAGTTGAATCAAGAAAGATTCAAGTCGGGAGCTCCCGACTAGGGAATACCCTGAACCTTCTTATTCCAACACCAAATAAAGTTCGCGCAACGCGCTCGTTTGAAGTAATAAAGATATATAAAAAAAAAAAGTTCCCTTGGTAAGGTTCGAGCTCGCAACTAACCGTATTACTCTCTGACGACTCTATTCAACGCGACAGACCGCAACACATGCTATGCCTCTACTTAAAAGCCACAGTATTAACGAAAAAATAAGAACTAAAATAGCATTACAGAAAAAAGTCGCAATTGACTTGGCAAGTGGAAAATCCTCTCTTTGCATGAAACCTAGGTAACAGACCGGACCCGATTTGCTGACTTGCAATGATTGTTCCGTTTTGCACGCCGACTAACTTCGCCAGGTAGAAGCTCTATGTAGGTTGCCAAGTGGATTTGCAGGCAATTAATTATTTTTATTGGTTTCGTGTAGGAAGATTGATGGTGAAATGCGGGCGTTTATGCGCCAGACCAGGAATGGCTTTAAGGGTCTGATTGTTGGTTTACGATTGATTGTTGGTGATCGTAAACGATCAGCTCACAGCCCTGGACACCCAATTTAATAGCTTTAAACTGTTGAACGAGTCGCCTGGCTTTTTAGGCCCAGGCCCACTCCTTGTAATTTTCCGTTGCCTTATAGCCTTCAGCCTCCGATTGCAACTCAACAGCTTACTACACCGATTACACAGCAGCTTATCTCGTTTGTTACTCCGGTATCTGTGAGGTCTACTGTGGACACTGATTCTGTCCCGAAAAGCGTGACATCGGCACGAGAAAAACCAACCAAATTATCCGTGTCGCCCGCTGACGTAGGTGTTCCGAAAGGGCGATAGCAACAATTAATTTTACAATAGCCGCTAGAAGGCTCATCCGAAAAGACATTTTTGTTTCTAGGCTTGCCCTTCACTTTTCATCAGATGATGTAAAAGCCTTTATACAGGTATAATGGTGGAGAAATTTAATTTCACTCATGAAAGGGATATTGCGTCATTTAACATAGTTGTTCCGTCAGAAATATTTACGGATATTTGTTATAAAGTATTTTGGCCGGAAGACTTAATAGTTAAAGAAAGAGGGGCCAAAAAACCACTTGTTTCTAGTGGTGCAACAACTTTAGTTGTTGCGTCAAAAAACTTTATTCTTCTTTAGAGCTTGCCTACCAGAATGTTAAAGGTCTTATCTCTTAACTCGTTAGCCTTTATTTAGATTCTCTTGCTTTTAATTTTCAAATTATCGCTTTCACTGAGACCTGGCTAAAGCCGGACATCTCAGACTCTACATTTTTTCCTCCAAATACACCACTTACAGATGTGATCGAGCTTCCCGTAGCGGAGGAGGAGTACTCATAGCTGTCGACTCTGCTCTTTCGTCGGAACGCATTGATTTTCCCATCTCAGAGATTGAGTTGGTGGCTATAAGAGTTGTAGTTGGAAGTTTTTCAATCTGCATTTCATGTTCATATTTACCTGCTCTATCTAAATTGTCCACCTTTCAAACACATCTTAATGCTATTAAATCTATCTTCTTCCTACTTTCAGATAGAGACCTTTTAGTAGTTCTTTGGGATTTTAATCTTCCATCAGACTCAAACTTTCTGTAGCCATCTTCGTCATTAAATGTTTTTACGGTAGGATAATCGTGTCCGCAATTCAAGAAATTGTAATATTCGTGTTGGACTCTTTCGACAGTGTTGTACACAGGATCAATTCGCTTACGTTTCTCACTCTGGAAATGGTCGTTGATCTACCAACCCGAGTCCCTATCAAGGAATCTTAATTAGCTTATTTTATACCTATGGACACATCCACTTATATTGCGTGTTTGCGGCGGCTAGCGCAAATTGCGACAATTTCTGCTTCGCATTCTTACAACAGCATTGCAATTGCGATTGTTTTCTGTGTTGGTGTTTTAATTCGCTTTTGGCAATGAGACTCAATTATTGGTGTGTCTGTTGAGTAGAGGCAGTTCGAGCCCTACCGGGAAAACTTTTTTTTTTGGATGGTGTGGCCATTGAGTAGAGTTGGCAGCAAGTAATGCGGTCAGTTGCGAGGCCGATGTTTTTATTTTTTATTAATCTTTATTACTTTAAACGAGCGCGTTGCGTGAACTGCATTTGGTGTTGGAGTAAGAGAGTTCAGGGTGTCCATAGTCCGGAGCTCCCTACTTGAACCTATATAATAACCTCTATAAGTGAGTTGCGACAACGATAATTTGAGATAGATTCCGTTACCAATTGTAGTGGCTGCTTTGCAATCAATGCTTGGCTAATCATATCTCCCACAGTCATATGGTTCTAGTTCGATTACTGCTTTAGCGACCGCACAGCCAAATAGGCTGAAGAATAATCGCGTGATGCAGAGCTTTTGAAAGCTTTCTTACAGCACAGCATGTGATTTACAACTGAAGCGTGGGCGAGTTAAGTTAATTTTACATAGCAAATAATTTTCGAAAAAGACGTTAGAACTCAAGATTGCAAGTGTGGTACAGTTTCGAAGTGCTAATAGATACCAAAACCTTCATAGCAATTCGACCCAATAACCTAAATGTGATTCGGTGAGTGTCCATTAAAGAAAAGGTATCCATATGTGCTAGTGTTGAAAATTGGAGCTAATTAAGGTTTCCACAGTTTTCGTGCCTGCTCTGTAGGCCAGAGCAGCCCCACACGTCAGTAACTTGCGGACAAAGAGCAACGGGAATATGTAGACGTGCTAGTCGGCGCTACCAGAAGTGGAGATCGGACCAGACAAGGGCAACACCAAGAACACGTGTCGAACTTAGCAAACCCAGTAGGACCAATTTTTTTATACCCTGAACCCATTAAAAATGGGTATAAGGGTATATTGTATTTGTGCGAAAGCCAAATGTATGTAACCCCATAAAGTATATATGTTCTTGATCAGCATCAATAGCCGAGTCGATCTAGCCATGTCCGTCTGTCTGTTCGTCCGTCCGTCCGTCCGAATGTATGAACGCAAGGATTTATCAATTTTTGTTAAAACATGCAATGAATATGCCTAAATAAGTTAAAACGAGTGGAAATTCCACACCACTGAATTTTGGTCGCTGTACATATATGTGCTAGGTGCTGAACTAATTATTGTATTTTATATACTCGACCCAGCCATTTATTACCAATCTCACTAATCGACGAGGGAATAACTGTTATCAACAAACAATTTGCAAAAGTCAGCGTCGAACTTATTGCCTTTGAACGAATTGCGGTTACTAACAACACCAAATACCTGAACCGCAGTTCATTCATAAGCAAAGTTCCTAGCATCGATGCCTCACCCTTAATCAACATTACCAGGCATGACCAAGTATTAAGCCTTTCATCACTACATAGGATGAATGAGTAAAACATCAATTTTATTCAGCAACTCAGGGATGAGATCATATCAAGCGGATCACCCAAGGTCTGGTTCGTGATTGAAGTCGCTGTCAGTCTGGTTTTCTGTGGATTGATCGTACTACTCCAACTCTGGTACCGAAGACGTGCCTTTTTAAAAATAAAACGAGAAAGACCGGCTATCTTCGGCACGCCGGAGATCTAATACCCTTGCAGATCCAACATTTTCATAATGCTTATAGTGCTTTGCCCGTATATAAGAAGCACAAGGAAAATAGTATACGCCGAGTTTGGGCAACATATCTTGATAAACAGAAAAGGTTTTTAATCAAAAACCTAGTTTTCGGCCGATCGTTCTTATGGCAGATATATGATATAGTAGTCCGATGTAAATAAGATTTTGCAAAAATGAAGGGAGCATAGTAAAATCTTCAAATGCCGTGTTTAATCGAAATATCTCGAATGACAAAGTTTTCCATACAACAACTTAATTTTCGACTGATCGTTCCAATGGCAGCTATATGAAATAGTGATCCGATCTTAATATGATTGTGCCGATATGTAAGGGGTATGTGAAACTAATAAATGCCGATGTTGGTCAAGATATCTTGAAAAACAAAATGTTTTTTTATACAACAATTAATTTTCTACCGATCGTTCCTATGGCACCTATATGATATAGTGGCCGATATTAATATGATTTTGCATATATATGAGTATCGAAAATTTAATAAATGCCGAGCTTGGCCAATACATCTTGATAAACCAAATGTTTTTTCGACCGATCGTTCCTATGGCAGCTATATGATATAGTGGTCCGATCTAGCTGGTTTTGACATATGTGCTGCGTGCACCAGAAAGAAAGGAATTCTGCAAAGTTTCATAAAGATAGCTTTAAAACTGTTGATGCTGATCAAGAACATATATACCTTATGGGGTCGGAGATGTCTCCTTTTATGCGTTACACATTTCACGACAAAATTAAAATACCCTCTGCAAGGGTTTAAAAAGACAGCCGCCCACGTACCATTAAATAAGCCAATATATATATAAAACAATAGCCATCGCTTAAGTCAACGTATCCGAGGACCGCCACGATCTTTAAGGGGGAATATTTACGGAGAGTCCCTCGCATTTAGCCACCAAGCTACCCTCCCACTCATAAACCACCAACGACATGAATGAAGTTAGGAGCGGACCTCTTTTCAAGTAAGCGGCCAGTGATCGGCCAGTACTTTTCCACTGACCGTTCTTAGGTTTAACTTTAGATTCTTAGTTTGTAAGAATTCAGTTTTTGTATTTATCTCAAGCAGCCTTGACTGCAAATATACTTGCTTGGGCGACAGCCGTTAAATAATTGACTTATTATTCAATATTTCTAAGCCACAAGGCCGACAATAAAGGCGAATAGTTTTCCTCCAACATAATCAGCATAATCATCGCACAGGACTATAGGATCTTCTATCGAGGACGATGCACCTTTACTCCTGCCGAGGGCAAAACTTCATTACTTATATAAGCGCATATGCCGGTTGGAATTGCAATTTATAATTATAATAATTATTTTAATGGATATTGTATTGTGCATAAGATAATTATATTCGAATTTAATATATATATGTAGGTATGTACAATACGCGCTGGTGAACTTGTTGGATGATTGTGTGTCGGACTAAGAACATGAATTAACAATACTAATTGAAAACCAATATATATATATACAAAAAAATTTGAAGTGGTTTTATTTTGTAGTTGGAAGTAATTACCACAAAAGGTAACTAAACTGATTTTGAGTTTTTTCACTTGCTTTCACAAATAGAAATAATTAACATTATTTTATATCTTGTGTTCCAATTTGTTTCTATATATGTTAAATGTTATGAAAAACAGGCAGACCCGAATTGGTCTGTGCTTATTATTCAAGAACTATAATTTTACATAGGCAAGCGAAACCGAATTGGTACGTGCCACTTTCAGCGAAGCGACAATTGAGTAGATAAGTGATATCTGAAGATATATGAAGCGAACGAACTTAACTAACTCAATAAAACGATCGTTACAGCGATTAGCGCCAGCTTAATGTAAATTAAGTCCTCGTGTAAGGGCTTAGTGATGCGATACAACTGGATGGCTTAACAACTCTTCTCGATTGCAATGATCTCTCGAATTTGATCTCTTTCCACAAGTGTACTCTCTGGACATACTGTTAGTCCAGGATACCTGCTTTTGTGTATGAATTTATAAATATATCCGAATATACGTTGCATTAAATCAAATGAGTTGACGTATTTACAAGTGGCAGTTATATCAACGAAGGGAGATGACGCAATAAGGACCTTTCTTCTAACTTCGAGTTCTGGCTTTTCTGACAAGAAGCAGGGCAGTCCAATTTGCTTCCAAGCAGAAATTGTAGGCAGTTGAACCACAGTGACGATTGATCTAATTCACTGAGTGAAGTAGCCATTATTTAGCTCTTGGCCTGCTATGCCGCGATTAGCTACAAACACATTGAGCTTGCAGGGCTCGGTCCTTATCCAAGAAAGGCCTATAGAAGAATCCGACCAACATACGAATTTTCCATCGAAGAGATTCATTCTGGATACCTCACGCATGAGTTTAGATAATAAGACGGCGCCACAGGGCTGTAGGTTTGGAACTTTGATTGTTTTCATAGGAGCTACACGCGATTTGGAGCACATCAGCTTATAACGGACTGTTGGTCGTAGGGAAAGGACGTAGAAACAGGCCCCATATGCTTCCATGCTGCCGTCGCAGAAACAGTGAACTTCTAACTCTGCTGCAGGTATTGGCATGAGACGAGGAAATTTAATAAACTATGCCTTCTTAAAACTGCAGCAAAGTTCATAACAAGCTGTTGTTAGTGATAATGGCAACCTCTCGTCCCACTCAAGCTTCTCCTTCCAGATCTGCTCCATAAAGATTTTAGCCTTGGCAATTACCGGCCCTATGAGTCCAAGCGGGTCATACAAGCGCGCTATGGTCGATAGTATTGACCTTTTGGATGGTTTAGATCTCTGCTGAATGGACGAAAAAGAAAACAACAATCGATCCGACGCTGAGTCCCAATCGAGTCCAAGAGTTTTGGTGATGTCGCTACCATCATCAAACGTTAGAGAAGACTCTCTGTCCTCTTGGGGTATCCCTGACATTCGCAACTTGAAGCCCCCACTTGCCAAGATTCCAGCCGTCTGATTAAGAATATTCTTTGCTTCACCCCCTGAAATGAGGTAATCAGCGTAGAAGTCACGCCGCAGAACCTGATATCCAACGGGAAACTTCGTTTCTTCATCAACAGACAGCTGATGCATAGCACTGACAGAGAGGAGTGAAGATGAGTTTGTTTCGTATGTAACTGTATCCAGCTTTAATATCTTTACATCCAGTTCTGCCCAATCTCCACATAGAATGCATTGAAGAAAACCGTCCGGTGCTGAAACGCGTACGCAGCGATAAATTTTTCCAATATCTCCTGTCAGGGCATCCGGGAAATTACGAAAACGACGAAGGAGATGAAACAGCGAGCTTTGAATAACAGGTCCAGCCATCAAAGTTTATTTAGTGAATGACCTGACGTGGTAGGTGCTGAGCCGTCGAAAACGCCTCGCAACTTTGTCGGTGAACTGTCTTCTTTAAAGACACAGTAATGAGGTGAAAATATTGACAAAGTCCTATGGACTCTGGAGCGACACGAGACTTATTACCGAGATCAAAGTATTCCTTTAAAAAATTTGAATATTGAATCTTCAGTTCTGGACGATTTTGTAGTTTGCGTTCCAGGGTCAGGAACCGACAAAAAGCTTGTATGTATGACGTCCCCAGTCATTTGAAATTTCGCTTGAAGGGTAAACGTACTGAATATTGGCCACTAGGCAATCTGACATGGTCTTTACGGAATGTACTTCACAATAATTTTCTACCTTTATAGTGGTAGTGGTAGGTGTACTTTCCAAGAAGGATTCTCCCAAAATCTTCGCACCAATTCATCAGTACGCTCTTCAAAACTTGATTCAAGCTTGCCCGCAGTATGCTTGGCCATTAACGTAGAACCAACCAAGCGCGGTCCGCCTCCAGAAACTTCAAAACAAAGCCGTGTTTTTTTAAAAACACGGTAGCCCTGGGAGAAGCCTTATCTGGCCGACGTAAAACAGGCTAGCTCCAAGCAGCAAGTCCATGCATTGAGGTTTAAAGAAAGACGGATCTGAAAGTTTGATGTTATCGAGAAAGTTCCAATTCGTCGTGTTGATAGTAAAACTCGGTTGACTATCAGCTATGTTAGGCGCTACGAGAGCTGAGGCATGTTGAGTATTCAGATACTTGAGACTGCATTGTGATAGACACCGTATTTCCTTCTGTTTCAAAACGAGAATCTCGTAGACCAGAGACAAATTTCTGAGGACTTGTGGTTCTTTAGCTGAAGCTGTTGAGCAAGGCGCGACGTTATAAGGTGTAGCTAAGAACCGAAATCCAAAAGGGCACGACAACAAAGTGCCGAAGCGATTTTTAGTGGCTTTTAGGATTTTATTGGCGATAAATGACGATCTACTTGTGTTAATTGCTCTAGTTTTTCCCACCTGATGGCTAGGGGTATAGCTTGCCATAGCAAAATTTACGGTTTCCATTGTTCGGCAAATCTGATCCAGAAACAGTCATATGCTCCCACGATGGTATTAAGTTGACGAACGACGAATCCTCTAGCCTTTCTTCCCAATTGGCTTGTGATGTTGGGTCCATGTTGGGTCCATAATCTGCACAATGATGCATCCAGCGATCTGTTCGAAGTTGTAGATGCTCTTTAACGCGCGAATATGTGCGCTGAATTGATCGGATAGCTCCCTTAGCGTCATGGCCGATCCACCTGCCACCCTCTTGGGCCCCAAAATCTAAAGAATGTGTGCCTAAAAAACCAAACGTCTATTATTAAACCTACTCTGCAATAAATTAAGTGTTATGGCATAATTATCGTTTGCAAGAAATTAAGTGTTATGGCATAATTATCGTTTTTTATTTCCAATGATCGAATCGCGTCCAGTGCTGTATCCTTCAGGCACGATCGGAGATGATGCAGTTTTCTATATCTGCTAGATCAGGATGATTTTCTATGACGGCTGTGAGCATAGAAAAAAAGTCGGCCCATTCTGTGTAACCACTGAATGTAGGGAACTTTATAGGGTAGTGCCGTCATTGCCTTAGCTCTAACTGTTTGCGAGGGCAGTACAGATTGGCCGCGAAATGTTGAGCAGGGCAATATTGAACCACGTTTCGTGATTTCACTCCGAGACGAAATTTCCATAGAAACAGCTAACTCGTCCAAGTCCTCACGCAATTGGTTACCAATTTTATCAAAGTTTAGTTCTTCGAGGCTAGTGTGAGTAATATCAAATGAGGTCTGAAGCCGCTCGATATGCTACAGCCTAACACTAAGATCGCACTCAACAATTGCACTAAGTTGCGAGTTAGTTATAGCATTTCGAAGTGTTTGCAAACTGTCATAAATTGAAATGGGTTCGCACTTCAAAAAAGTCACCCTGTTTGCAGGGGGCACTGCACTAGTGGCATTATTTTCGGTTCCCATTAGAAGCGATGATAGAAAGAGTGTGCGAAACTAGCTGAGTGACTAACAACGGTGATCGCTAGAACATGTGTAATGAATATAAAGTTTGGTTCGCTTGTTTGTCAGATTCAGAATGAATCGTCTCTCTTTATTTAAAATGGACTTAGCCTAAAGTACATAATATAGTTTGGAGTTCTGCCGCTCAAAGCATCGGCAGAACGGGAGTACATAGAATGTCATATGTATTTGTATATATGTTGTTATATGTACATGCAGAAGGCATATACATTGGAATGCGCTTGGGACCGAACGGTCAAAGCGTCATAGTGCTTACACTGCAGATCTCACGCTGCAGGCCAGTACACATATAAGTGGCTGATCATATTAAGGCACTTGGCGGTAGTTGTATTTTGTAAACAGTGCGCTTGATACTCTAACTTTGAGATTGAGCATATGACCACTTAACATATTGTATACACTGCAATATGATGGGCATATGCTTATTTGCATGTAACATGCTACACCTCCCTTTTTAGAGAAATAACGTAATATTATTATGTAGTTATTTAATATTATATTGTGTAATTATTAAAAATTATATTTAAATTATATAATGTAATATATATTTCTATTTTATTATTAAAAAAATTTTTTTTGTTTAATTATTTATATTTTTTAAATAAAAAAATTACTGATATATTTATGGTTTCTGGATAATTTAATTTGAAGGATGTCATAAACTCTATTGTTGTGTTGGGTTGAATTTTTTTAGTCTGTCTTTATTTACTTTCTGATTCTTCTTTTTCTCATTTCTTATTATTATGTTATTATTATCCTCTATACTAATTACCTCAAATGGGCCTGTATATACTGATTCTAGTTTATGACCAGTTTAGTTTTTTAACAAAACTTGGTCTCTTATATCTATTGTAAAATTATTAATGTTCTTATCTTTGTATTTCTTATTTGTAACCTTATGTTTTTCTAATATAATACGAGCTCTCTTATACGCGTTTTCTAATCTAAGCTTTACTTCCTTAGCATAATCATCTATATTATATAGGGGATCTATCTTATATTATTAAAATCAATTAACTTTTTGGTAGTCTGCCAAAAACTAGTTCGTATGGACAATAATTATGTGCTACCGAGGGTGCTGTATTGAAACAATAAGTGAAATATTGTATCCAAACATCCCAGTTGGTCTTATCTGCAGAGATGTAAGAACGAACGTATTCATTGAATGTTCGATGACTTCGTTCTACTGTACCTAAGGTTTGGTGATGATGTGCAGTAGACGTTATGTTGTCTATCTTTAAATATTTGCACAAATCATTTATTACTGAATTCTTATCACATATTAACGTAACTGCGTATTCATTTCCATTCTCTGAGTGTGGTAGTGGTAGTATCTACTATCACTCTATCGAAAGCTTGTGTTGGTGTTTCCAAATGGTAATCCATTTGGACCCAATTGATCTAGAATGTCATCAATTCTGGGGAGAGGAAATTTGTCAGATAAGAGCTTTTTATTGATTTGACGATAGTCGATTACTAAGGGATTTCTTGGGTACTAATAAAATTCAGACACAGAAGGTTCGACTATATTGTCGTTAATAAGTTTCCCAACTTGTTTTTGGATTTCATCTACATGACTATGAGGACTTCTGTAGTTTTGTATGTAAACAGGTTCATTAATGCTTGCTTATAAAAGTTGTTTGTTGTGATTGATTCGGTCTGTTGTCCGAATACATCACAATATTTGGCGCACAGTTCTGTTAATTGATCATTGAATAGTTGTGGAAAATTTTTCCTTAGAAGCGATAAAACTTTTTCATTTCTATTATATTGGTTGCTTTGAACTACTTCATAGTTCGAAAGTGATTCGTATTTGATATTATTAATATTAACTAATAAATCGGAATTGGATGTATTTAATAATCGGACAAATGTACATTGGGATTTTGTTATTGTGTTAGCAATATAAACTCCTTTTTGTATTTCTTGATTAGGTATATAAATGAAATTATCTTTCGAATCGATTTTTATATTTCTTATCACTTCAGATCTTGCTGGTAGAATTAGTGAGTTAGTACCAGAATTGTATGTTATTGGAACATAAATTGGATAAGTAAGATTTTGAGGTCGAATTATAAACCAGTCTTCAGTTGGTTTGAAATCTAGTAGGCAATTAAATTTTTTTATAAAATCGATGCCTATAATTCCATCACAAGGTATTGCGAAGTTTGCATTTACTATGTTAAATTCGTGTGGAATTGTATATTGTTTGAATTGAAGATCTATTAGAGTAGTGCCTTGGGACTTTATAACCCCTTGTCCTATTCCTTGAATATTTATAGTTTTATCTTCAGAAATTGTATCGAAGTAATCAAAATTAATTTTAAGAATTGAAATGTCTGCACCAGTATCGATTAAAAATGTTAAAATTGTTTTTGTAACATTCTTACGAAATTTTACAAAGATATTGAGATTAAAATTTATTGAATATGTTTTATTGATTATTGTGTGGTACTTAAAGGGTATTGAGAGTTTTCCGAACTGTTTTGTGCTACTCTCACATTATTATTTTTTTGATTTTGGTTGCTTCGGCCTCTAAAGTTGCCTCTATTTTGACCATGACATCTATAACCTCCTTGGTTATTATTATTATGTTGGCCTCTGTTGTTGTTACTTTGGTAATAACCTCTTCCGCGATTATTACCACGACCACGACCACCTCTAATATTAATGTAATTTTGTCGTTGTCGGTAGTGTAGAACAGTGTTTGTTTGACCAGTTGCTTCTGTGCAACTGTTAACAAACTTTGAAATGGCATCATTCATGTTACTGAATGTACCTGCCTGCATGATAAGTTTTACCTTATCAATGGAGCAGTTCTGAGTTTTTTCTACCTCTTGGGTATATTGATTGGCTGTTTTGCTCTTTTGTTGTAAGTTTAGAAGTTTAGCAGAAATAACTTCTACTGACTCTCCTTTTACTTTGTCCGATAGTTTCGATATGAGAGCTGCAATAGTGCTCTCATCACTTATCAGGTTCCTGGCATGGCCTTTTAGTTTTGTCTTAATAAGACTTACAGCAAGTGCTTCGTGTGTTACTTTTAGAGAATCTACCAGATTCAGAGCATCTATGAAGCTTTTTAAATTTTCTGCCTTGCCATCAAACTCTGGTAAGAGCGATGAGGCTAACTTAAGAAAATCTACTGGTGTTGGGGCCATGTCGACTATTTCGATTTGTTCTTGCTTTTGTTGTTTTGATTTGGAATGTTGCTGGTGTATTTAGCGCATTTGGAACGAATATTTAAAAATTATGTCTCCGAAATGTGTCTAATATTTTCACGCAGCCTTTTTAACACGTCAATTGATTGTGTTAAATGTAAATCGCTTAATCAATGTCACGGACTTTGTTGTATGATGAACATGTATTATCTTTGTTTGGTTTGATATTAGTGCATTTTTATTGAGGCACTTAAATGATCTATCAAACTCAGAACGTTGTTGCTTAATAATGGAAACATACATATAATATATATATTCTTTAATAAATTTTTTGTTGACATTATTGTATTTTTTTTTTTTAATTTATTAATATACTGTTCAAGACATTACTAACAATAATCGATGTAGCGGCTTTTGTTAAAATTTTTTTTTTTGGTTTTCTAAGTTTTATCTAGATTGTTAGCCTTGCTCATATATTTTTTTCGCTAACATTTATTGTGTAACTTGTACAGTTTAAAAATTAAGTTTGCGCTGAGAATAACAACGATAATTATTAACAATGTGTTGGTCAGACCTAAATCTACATTACTGGATTCTACTTTTTTAATTACTTTAGCAGTGGAATCCACTGTTTTAGATTCTATTAAAGGCATTTTGTAATATCCCAAATTCTCATATGGTATAATATTTTTTATGTCTGCCGTTTTACTAATCGTATTATTCATTCGTTTAAATTCAAAAAAATTATGTTTTTTTTTTTATTTTTTTTTTATATACATATATATATATATCCGTAATTTTTGTGTATTATATTGAAATTATTATTTTTTTTTTACAATTCAATTTACTGCATATGGCAAGTCTTAAACAATTGTTTTTTTTTTTAACTTAATTTTATTTTATTTGTCTTTATATTGCCCTTTGGCTATATGTCTTTTCTTTTTATTATTCACTCGCATGTGAATTAACAATTTTTCCTGCCCATATTTTGTATGGTTTTCAGGCCATACGCTTATCGGGCAACCTCAAATGTCGCTCAATTGTACATTAGTTTTTTATTATTTATATAAAAAAATATGCAACGCAGTGCAATGGAAAAAAAAATATGTGCTCTTGGAAGCGCTGTCGGTTCACTTATCTTTGGCCTGACTGTGTGCGTCAGACGGGACCAGTGCTGGCTGCCCAGGTTGTTACTGCTTCTGTGTTGGGGCACCGGTGCAGGCTGCACAGGTGTACTCACAGTGAGGTGAGTTTAACGGTCCCTCGCAGTCATTAGGGCAGGTCTTCTTCAGCTTCGGAATCTCCTTTAATTTGGGTGGTGGTTGGATCAATTTTTGCTTTGCAATATTTTTGATATCAGGGTAGGTGGATGTGTACCCGGCTGGTTTTTGACTTTTTCGTGTTGAAAGTAAGTTTTTTATGTGTTCGACTTCGGCATGTAGCTTAACCGAGTTGTCCCAACTTATGACATTTTTGCTGTTTAACAACTTCAACAATTCTGCCTTTCTGGCCTTAAGTCTTTTTACCACACCGCTTCGCTTTGCACTCATCACACTCTACTCACTGTGTTTTGCGTGACCATGTCACGGTCGCCATGTAAGGAATATAAAGTCTGGTTTGCTTGTTTGTCAGATTCAGAATGAATCGTCTCTCTTTATTTAAAATGGACTTAGCCTAAAGTACATAATATAGTTTGGAGTTATGCCGCTCAAAGCATCGGCAGAACGGGAGTACATAGCATGTCATATGTATTTGTATATATGTTGTTATATGTACATGCAGAAGGCATATACATTGGAATGCGCTTGGGACCGAACGGTCAAATCGTCATAGTGCTTACGCTGCAGATCTCACGCTGCAGGCTAGTCCAATGTAAACAATGCGCTTGATACTCTAACTTTGAGATTGAGCATATGACCACTTAACATATTGTATACACTGCAATATGGTGGGCATATGCATATTTGCATGCAAACCATTCAAAGAACAATAGCTGTAAGAACTTCGGCGAACGCAAGTGTCAAGCTATGCAACGAAACAACGGCAATACCTTAATACAATGAGCAAAATCATTAAGCGACCGAGAGAGTAGCCAAAGCGACGGCGATCGCTTATATGTATATAACTGCACAAACGAAATGTCAGGTGGTGATCTTTTAAGATTATTGCTTTAATGTAAAGCAAATAATCTTACAGCAACAAAAAAATCACTTCGGGGTCACCAAAATGTTTCGCTATTGAGCTTTTTCAATAGCTTTCACAAATAGAAATAATTAACATTATTTTATTTCATGTGTTCCAATTTGTTTCTATATTTGTTAAAAGTTACGAAAAACAGGCAGTTCCGAATTGGTCTGTGCATATTATTAAAGAACAATAATTTTACATAGGCAAGCGAATCCGAATTGGTACGTGCCAAATTAAGCGAAGGGACAATTGAGTAGTTATAGTTTTGAGTAATGCAAATGGCCGAAGTGTACCAAATGCATGAAGCGAACTATCTTAACTAACTCGACGCGCATCATCGCGGCTTTCGCATAAGTAATGCTGGGGCAATAAAACGATCGATGCAGCGAAGAGCGCCAGCGTAATGTAAATGTAATCTTAAAAGCAAAGTTTATGCAATTGCTTCGCAAAGCAAGTGTTTTAAGATAAGATTAGTATGATCTTTGCCAAAAACTTGTATAGCAGCGAACGGTTGATAAATCCGGCTCGAAGGACCAATGTTTGTGGGGGTGGCGTCAGTCAGTTTGTGATTGAAAAACCAGTGGTTATTCTAATGGCACTTTATTAGAAAAATTCGGCTGCTTAAAGTGAACTCTGAATTTGAAGTAATTTTTACGTATTTTTCGAGGCTTTCGCATAAGTAATACTAGGGCAATAAAACGATCGTTACATTGATGAGCGCCAGCTTAATGTAAATCTAATCATAAGAGCGAGGTTAAGGCAACTGCCTAGTAGAGCAAGTGTTTTAAGATAAGACTAGGATGCTGCTCTTATCAGTTGCGAGATCGCTCCAGCTGTTTTGGTTGCGTAGCCAGACATTCTCCCCCCGTTAGAAGGCATGGGCTTTCAACAGATTCTCTGATGGGCAATAGGCACAGCTTGTTCGTAGCTCTCCTCGTGTAAGGGCTTAGTGATGCGATACAGCTGTTTTTGCTGCGTAGCCAGATCCAAACTAAAAGCAGGTTATTCAGAAAATTGCCAATCACTTTTCTTAAGGAAAAGGAATGGCGGAACAATATTGTGGATATTGCCGAATATATATAAGGGAAAAAAATTTTGTATTTAGTTATCTTTGCCAAAAAACTTGTATAGGGGCGAACGGTTGATAAATCCGGCTCGAAGGACCAATGTTTGTGGTTGAAAAACCAGTGGTTGTTCTGATGGCACTTTATTAGAAAAATTCGGCTGCTTAAAGAAAACTCTGAATTTTATGTAATTTTAACATATTTTTCGTTTGAGCTATGGATGTGGAGTGGAGACCTAAAGAGAGTGCTGAGCGTATTTGGGATCGTATTAATGAGTCAGTCTCTCTCAGTGAGTGAGTCCTCTGACACTCTCACACTGAGTGAGTGAGGCTCAGTCAATGCTGTGTTCAAACTAGCAATGAACTGACATGAACATTCTCCCTCCGTGGCAATATGCAGATTGCAAGTATTCCTATTGCCTGCATGTGCCAGAGAGTATCCATCCAAACTAAGTATTTTGAGCCATCGGCAGATCGCCTTGGCTCAGGAGGATACCTGGTAGGATGATGTCTGGGTAGACGTCGGCGCCGAGTACCAAAGGTACTGGAGATGGACGGAAACAGTCCTTGTCCACCAAAGCGACGTTGCTGAACTGGTCCTTCACGTCCTCTCTGATACCTCGGGCTGGAGTTATGCAGCTGATTTGCGGGTCAGCCATTAAGACCACCTCTCGAGACATCAATGCGTGTGATGGAAAGGCCATAGGCCCTTGCCACGGTTGCATTAATGCGGCTTACTGAACAACATGGATCGATGAGAGCCCGAGTCTCAAGGGTCTTTTTCCCCGTGTCGAGCAGCACTATGGCCGTGGGCAGTATACTGACCCCCTTGTGCTGGAGAAGCGACGTAAGCGACGTCCGTATAGTAGCACGTCTCAGGCTTGGGAGTGATGTGCCGCTGGAGGGCGAGGAGGCAGAAGCTCTTCTTGTGGGCCTGTTGGTTGACCGAGAGGGTCGAGCACTACGGGGATCACGCATGTGGAGTAAGGTGTGGTGGTCCATTTCCCCTGATGAGCCAGGCAGTTGGAGCAATATTTGTTCAAGAAACGCTGGCACTTGCGCAGCGCATGAATGCCTCTACACACCCGGCATCTAAATGAGTCCGTTCCTTGGCGTTGATTGGATATCTTCGTTGAAGGTGCCATGCGGGTTCTCTACAGAGGAGTGAACTGGAGAATAAGATGTAGGATTATGTAATGGTTTTTTTTTTGAAAGAGGGATTATTTGCCTCAGTAGGAAGAAGGATCAGACTAGCAATGAACTGGCTTGATGCCAGTGCCATAGCGAATGAGTCTAAGCCAACACTAAATAGTGACCCTGATATTGAAGCTGATAGCGACATTGAGCCACTTGAATTAACAGAACCAAACATGGCAGTAAATCAAGTGGCCTTAGACCGCGAATATGTAAGACAGGTATCGTCTAAAATTCCGGAATTTGATGGCAAAAAGCTATCACTGGCCAGATTTCTAACGGCTTTAAGACTAGTCGATCGTACTAAAGGTACACAAAAAGACTTAGCCGTAGAAGTCATAAAGTCTAAAATAATTGGCCCAATTTAGTACAAAGTACAAAATTAAACATGCATTATTGGTATTATAAATAAATTAAATACCAATATCAAAGGCGAGTCAACTGACGTTATCAAAGCTAAGTTGCTTAACATAAAGCAGAAAGGCAAGTCAGCCTCGCAATATACAGCTGAAATTGACAGTTTGCGTAAGCAACTGGAAGCAGCCTATATTGACGATGGACTAGATTTTGATAACTCAGAGAAATTTTCTACTAAAATACGAATACGAAAAGCTTCGCATAATATTAGAAGCAGGCAATTTCAGCAATTTCAATGATGCTATGGGTAAATATATCCAATGCAGCACTGAAATGACTGGAAGCCCAAGTACAATATTGTACTACAAAGGCAGAAACGATCGTGGAAATTACAGCCGTAACAACCAAAGAGGTAGAGGCAATAGCCGCGGCAATAGTAATTTCCACTATAATGGCAATAACAACCATAGGGGTAATTTCAGAGGAAATTAAATACTTCAAAGCACAACTAAAAAGAGAAAAGAATGGCATAAGAATAGCAAAATGTAGGAAGCGCGATCTTGCTAATTTTATGGGCACTATTTGCAAATATTTACCCGGCAATTTAGACCTACAAGACAAAAAGCAATTAGAACCCAAAATTAACAATATTGCAGAGAACAGCGTACAAGCAAACGAACTAAGCCGAGTAATAAACCACTTATGTCGAATAGATGAGGGAGACCAAAGGTTAGCACTCTTCATATTCAACCTACACGAATTCACTGAATACATTGAAGACATAGAGTTAGGAGTGCAACTACTAAACTTGGAATTCACAACCCAAAATTATTAAAGCATGACACTTTACAGCATGTTCATTCAGAAAAAGTATTAAGACTCAAAAATTAAAAATATGCTAAAGAACGACACAAACGAAATCTTATTCATATCCACTATTCCATGAGAGAGGGTCAGAACGCCGATTTTTGAAATATTACCTTATCCAGATAATAAAAACATAACAGAAGTTATTCATGACAAGTACTTTATGCAAGACACACAGGCCTACTCTACAAACACAAAAGAATTAATTACAAATAAATGCATAACAGGAATTTTGAATCAATCCAAAAGTTATACAAAAGAGAAATAATAATAGAATAGGTAAAAGCATCAAACTGTTTGATCCAACTAGATGAAATAATATTCAGAAGCACACTGCTAGACTATACATAAACGATTTATGTAAGCAATAACCCCTGTCATATATTCAAGCCAAAGTGAAAGTGATAATTAGAAAATTAAAAGCAAGAGAATCTTAATACAGGCTTACGAGTTTAAATTTAAGACCTTTAACATTCTGGTAGGAATGAGCAACTAAAGTTGATGCACCATTAAAAACAAGTGGTAACGAGAAAGAAGGGCTATCTTTGGCACGCCGAAAATCTAACACCCTTTCAGACCCAACTTTTTAATAATGCTCATAGTGCTTTGCCCCTATCTAAAAAGTACCGGGAAAATAGTAAATGCCGAGTTTGGTCAAAATATCTTGATAACCAAAAAAGGTTTTTAATCTAAAACCTGGTTTTCGACCGATTGCTCTTATGGCAGCTATATGATATAGTGGTTCGATGTTGATAGGATTTTGTTTATATATAATGAGCATAGTTAAATTAAAAAATTCCGAGTTTAATCAATATATAGTGCAAAGACAAAAAATTTGTCCATATAACAACTTAATTTTCGACCGGTTGTTCCTATGGCAGCTATAGGATATAGTGGTCCGATCTTAATATGATTTTGCCTATATATGAGAAGTACAATAAAACTTATAAATGCCGAGTTTGGTCAAGATATCTTGAAAAACAAAATGTTTTTTCATACAATTTAATTTTCTTCCAATCGTTCCTATAGCAGTTATATGATATAGTGGTCCGATCTTAATAGGATTTTGCAAAATTTTGAAAAATAAAATGTTTTTTCATACAATAACTTAATTTTCGACCGATCGTTCCTATGGCAGCTATATCACATAGTGGTCCGATTTTAAAAAGATTTTGAATATATATGAGGAGCTTACTAAAACTTATAATTGCGGGGTTTGGTCACGGTATCTTGAAAAACAAAATGTTTTTTCATACAAAAACTTAAATTTCGACCGATCGTTCCTATGGCTGCTATATGATATAGTGTTCCGATCTTAATAGAATTTTGCCTATATATGAGGAGTATAGTAAAACTAATAAATGTCGAGTTTGGTCAAGATATCTTGAAAAACAATATGTTTTTTTATACATCTTAATTTTCGACCGATCGTTCCTATAGCAGTTATATGATATAGTGGTCTGATCTTAATAGGATTTTGCATACATATGAGGAGCTTACTAAAACTATAATTCCGGCTGTTTCACAATCACTCCATAGTAGAGTGATTGCATAATCGAGTTGATCATCCACTTTCGTCTGGTCATTGGGTCAACTTTGTGTATCGCAGCTCAAATACATTCTTTTAATTTGTTCTAGAAAACTCATTAAGAGAGCGGGAGCTTTGCTAAAAGAGACTGGGCTCATCTTGAGCCGTCAGCCTAGGTTTGCTTAGCGTTGAAAAGACCTTAGAAATGGTGTTTATCTCACGACTTCGATCCGTCAAGTTGTATCGAACGTGAAAATTAAATCCTCCTTTAAGTGATGTTCCTTGATAGTCTTTTAATATATATTTTGTGGGATGGCTGTTTTTCACATGGGAAGTTTAAAAAAGTTTTCGTCTAATTCGGAGTATATTCCCAACGGTCACCCAAGAAAAGCCCACGCCTAAATGATGGCCAGGAGATAACTACCACGGCGAGTGAGGTGCAGCCGAATCGGACAAGTAGAATGGTGAGCACTGTATCACAAATGCAAGTTCCCGCTGTGAGCGCGCCACAAAGCCCCAGCACCGAGGATGTGGGCACAAGGGAACAACCTGCCGGCACTGTGGCCGCAGGAGTGAGTGCCCGAGCCAGCATATTGACAGGAGCGCCAAGCCCAAGCACGCAACTCTCAAGTGCTCAAGTCATGGATTTGATAAAGAGAGTCGCTGCGCTAGAGCACGAGTTGCAGAGGTCAAAAACTGGTCAAGCACATGTGAGTACAGTTACTGATCCCGTTAAATTGAGTGATGCTGGCGTGGGTCGTACATTTAACCTGCTTTTGAGTGGAGAGCCATCGTCGACTGGAAGTTTCAGTGAAACTGCAATTATGAGTGGAGTCCCAAATTCAAGAGTTAGTATGAGTGAAACTGCTATTTTGAGTGCAACTGCCATTTTGAGCAGATCGCCATCTTTGAGTGAGGCATTGCCTACTTCATTGAGTGGAAATTTGGGACCACAGTTGCAAACGGTAGAACGAGCTACAGTTATGGATAACTGTTTTACAACATCAAGCAGCTCGACGCCATATTGTTCTGCAGGCATTGCGCAGTCAACGCTCAGCCACACGCCGGCACAAGAGAACCAACCTGTGATCATTTTGGAGCCAACGCAGGCAACTGGGAACTTCGCATGGGCGACACCCAGGAACGATGTATGCCTGCTACGCAAATTACCAGATCTACCTGAGTTTGGAGGCCAACCTGAGGATTGGCCTATATTCTTCTGCGCGTTTACGGAAACAACTTTGGCGTACAACTGTACGAATCTGGAGAATAACCAGCGATCCCAGGAATGTGAACAACGTGATGGAACAATTACGTTTTAGATATGGCCGTCCAGCTAATTAGTATTCGAGAGGTGCAGCCAATTCAAGAGCACAGCATAGCGAAAATCGTGCCATTTGCTACACGAGTGAGTAACCTTGCCGCTTTTCTACAATCAGCTAACGGTTGGTATGTACGATTGTGGACGTCGCATGCCAGCATTGACCAGAATAATGAAGGGCGACACCGAGGTCGCACCAAACAGTGTCCAATCTGTAATGGACAACACGCAGTCAGGGACTGCAACGAATTTAGCTTAGCCTCTCCGCTAAAAAGGTGGACGTTTGTTAAAAGGCACCGGCTATGTTTCTCGTGCCTACGAGATGGCCACATGGCAAGAGTCTGCAAAAGGGCAAACGAATGTCAAGTCAAAAGGCACCATCGCCTTTTACATGATCAAGATGCTATGAGTCACAATGCACCGCAGCCAGCGGGTGATAGAGTGATGAATACTGGACGGCTGCCGCAGCCAGCGGATCCGCACACAAGGGCAGCCCTTGACGCAACAAAGGAATTTAAGTTGTGTCGATTCGAATGGAGAACGCCTACTATTCCGCATATTGCCAGTGACATTGCACGGGGCCAATAAGCGGATCGATACGTACGCACTCCTCGACGAGGGCTCGTCCGTAACTATGATAGACGACGAGCTACTGCGCGACCTAGATGTCAAAGGGGAACGCAGGCAACTAAATATACAGTGGTTTGGTGGAAGAGCAACCAGAGAGCCGACCACAGTGGTAAGCATGGAAATTAGTGGAGCGGACAAACGCAAACGTTATGTGCTGCGAAATGTGTACGCCATGTCCAACCTGAGCTTACCGATGCAAAGTCTGCATCGACGTGATGTACAAATGTTGGACAACGGTGCACGACTTCCAATGAAACCGTATCGCGGGGCGGTACCAAAACTTCTGATTGGACTGGACCATGCGCATCTTGGACTGCCAATGCAAACAAGAAGGTTTGCACCACAGGGACCATATGCCGCAGCCACCGAACTTGGATGGGTGGTTTTTGGGCCGGTAAGAGGTCAACCAACGGCAACGTCAACAAAGTCATGCCTCCTAGCAGTGTCGCAGGAGGATGCAATCCAAAAGATGGTAAGCGACTATTTTGATATCGAGAACTTCGGTGTGAAGCTTACGTCACCAGTCGCAGCCAGCGACGATGCACGAGCACAGAAGATACTCGAAGACACCACGGTGAAAATAGGGGAACGTTACCAGACAGGTTTGTTATGGAACCGTGATAATGTTGAGTTGCCACGAAGCTACGATATGGCATACAAAAGATTGGTCAACATTGAGAGAAAGATGAAGCGTAACGATCAGTTTAAACGAGCCTATATGAAAATTATGGACGATTATGTTCATAAAGGATATGCTCGATGCTTGAAGCATCATGAGGTCGCTTTAGCCAACAGCGACAAACTTTGGTATCTGCCGCACTTTGGAGTTGAAAATCCAAATAAGCCCGGTAAGATAAGACTGGTGTTCGACGCGGCAGCAAAGGTCGGTGACATTTCATTGAATTCGGTATTATCCAAGGGGCCGCAGCACTACAAGTCGCTGCCGGCTGTTCCGGCTCTTCCATTTCCGGGAAGGTGCGGTTGGCGTTTGTGGAGACATCAGAGAGATGTTCCATCAAGTGTTGATTCGACCGCAGGATAGATGCGCCCAGCGATTCTTGTGGCGAAACGGCGATGACCGCCGGGAGCCTGATGTTTATGAGATGAGGATAATGACACTTGGAGCAGCATGCTCGCCAAGCACCGCGCACGATGTGAAGACCCTGCAGTATCAGCATTCAGACCCTCGCGCGGTTAAAGCTATTCTTGAATGTCATTATGTGGACGACTATGTGGATAGTTTTGATAGTGAAGGCGACGCCATCGCCATATCAACAAGAATAAGAGAAATACATGCAAATGCTGGATTTGAATTGTGCCAGTTTACTTCCAGTTCGCCAACCGTAGCTGACGCCCTGGGCCAACATGGGGCTGCTAGGAGCATCGGATGGGGCGAAGCTGAAGAAAAGATTCTGGGCATGTGTTGGCAGCCAGCCACGGACGATTTCAAATTCAACATGAGGTACCACAAAGTACCCCGATGTGTGCTAAATTTGGAGCGAGTACCTACGAAGAGGGAATTCTTGAGTTTGATCATGTCAACATTTGATCCCTTGGGATTTCTTAGCTGTCTCATGATAACTGGAAAGTTACTTATGCGTGAGATCTGGCGACGAAATGTGCAATGGGATAAACCCTTACCAGATGAGATCGCCCGCGCCTTTAGTAAATGGCTTCAGGATATGAACAATGTGGAAGGATTTCGAAGCTCGCGCCATTACTTTGGCCCAATACCCGTGCGGGCAATACAACTGCACGTTTTTGTCGACGCTAGCCAGTCAGCATTCGCAGCTGTGGCTTATTTAAGGGTAACCTACGACAACAATGACGTGCGAGTATGCTTCGTATGTGCCAAGACGAAATGTGCCCCAATGAAAACGATGTCAATTCCACGACTGGAATTGCAAGCTGCTGTGTTAGGAACGAGGCTGATGGAGACTGTCAAAAAGGAGCACAGTATAGCGATCAGCGATGCCATACTATGGACTGACTCAAAGACAGTGCTGCGTTGGATAGGCAGCACCCACCGTCGATAAAAGCAGTTCGTTGGAAATCGAGTGGGAGAAATTTTGGAGTCAACAAAGGTTACCCAATGGAGATGGGTACCTACTGCTGAAAATGCAGCAGACGACGCAACGAGGCTGGCCGCAGCCCGAACCGGGCACCGAACACTCATCCTGCGATGATGAAGAAGAGATGCCGAGTGAATTTGCCTTAGTTGCAGCAAATAACTTTTTCATTTCATTTCAGAGATTCTCTAGCTACAGCCGGCTGGTGAGGACGACGGCTTGGGTTCTAAGGTTCACGCGCTGGTGCCGTGTACATAGGACTGAACTTGAGAGATTCGGCCTCACCGCTACGGAATGTGAGGACGCTGAGAACTTGCTGATACGGCGAGCGCAGTGCGAAGCATTCCCTGACGAGGTTCGAGCCTCGTACAATGAAGAATCAGTCGGTCATCGAAGCGAGATAAGAGGGCTGGCGCCCTACTTGGATGACAATGGAGTGCGAGAAGGCCAATAATCTTGTCACACCGGCACGCACTGACGGAACTGATTGTGTATCACTACCATGTGAAAATGAATTTAAGTTTACGGGTCTGGACTACTTTGGACCACTTCTTGTGACCAACGGACGTCGAAAGGAAAAGAGATGGGTTGCCTTGTTTACGTGTCTGACAACAAGGGCCATACATTTGGAGTTGGCACATGACCTGTCAACTGATTCCTGCATAATCGTGATCAGGAACTTTCTTTGCCGTCGCGGGCCTGTACTGAGGTTGCGCAGTGACAACGGAAAGAACTTTGTTGGGGCCGATAGAGAAGCCAAAAGGCTCATAGATGTATTCGAGCCGGAGAAGATTCAGGGTGAGCTATCTTCTAGGGGCATTGAATGGGTTTTTAACTGCCCAGCGAACCCAGCTGAAGGAGGAGCCTGGGAAAGGATGGTGCAGTGTGTCAAGAGAGTGCTTCGCCACACATTAAAGGAGGTGGCACCGAAGCAACATGTGTTGGAGAGTTTCCTGATTGAGGCCGAGAATGTTGTGAATTCGTGCCCGCTTACTCACTTGCCAGTATCTGTGGATCAGGAAGCCCCCCTAACACCGAACGATCTACTCAAGGGAGTAGCCAATCTGCCTGACACACCCACTATTCACAAGGAAGCAGTGGCGCATAACGCGGCTATTACGAGATCGTTTTTGGAAGCGGTGGGTCTTGGAGTACCTGCCTACACTTATGCGACGCGTGAAATGGTGTGCGCGCGTTGAGCCGATACGCCATGGTGATGGACCAGATGGAGTACCTCGACGCGCCAGCGTACGCGTGGCGGACGGCAATCGAGTGCGACTGATGACTCGTCCCGTGGCTAAACTAGCCATATTGGATGTTAGTGAAGCAGGGCCTTCACGGGGGCGGGGATGTTGCGGGACGAATTAAGTTATCGATTGTTTAGTATTAAGTATATTCTGAAAGTATGTATTTTTGCCCTGTGAATATACGGGCACATTGTATTTGGCTTGTTCCCGCCATCACTTAAATGTTAAGCTCATTATTGTCGTGAGTTAGAAGGCCGTAGGAGGGAAAACTGCGAATAAAACACTTGCACTAGCACGTTTTGCATTACGCTGTCTCTATTAACATCGGAGTAACATGGCCAGGGGCCAGGCGTAAACCTTGCAGTGTTCAAATTGCAACTCCACCTTCGTTTGGCACGCGACAATGATATAGTGGTCCGATACAGCTGGTTTTGACATATGTGCTGCGTGAAACAGAAAGAGCGAGTTTTGCAAAGTTTCATTAAGATAGCTTTAAAACTGAGGGACTAGTTCGCATAGAAACAGACAGACGGACAGACGGACAGGGCTATATCGACTCGGCTGTTGATGCTGATCAAGAATATATATACTTTATGGGGTCGGAGATGTCTCCTTCTATGCGTTAGACATTTCACGACAAAAATATAATGCCCTCTGCAAGGGTATCATAAAATCGGAGTCCAAAATTTTTGTTGGCCCTTATTTTTTTACTATTAAGTGTTACGGCCAAAACTCATTACAACAAATCTCAGTAAATATTTCTGGCGGAGCAATTATCTTTAAGGATGCAATATCCCTTTTATAAGTGAACTTAAATTTCTCCACCATTATACCTTGAATTTTTGCATGTATAAAGCCTTTCACATCATCTGATGAAAAGTGAGGGGCAAGACTAGAAACAAAATTATTAGACTAGAGGCTTAGGAGCCACAGGTAGGACAGTGGGAACACTATAAGCTGTGGTACCTTAACCAGCCGGTAGTCCAAACGACGAGCCTTCTAGCGGCTGTTGTAAAATTAATTGTTGCTATCGCCCTTTCGGAACACCTACGACAGCAGACGACACGTATAATTCGGCCGATGTCAAACTTTTCGGGACAGAATCAGTGTCCACAGTAGACCTCACGGATACCGGAGTAACAAACGAGATAAGCTGCTACGGAGGCTGAAGGCTATACGGCAACGGAGAATTACAAGGAGTGGACTTTTTAGGCCCAGGCGACTCGTTCAACAGTTTAAAGCTATTAAATTGGGTGTCCAGGGCTGAAAGCTGATCGTTTACGATCACCAACAATCAATCGAAAACCAACAATCAGACCCCTAAAGCCATTCCTGGTCTGGCGCATAATCGCCTGCATTTCACCATCAATCTTATATAATTCTTACACGAGACCAATAAAAATAATTAATTGCCTTCAAATCCAATTGGCAACCTACATAGAGCTTCTACCTGGCGGAGTTAGTCGGTGTGCAAAACGGAACAATCATTGCAAGTCAGCAAATCGGGTCCGGTCTGTTGCCTAGGTTTCATGCAAATGAGCCTAATGGCTCAGAAGAACTAGAGAGGATGTTCCACTTGCTAAGTCAATCGATGCATGAAATTGCATATATCACAAGTAGCGTGTACGTAGGCAACAAATATTGATTTTTATTGCAGTCACTCACGGCGTATGCGTTATATTAATTAGCTGTCGGATTACGTATACGCCGCATACAGCTTGATGAAAATTGAATTTCGTAGTTTTTTAGCTTGCTTGTCGAAAGTTTGTTGCCTGGGTAATTGATTCGTTATTATTTATTTCTAGGTATTTTTAATATAATAGTAGTCTGGATGAGAAGTTTGCAGTGGGATATGTTTCCAAAGGTCTATGTGCCAAAGATTACTGCAAGCTGGAATAAGTTCCCTTGATCTTAGCTTCAGACTGTTTCATAAGTTGGAGCACGTTTCCTGCAGCGTCGGTACAGATAGAATCCCTGTATGTACGCATGTGTTGGTGAATTTCACAAGGGAATTTCACCATCGAATTTAACAACTTGAGTTAATATTGCGGTTGCTGTTGCGGAGAAGCAATTGACAGAAGAATTGGCATCATTTTGTACGAGCCCTTCGTAGACAAAAATTGAAAAGAGAAAATAAATTTGGAAATATGCAAAGGATAGGAGATTTAAAGCTAAAATTCCTGTTGCGAGAGCGAGTATTGTCGACAAGTGGCACACGGGATGAATTAATTCGTCGAATACAGGAGTTAAGCGAAATTATGACTCAGTTTCTAAGCATGCAATGCGCTAGTGCTAGTGGACAAATGTCAAATGCCCTTGAAGTTCGATTTAATCTTACTGAGGCAGCTGTAATACGATACACACGATCAGGTCTTTAGCATCGTGAACTGCAGCAGAGTATCGCAGCAATGCACTTCTCAACAATGAAGCAGATGCGAGAAACGGCGGAATCCTATTTCGCTCTAAAATAAAGCAACGTTGAACAAAGGCTTGAGAAAAATTCAAACACAATGAAACCAAAGGCAACACTTAAATCTTATAACAGCAACGAGTTTGGTCACTTTGCAATAAGTGTCCAAAGGAACTGAAATGTACCACTTGCAACAAATTCCACTTGAGCAACGTCAAGTGCAAGTCAGCTGAAGTAAATGTAAATCGTCTTAGTGTCATAAATACATAATCTAAACAGATAAACGTCCAAAAACAGCCTTACGTCGCTTTTATAGATACTGGTAGCCAAGTGAGTATGGTTCGCAAGTCAGTTGCTCAGTATATTAATGCGGATAGTCAAAAATACTCAATTCGTATAAGAGGCATTTGCGGTAGTACACGATTTCTAACTGAACCTAAGATTTTGGATATATGGATCGACGGAAGGATCGTTAAGGCCTAAGTTTACATCGCCGATGATGAGATCTTACAGGAAAACTTCTTACTGGGACAGGATGTTATAATCGATGCGCATCTCACCTTCACAAATGGAAAAACGGTTTTTGAGAGAAAAAGAGCAGTTCAGCACACAGAAACAAGTGATTCCAAGTTTGCTAAGCTTCTTTCTAATTTTAAGCACGAATCTGATAAAACAGCCAGCTTAAAGATATCCAAAACAATCATTTATGAAACGGATTGGCTATTTCCTATACAATTTCAAGATGAAAAGATCCAAAACATTGTAACCAATATGAAATTCACCAAAGTAACCAAAAATTACGAGTATGTCATTGAACTAGATCGGCTCTATCGCAAATACAACAAAAAATTCTTGTGGGTTGTGCCTAAGCAGCTACGATATCAGATCGTTTATGAATGTCATGATAAATCAGGTCATATGAGCGTTGAGAAAACAATGAGCCGTATTACAAATTTATTTTGGTTTCCACGCATGCGAAATTATGTCAAAGGCTATATAAAGTACTGGGCATTTTTTAAGCACCGAGGTGGTCGCAAAGAGGGACAATATTATTATGACGACATCAAGCCAATACCATTTTCAACGGTTCATATCGACTACCTGGGACCATTTCCAAAAAGTTGGAAACGCAACGAGCACATACTTGCTTGTGTCGATGAATTTACCAAATTTACGATTATGCGCGCCGGTAAAAGCACAGCAACCAAGCACGTCATCGATATTCTCAAAGAAGTAACCAGTTATCTGGGGATGCCTCAAAGAATTGTCCCCGATCGAGGAACAGCTTTCAACACAAAAGATTTTGGATAATTCTACACAGACAATAATATTAAACACGTCCTTAATGCTGTCCGAACACCCAGAGCCAACGGACATGCAGAACGCACTAACAGAATCATCTTGTCAATGTTGCTGCCTATGTCCGAAAATGAGAAGCGTTGGGATGAGAAGATGCTCTCCATCCAGTGGAGTATTAACACGATTGTTAAAAAATCTACTAACTGTTCTCCGTTCCAGCTTTTGTATGGTTACGAGCCTTTAGTATGCTTGCTCCAAAACCAGAATCTTACTATGCTGACAGATACCGAATTACAACAACTAAGAAGCGACGCTGCCCATCGGGTCAATGATCATCGACCTGAAGCCAAAAGACGATATGACGCAAGAGACGCCAAGCCGCAAATTAGAGCCACATTTCAACTCTCAACTTTATAATCAGCAAAGTTTTGCCAAAGGACCGATATCTTATTGAGGATATCCAAAATGCTGAGTGAACACAAAAACATTATAACTCGGTGTATTCTTTAGACAAAATAAAACCATGGTGTCAGTTACCACCAGAGGAGCCCGACGAGGACGAAGACTTCGTTGATGACCAAGTAAACTCATCTCGCGAGGACGCTTCGAATGTCAGGAAAGCCGAATGTAAGCGTCTGGCTCTCTCAACCCATTGCCATTCACAGCGAATCAATAATTGGGCGAAGAAGTATCGAGTTTAGCATCACTAGAGAAAAAGCAGCAAGCCAATAAAGTGTAAAAAGAGCACTTATTGTCAATGAAAAATAAGCCAGCACCTCAGTGCTGTTTTGTATCTTTGCTCAGAATGCATTTATTCACTTGTTATAATGTTCGCTTAGCCTATGGATATACATATATACTTATGCTGTTATTCGTTAACAGCTACAAAGAGAGGGAGAGTGAGTAGCTCGCATATGCCTGTATTAGTGAGCATATATATTGCTCACGGAATGCGCTCAGACGGAGCTTGGGATATGCAGCATAAGCATAATCGGTCAGCTAGTGAGGCTAGTGAACCGCTCTGGGCTGCTAATTTCCTATAAGCCTTAGCTTTTTCTAACATAATTCTAGCTCTTTTGTATGCTATTTCTAATCTAAACTTTATTTCCTTAAAATAGTCATCTAAATTATAAATAGGATCTATGTAATTAGTTTTGTTTAAATCTATGAACTGTTTCGGTACTCTGCCAAATACTAGTTCGTATGGACAATACTCATGCGTTGCTGATGGTGTCGTGTTGAAGCAATAAGTGAAATATTGAACCCAGACATCCCAATCAGATTTGTCTGCAGAGATGTATGAACGAATGTATTCATTAAAAGTTCGATGACTTCGTTCTATTGTCCCTAATGCTTGATGATGATATGCAGTAGAGGTGAGATTGTGAGTGTTCAGAAACAGCTTGACGCCAGTGCCACATAAAGTGGCAAAGTTATGAGCTGCCTGCTACTTTACCGCATGCTGCATGTTTCATGTGGCCAAAATATAGTCCAAGTGTCAACTTGTTTGATTTACTTAGACTAGGCTAAAATAATCAGCATAAATAGCATGCAACCTAACATGTGAGCTCACTATATATGGCAATTTCTCATGCACCAATCAGTGCCTCATTATAGTATGCAACTCCCCAGACACACACACATACACACATATCCTTGACTGCCTTGGCAGCTGCAACATAGCTCTTGACGTATAACAGCTTCCGGTGAAAAAGATGCTGACATGATTCCGGCACACGCACATAAAACTATCGATAGCTTATCGGTAGACTGAAATATGCGATTTGTTTATATTGAACTTACAAATTTAATTTAATTAACTACTACAGGGTATGTAAATTGAAATAATTCCTAATAAATCCTTAATTTGCATATCGATAACATATCAATAGTTTTAATAAATCCATTGCTAATCGAAATTAAATTAAAATAAAAGAAAATAACAACAGTTATCGAGATATAGATAGTTATCGGTAGATCAACATTTGTTCTTGAATTAAACCCGAGGCTTAACTATCGGTTCAGAAACCTACGTGCCTTTGCAGCAAAGTATTTTAATCGATTTGGCTGAATCATTTGTGCTTAAACATAAATTATTCTGCACCGAAGGCAGGGTATAAGCAGGGTGGGCGATTCGCAACAGCTTAATATATCAAGCGAATGTGGCCGCAAAGCAAAGTCAGCCGCACGACTTTCTATAACTTTAGTTTTAACTTTTTCTATAATTTCCCTCTTTTTTTTAACCCAAAGTTTTTGGACAAGTTTCTTTTTCTCGTGACTCTGCCGTTTCCTTGTAAAATTAGAATATGTCGTCCTGGTTTGTGCCACACTGCCGGGCTTATCTACGACAGCTGCTCGCTGCCTCGAGCAACAATAATAATAAAGAATATATATTCTTGATCAGCATCAATAGCCGAGTCGATCTATCCATATCCGTTTGTCTGTCCGTATGTCTGTCCTATAAGAGCTAGAGACTTGAAATTTTGGCTGTAGGTCCTCCTAGTACCTGAGTTATTGAGGAGAACCTTGTCCAGTGTTAAAGGTGACTTCCTTTGAGTGCCTTGTAATGGGACCTCTGATGTTGAAAGGTACCTCCATTTCAAATTTATTATTAGGTCAAGAATTTAAAGACGCGAAATAAAAAGATTACAAATGCTTTGTGTTAAAGTTCAAACCTCTCTTGTTCGCCCTATCCTTGAATACTGCTCTTGCATCTAGTCTCCGCAGTATAACAATAGCCAGGATCGTATTAAATTGGGACCCTAATCTTCGGTTGCCATCCTACTCCAGCAACCTTCCGTCGTTAACCAGCAAGCCAATAAAGAAGGAGGATGGACGCTTATTAAGAATCTAAGATATAAGCAAATCATTGTGAAGTTAACGCATTAAACTATTCTATCATTTACTTATGTTTGTATAAGCGTGTCTCGTTCAGTCGAACTGACTGACTCTTACAGTTCAGAAGTGGCATAGATCTATTTATGTACATAGATATGCCGTGTTCGCCAACACGCATATACAAATACATGCAGAGAAAAAACGCATAGTAGTCTGGATGAGAAGTTTGCAGTGGGATATGTTTCCAAAGGTCTATGTGCCAAAGATTACTCCAAGCTGGAATAAGTTCCCTTGATCTTAGCTTCAGAAAGTTTCATAAGTTGGAGCACGTTTCCTGCAGCATCGGTACAGATAGAAGCCATGTATGTACGCATGTGTTGGTGAATTTCAAAAGGGAATTTCACCATCGAATTTAACAACTTGAGTTAATATTGCGGTTGCTGTTGCGGAGAAGCAATTGACAGAAGAGTTGGCATCATTTTTTACGAGCCCTTCGTAGACAAAAATTGAAAAGAGAAAATAAATTTGGAAATATGCAAAGGATAGGAGATTTAAAGCTAAAATTCCTGTTGCGAGAGCGAGTATTGTCGACAAGTAGCACACGGGATGAATTAATTCGTCGAATACAGGAGCATGAAGGCTCAGATGAAGTTGAAATGCCACATGCCCCACGGCAAAGCCATGGAGAAGAGGGAGGGATCACTTTATTTATAAATAAAAAGGTTAAGCGAAATTATGACTCAGTTTCTAAGCATACAATGCGCTAGTGCTAGTGGACAAATGTCGAATTCGCAACCGGCTATAAACAACTTAGTGCAAGATACAGAAAGTGAGGTGGATGATGAGTACCATCAAAGCGAAGCCACACGACAAGCTTCGGTCAAGGAAAATGCTAACACGTTGCCTGAGTTTGACCCGACAGATGAGAATGCTATTTCAGTCAATCAGTTCATTGATCGTGTCAACAAAGTGGTTGACGCATATCAGTGGGACGAAAAGTTTTTAATGCTCGCAATCTACACTCGATTCAAAGGTCCAGCCAGAATGTGGTTTGACTCTTCGCCAAGACTTCATACGACCATGGCAAATTCTATGACACGTCCAAAAGACACAAGAAAGGAATATTGTTTTCGTATGTCCGCCCTGGGAGTTCGATTTAATCTTACTGAGGCAGCTGTAATACGATACACACGATCAGGTCTTTAGCATCGTGAACTGCAGCAGAGTATCGCAGCAATGCACTTCTCAACAATGAAGCAGATGCGAGAAACGGCGGAATCCTATTTCGCTCTAAAATAAAGCAACGTTGAACAAAGGCTTGAGAAAAATTCAAACACAATGAAACCAAAGGCAACACTTAAATCTTATAACAGCAACGAATTTGGTCACTTTGCAATAAGTGTCCAAAGGAACTGAAATATACCACTTGCAACAAATTCCACTTGAGCAACGTCAAGTGCAAGTCAGCTGAAGTAAATGTAAATCGTCTTAGTGTCATAAATACATAATCTAAACAGATAAACGTCAAAAAACAGCCTTACGTCGCTTTTATAGATACTGGTAGCCAAGTGAGTATGGTTCGCAAGTCAGTTGCTCAGTATATTAATGCGGATAGTCAAAAATACTTAATTCGTATAAGAGGCATTTGCGGTAGTACACGATTTCTAACTGAACCTAAGATTTTGGATATATGGATCGACGGAAGGATCGTTAAGGCCTAAGTTTACATCGCCGATGATGAGATCTTACAGGAAAACTTCTTACTGGGACAGGATGTTATAATCGATGCGCATCTCACCTTCACAAATGGAAAAACGGTTTTTGAGAGCAAAAGAGCAGTTCAGCACACAGAAACAAGTGATTCCAAGTTTGCTAAGCTTCTTTCTAATTTTAAGCACGAATCTGATAAAACAGCCAGCTTAAAGATATCCAAAACAATCATTTATGAAACGGATTGGCTATTTCCTATACAATTTCAAGATGAAAAGATCCAAAACATTGTAACCAATATGAAATTCACCAAAGTAACCAAAAATTACGAGTATGTCATTGAACTAGATCGGCTCTATCGCAAATACAACAAAAAATTCTTGTGGGTTGTGCCTAAGCAGCTACGATATCAGATCGTTTATGAATGTCATGATAAATCAGGTCATATGAGCGTTGAGAAAACAATGAGCCGTATTACAAATTTATTTTGGTTTCCACGCATGCGAAATTATGTCAAAGGCTATATAAAGTCCTGGGCATTTTTTAAGCACCGAGGTGGTCGCAAAGAGGGACAATATTATTATGACGACATCAAGCCAATACCATTTTCAACGGTTCATATCGACTACCTGGGACCATTTCCAAAAAGTTGGAAACGCAACGAGCACATACCTTGTGTCGATGAATTTACCAAATTTACGATTATGCGCGCCGGTAAAAGCACAGCAACCAAGCACGTCATCGATATTCTCAAAGAAGTAACCAGTTATCTGGGGATGCCTCAAAGAATTGTCCCCGATCGAGGAACAGCTTTCAACACAAAAGATTTTGGATAATTCTACACAGACAATAATATTAAACACGTCCTTAATGCTGTTCGAACACCCAGAGCCAACGGAGATGCAGAACGCACTAACAGAATCATATTGTCAATGTTGCTGCCTATGTCCGGAAATGAGAAGCGTTGGGATGAGATGATGCTCTCCATCCAGTGGAGTATTAACACGATTGTTAAAAAATCTACTAACTGTTCTCCGTTCCAGCTTTTATATGGTTACGAGCCTTTAGTATGCTTGCTCCAAAACCAGAATCTTACTATGCTGACAGACACCGAATTACAACAACTAAGCTGAAGCCAAAAGACGATATGACGCAAGAGACGCCACGCCGCAAATTAGAGCCACATTTCAACTCTCAACTTTATAATCAGCAAAGTTTTGCCAAAGGACCGATATCTTATTGAGGATATCAAAAATGCTGAGCGAACACAAAAACATTATAACTCGGTGTATTCTTTAGACAAAATCAAACCATGGTGTCAGTTACCACCAGAGGAGCCCGACGAGGACGCAGACTTCGTTGATGACCAAGTAAACTCATCTCGCGAGGACGTTTCGAATGTCAGGAAAGCCGAATGTAAGCGTCTGGCTCTCTCAACCCATTGCCATTCACAGCGAATCAATAATTGGGCGAAGAAGTATCGAGTTTAGCATCACTAGAGAAAAAGCAGCAAGCCAATAAAGTGTAAAAAGAGCACTTATTGTCAATGAAAAATAAGCCAGCACCTCAGTGCTGTTTTGTATCTTTGCTCAGAATGCATTTATTCACTTGTTATAATGTTCGCTTAGCCTATGGATATACATATATACTTATGCTGTTATTCGTTAACAGCTACAAAGAGAGGGAGAGTGAGTAGCTCGCATATGCCTGTATTAGTGAGCATATATATTGCTCACGGAATGCGCTCAGACGGAGCTTGGGATATGCAGCATAAGCATAATCGGTGAGGCTAGTGAACCGCGCTGCGTAATATGAGACCGAGCCAATACATAATGTGGCTCTGGGCTGCTAATTTCCTATAAGCCTTAGCTTTTTCTAACATAATTCTAGCTCTTTTGTATGCTATTTCTAATCTAAACTTTATTTCCTTAGAATAGTCATCTAAATTATAAATAGGATCTATGTAATTAGTTTTGTTTAAATCTATGAACTGTTTCGGTACTCTGCCAAATACTAGTTCGTATGGACAATACTCATGCGTTGCTAATGGTGTCGTGTTGAAGCAATAAGTGAAATATTGAACCCAGACATCCCAATCAGATTTGTCTGCAGAGATGTATGAACGAATGTATTCATTAAAAGTTCGATGACTTCGTTCTATTGTCCCTTATGCTTGATGATGATATGCAGTAGAGGTGAGATTCTTGATCTTCAAATACTTGCATAAGTCAGTTAAAATCTGGTTTTTATACTCTGTTACCATGTCCGAGATGAACGTCTTCATTGGACCAAACTTGAGTATGAAATTTTCGAATATATCTTTTGCGACATTATTTGTGCTTTTGCTTTTTATTGGAATGGCTACTAAATATTTTGTAAGGTCGCATATTAATGTGACTATGTATTCATTACCATTTTCCGATTTAGGTAGCGGACCAACTGTATCCACTATCACTATATCGAAAGCATTCACAGGTGTTTCTGTGAGAGTCAGAGGAGTTTTTGTGTGCGTCTTTGTTTTAGACATTTGGCATTTTTGACATCTACGTACGTACTCTTTTATATGACGTGTCATATTTTTCCAGTAATAGTGTCTTTTTATTTTCGCTAACGTTCTTGTTATGCCGCTATGACCTCCTTGAATTGGGTCATCATGGTATGTAGATTTGTTGTATCTCTTTTTCATCTTGTACTTGGGTCACCGGCTGGAGTAGCGCTACTCTTAAAGATTTAAATATTTCATTGCCCATATTTTTAAAAGAATCTATTGAAACTGATTCAAAGATCTTTTCGCTCGGTGCCACTTTGAGTTGGCTGATTTTTAATATACCGGCCTCTTTTTCGACTCTTTGGAAGAACTGACCTAGGTCGAGAATTCCATTGGTATATAAATCGCTAACTTCAATTCTTGCGATAATTTTATTTCCATGTTTAAATAAACATTTAGATTCTGTTATGCGCAAGGTGACTACCTTTCATACTTCATCATTTGTAATGACTTCATGTACGTTGGGCTTGGATACATTTTTATGACTTTGCCTTGGCAGAAGTTCATAATTTTCTACTGTACAGTTTTTATTTTGTCTACTTTGTCGCCTGGTAGTGACTTTCAGGACTTTATGTTGCATATCTTTGAGTAAAGGAACTCATATAAAGATATTAATACGCGAAAGTGCGTCTGCTACGAAACTATCTTTCCCCTTTATGTAGTCGTATTCTCCAAGCTCTAGCCGCGTGCGAGTTAATTTAGAACTGGGATTAGTCATAGAAAAAAGATATGTCAATGGTCTGTGATCCGTTTTAATAGTAAAATGTTTGCCATAAATATATGGTCTAAAATGGGTAATTGCCCAATGAATTGCCGCTAACTCTTGTTCTGTTGTGCTCTTATTGCTTTCCCCTTTTGTAAATGAACGAGATGCTTAAGCTATTGGGAGCTGAATTCCGTCACGGTTCTGAGTTAGAACTGCTCCGCAAGCTTGTTTACTTGCATCTGTTATAATGCAAAATTCTTTGCGAAAATCAGGATATTGTAATAATGTGGGGTGTATAAGCTTTTCTTTTAGGTATTGCAATGCGTTTTGGCATTCACTTGACCATTCAAAATGAACATTCTTTTTACATAATCTAGTTATGTGCCGTGTATAATCGGCGAAGTTTTTTATAAATCGACGATAATAATTGCAGAATGCTACAAATCGTCTCGCGCTGTCCGCATCATGAGGGACAGGATAATTTTTGATGACGTCAAACTTCTTGTCATCTGGCAATACTCCTTTGTCAGTGCATTTGTGACCTAAAAATGTCAATTCATGCATTAAAAATGAACATTTTTCTGGATGCAACTTTAGGTTATATTTCCTACATACATTAAAAACATCAGTTAAGTTTTTAATCATGTGTTTTTCGGAACATATCACCATTAAGTCATCCATATAAAGGAATGCCTGAGAGGGTTCTAAGCCCGAGAATGCTATAGTCATCATTCTCTGAAATGAAATTGGTGCTATTTTAAGACCGAATGGTAATCGTTTTTGTTTTTGAATTTCTTTAACGTGGCTATGCGGGCTTCTGTAGTTTTTAATATAAATGGGTTCATCATCTTTATGTCTTAATGTTTGTTTATAGAAATTATTTGTCGCTATTGGTTCGGTTTCCAGTCCGAACACATCACTATACTTAGTTGTTAGCTGTTAGTTGACTTTTGAATTGTTCTGGAAAATTTTTCTTTAATTTTGAAAGTACTTGTTCGCTTCTATTTTCTGGAGTAGTGATATGAATGTCGTAATCTTTTAAATTTTCATATTGGATTTTGTTTACTTTGACCAATTGGTCGAAATTAGTTGTGTTTAGAAGGCGAATGTATACATGCTTGGATGCTGCTATTGTATTTGCAACATAAATTCCATTATGTATTTCTTGATTAGGAACAAATATATAATCATCACTTGGGATCTGGCTGGCAACTGTGTTGTTACCAGCACTATATGTTATCGGAACATGAATTGGATAAGTTAAATTTTGAGGTCTAATTATAAACCAGTCTTTACTTGGTTTGAAATCTAATTGACAATTGAATTTTTTAATAAAATCAATGCCTATTATTCCATCATACGGTATTGAAAAATCGGAATCTACTAAATGAAATTCGTGTGGAATAATATATTTTGTGGATTGACGTTCTTTTGAAGTTGTTCATTGAGATTTTATTACACCTTGGCCTATGCCTTGGATGTTTATAATTTTTTCTTCTTGAATTTTGAAATTGTCTCAACTTATTTTTAAAAGTGAGATATCTGCACCAGTAATTATTAAGAATGTGAGTTTATTTTCAGTTGAATGATTATAAAAAGTGACAAATATATTAAGACTGTAATTGATGGAATGAACCTTTACATTTACTGGTTGTTTCCTAAAGGGTTCTGAGAGTTTTCCGGCGTATTTTGCGCCATTCTCACATTGTTACTATTATAACCTTGGATGGAGTTACCTCGGCCTCTTCCTCTATTTTGACCTTGTCTTCCTCCACGGTTATTGTAATTATTGTTATTGTTGTTACCGCCTCGGTTATAACTGTTGTGGTTGTAATTTCTGCCACGATTATAACCTCGGCCTCCTCTATTATTATTACTTGCACCTCGTCGATAATACAGGACAGTGTTACTTTGACCTGTTATCTCCGTGCAGCTATTGACAAATTTGGATACGGCATCATTCTTATTTGTGAATGTGCCTGCCTGCATGATAAGTTTTACCTTATCAATCGAACAATTTTGGGTCATAGCTTTTATAGCTGTTGTAGTGCTGTATTTGTTTGCAAGTGATTGGCTTAGACCTTCACTGATATAGTCGCCTTCAAGGGCCTTTGCCAGTTTTTCCACCTCTTGGGTGTATTGGTTAGCCGTTTTATTTTTCTGTTGCAGATAAAACTTCTACCGATTCTCCTTTTACTGCATTTGATAGTTGCGTAATGATTGCAACAATTGTCTGCTCATTACTTATCAAATTTCTCGCATGGCCTTTTAGCTTTGTTTTTATAAGGCTTATGGCCGTTAGCTCATGTGTGCCCTTTAAGGTTTCTAATAGATTCAAAGAATCTATAAAACTGTAGATTTTCCGGCTTACCGTCAAACTCTGGTATCAGAGATGTGGCTAGCTTGATAAATTCTACAACTGTTTGTGCCATGTTTACTAATTTTGTATCTTCTATTTGGTCGTTTGTCAGTAGTGACTTATCAAATGTTACCGGTGTATTTAACACCGATGGTAGATAAAGCTGGAGATCATACTTTTTATTTAAGTTTACCAGATTATCCCTTAGACGCTGTAAAACGTCTGAAGTTTGGACTCTGTGTAAACTTGTCAGTTTATTTTGACACTCGGTAACTAGACTCCTGATTTCATTGTACTCATATACAAGGATCTCAGTATGTTTAATTATGGTGGGTCTTAAAACTGGTGCGCTTTTATTAAGGCGCTTGTATGATTTATCGAAATTTTCCCTATGCCGCTTTATCTTTTCTACTATTTGGGACCAGTCCATGTAAGCTTCCGCTACTTAAATATTTTATTTAAGCAATGGCTTAGACCTTGTCTAAGTCGTTGGCACTTCCTCAGTGATTTTTATGAAGAAGATAAATCTTCAGAAGGATGTCTAGTGAAGCTATTACAATGAGTATTATTAGCAGTATGTTTGTTAACTGCACATGGGGAGTGGTGTCTACGACTTCTACTACGTTAACTACATTGGCAGTGTTATCATCTGCCTTTGATTCTTTTCCCCCCATATTCCTATATAAATATTCTTGCTTTTTGGTTTGACTACTACCTATGCAGACGTACTACAACAATTGTTGTCTGCCCATGAATCGAATGCTCGTCAATATTTGATTTTATTTTTACGTAGGGTAGTGTAGACAAGATTATTCGGCTCTCTATTTTAGAACATGAGTAGAGTGAACTTGTCACTGTGCCGAATGTTTCTATATATTCGTATTCGAACTCATATACTGGTATGAATTCTCTATGCCTTTGCAAAATTTGTATCGCTCGCATACGAAAGTCTGTATAGTCGTTAAATACCTTGTTAATCTTGTCCTTAATCATGCTAATTCTTGATCATAATTTTGAATTACCTAATGAGACAAACAGAACAAATTATAACTTTATAATTTCCTCCTTTTGATATTAATATTCATATATTTTATGGGATCATACATAAAATTAAAAAGGAACTATCTTAAAAAAAAATTTACAAATGCGTAATGTTAAATTTGTTTTCGTTTACTTTTACAAGACAAGTTGTTGTTTGTATCGTTCATTTAAGGTTTTAGGAATTATCTTAAAAAAAAATTTACAAATGCATAATGTTAAATTTGTTTTCGTTTACTTTTACAAGACAAGTTGTTGTTTGTATCGTTCATTTGAGGTTTTATTACTATATTCATTGAATTTGATGCTTTTATTGTTTTACAAGTCGGGTTTTGTTTTGCTTGTTTGTTTTCTGCTTAAAACACATCTTAAAATTTTTTCTTTTACAATCTGTATTTTTCCTACCTATTGTTTCGAATGGCTGTACGGGCCAAACGTCTTGCCGGTCGACTCAATTGTCGTCGGGCATTACAATTTTTAAGTTTTATTTATTACTATTTAATTTAATATGTTGGGCGCTGCCGGTACTGTTGTTATAGGGTCTTCTTCTTCTTCTTCCCACGTAGGCATAAGGGGCGGTGTGCCTCTCATGCAACTCGTCTTAGTTGCTTAGTATTCCCTCGTAGGCATAAGCGGCGGTTTGCCTCTCAGGCAACTCGTTTTAGTTCCTTAGTATTCCCTCGTAGGCATAAGCGGCGGTTTGCCTCTCATGCAACTCGTCTTAGTTGCTTAGTATTCCCTCGTAGGCATAAGCGGCGGTTTGCCTCTCATGCGTTGGTTGTGTCTGCTTCCTTAGTGCGGCAGGTGCCCTCGTGCAGTGTCCCATGGGAGGGGATTTTTGAATTTATAAAGGAGTCTTACGATTTCAGACTTTCTTCGCCTGATTCGCTCCTTAATGCCACTGCGTCTTGGCTTATTTTTTGCTTAGAGCTCATGCCCTGTACTCACTCAGTATATTTTTGATTTTTTTTTTTTGTCCAGCTCCAGTCCAGCTCCAAGCAGGTTGTAGTTATTATTTTCTGTGTATGTGTCTACTTTATGGTGAGCATTTTACTATTACTTTTTAACATGTTCGTGACATTTGTCACGGTCGCCATGTAAAAAGAGCACTTTTTGTCAATGAAAAATAAGCCAGCACGTCAGTGCTGTTTTGTATCTTTGTTCAGAATGCATTTATTCACTTGTTATAATGTTCGCTTAGCCTATGGATATACATACATATATACTTATGCTGTTATTCGTTAACAGCTACAAAGAGAGGGAGAGTGAGTAGCTCGCATATGCCTGTATTAGTGAGCATATATATTGCTCACGGAATGCGCTCAGACGGAGCGTGGGATATGCAGCATAAGCATAAACGGTCAGCTAGTGAGGCTAGTGAACCGCCCTGCGTAATATGAGACCGAGCCAATACATAATGTGGCTCTGGGCTCGTTTACTATATTATTGTTATTGTATGCAACAAAGTGCTGCATACTTTATATTTAAGTACGGGGTATTCTGTAAGGGCATATACGCACTACAAAAGAAGGAGAACGGATGCTTATCAAGAATCTAAGATATAAGCAAATCTTTGTGAAGTTAACGCATTAAACTATTTTATCATTTACTTATGTTTGTATAAGCGTATCTCATTCAGTCGACCTGTCCGATTCTTACAAATATATGTCTACAAGCTGCCCAGCTGGTCGTCTATATGTGTCGCAACATCAACATCCTGTCTTTCGCTGATGCTGCGTTTTTGGGTTGATGTAGCAACACAGTGCTACAATGTTGTGTGGGCACTTTTGGTCAAGTACATGGTGTCTCAGTTAGAGTCGCCCACACAGTGAAGATTGTTTATGTTGGCTAGCCTCGTGGAGGCTTGCAATCTCGAGAGATGCCGAGATGTTGATTGAGGGTGTACCTATTGGAACGAACGCAAATTATAATTGACAGCTAAAGTTGACAGCTCAGTGCCTAATGTCTACCAAAAATAGTAGAAACAATTCTGCTATCACCAATGCCGGCCATCCCTGGCAAACTGATCCATCCAGAGTCTAGCCCATCAAATGAATGAAAGGAGCAATTTAACGGAACTACCAAGCAGGCTCCCCTGTTCCATATTTCAAGCGCGCCGCCAACTCACCTTCAACAGATGCACCGACATACAAAAAGCCTTTTGATCTACTCCAAGTTGAAGACGAAAACATTGAAGAAGGTTCCCTGACGGAAGCAACTGGAGGCGAGCAAGCTATAGAAGAAAAATCAAACAATCCATCACCAGCAAAAATAAGCCATCGTAACGTAACACGTAACCAACTTAGACACCTTCTGGGAAGACATGGATCTCGCCATCGGCCCAGACAATTTCTCTGCTCACACAAATATGAGGGGCGATATGTTCATCCAATTTAAGGATTCTGAATTTTACAGAAAGACATCTAATATGCTGCTCCAGTTCGGTACCGAATTCCATCACTACCAGCTGCGCGAAGTCAGACCGTTTAGATTTGGTCCAACCAGCTACAACCATCATGTGGTAAATAATAAAGATATCATGCTACAGCCAACAAATGGCACATCAACGGACTCGCAACTTGTGATCAGCGTGATCTCAAGGCTGACCAAATCATTCACAGAAATTTCTCAAATGATGGAAAGATCAAACCAACTAGAGGTATGGTCAAGGATGTTAGGCCTCATTAATCTTACCTCCAAATACACACGGCTTTAAACTTGGCCTGAAAATAGTGTTTTGGAACGCCTGTTCGGTATAAAATAGAGCGATTGAAATAAAAGCATTCATAGAACAACACAGCCCAGATGCCTTACTAATTAATGAAACACACTTCTGTTCCAGAAGTTCCATAGAGTGCCACGACACACTCTCTATAAAGCTAACCAACCTCCCACAGGGAGGCGCTGATATACTGATAAATGGTAATATTAGACACTTTTCTATTAACCCAATCACACTTAGTTACATGCAAATAGCAATGATCGGAATAGAACCATCACAAGACGATCTAGTGCTGGCTATATATTGTCCTCCCAGGTTCAATTCCTTGACCCGGTGTGTAGTAAATACAAAATCGTTGGAGACTGGAATGCAAAACATCACTCGTGGGGCAACGTCAGAGGATGCAACAGCGGTACCGACCTGCTCTCGAAACAAATCAACTTACTGGCAACCGGTAGCGCTACCCACTTCCCAAATCAACGGCGCTGGGCTCCATCAGCAATAGACTTTGCGGCATATAAAGGAATATGCCATATAACGATTCGCATTAAGTCACTATACGAACTATCGTCGGATCATCTTCCTCTACAAATCGACACGCCGAACTCACCAGAATATCATTCTCCTGCGGTAAGTCTTCTTCCCCAACGAATCAATCTCGGCTTACAACTATCAACTAAAGAGCAGCTAGAAGACGCTATAGAAAAGGTAAATCATTTTATTTATGAGGCTGCTGCAGCCTATTTCACATCAACGGCGCCGGGACACTCACCCACCTCCACAACACTGTCACGTAAGAACACAGATCCTAACTGTTAGTATACGTTGCAAAGGGATATTGTCGATTGTATAACTGACAAGATAAGGTTTTGTACGATTAAATGTCATAAACATACACTTTGAACAATTTAGATGCAATTGATTGTCCGAACACCAAAGTTGCATAGCGTTCAAATCACCTTAAGACGAGAATGATGTAGGGGATTAGTGTATGATAGAAAAAGTTTAACATCGTCCGGATACATGAGTACACGGGCATGTGATATAACAGAGAGGAGATCATATTTAAAAAGAGTAAAGGGTAAGGGTCAAAGATGACTACCTTGAGGAACACCAGAAGTAACGTGAACCCGTTTAGAGGCAGTCACCCTCAGCATTACTCCTTGGGTCCTACCTTTTAAATAAGAATTAATCCAAAGCAAAAGAGACAGAGGGAAACCTATTCGTTCAAGTTCAAAAAGTAAAATGTCATGGTGCACAGAGTCAAACGCCTTACTGAAGTCAGTGTAAATAACATCAGTTTGCATTTTTCGAAAGGAAAGCATCATTTACCAAAGAAGTAAACTCAAGCAGATTGGTCGTAGTTGACCTATTCTTTACGAATCCATGTTGAACCGGGGAAACAACTGATTTGCAGAAATGCTGCAAATTCGAAGTGATTATTTTTTCAAATAATTTAGGAATATCGGACAGTTTTGCAATGCCCATGTAATTTTGTATATCAGACTTCCCAACTTTCTTGTGAATAGGAATGATATAAGATTCTTTCCAAAGAGATGGAAAGACAGAAGTTTCAAGGGATAGATTACATTAGACAACTAGGAATATTGTCCGGTCTATGAGAGTAAGAAGATATTAAAGAGTTTATAGCTAATAGGAGAGAGAAGTGTGAAATAATGGGAAGAGGTATAGAACAAGAGGAAGAAATAGTATAAGGGTAAGAATTAGGATTAGCACAGATTGGTTGATTGGAAAAAATTAGCAAAGAAGTTATCAGAATCAGTGTCATTGCTAGCTTTATCCATCACAAATGAAAAAGAAGATGGCAAGCTTGAAGATTTACGCTTCAAGTTTACAAAATTATAAAACTGAATTGCTAGCTTTATCTATCCCGAGATAAAGATGGCAACTGGGAATATTATCCATCGGCCCAGGAGAGTAAGAAGATTTTAAAGAGTATATAGCTAATAGGAGAGAGCAGTGTGAAATAACGGGAGGAGGTATAGAACTAGCGGAAGAAATAGTATAAGGGTAAGAATTAGTATTAGGACAGACTGAAGAGTAAGTGGGTTGGAAAAAATTAGCAAAGAGGTTAGCCAAATCAGTCATTCCCAGCTTAATCCATCCGAAGAGAAGAAGAAGATGGCAAACATGAGGATTTACGCTTCAAGTTTACAAAATTATAAAACTGTCTCGGATTTTGGGCACATTGCCTTTTACAACGAGTAAGATAATTCTCATAGCATTGAGAATTAAGAAGAAAGAAGCTCGACGTGGCTATGGAATATTAAGCAAAGACTGTACACGAACCAGACTTTTTTAACTTTTTAAAATATTTAGATTTTACATTTTTTACATGAGATAATCTGGGAATAAACCAGGGAGATTTTGAAAAAGTATTCGAAGGAATTGACTAAGGAACGAAGGAATCTAAGAGGGAGTTTAGGGTGATATTAAAAAATTAATGGCAGTATTCATATCAACCGAGTCATATAAGAAAGACCAATCTTGATAAAAAAAAGGTTTTTAACCAAAAATCAAGTTTTCGAACGATCGTTCCTATGGCAGATATTTGATATAGTAGTCCGATGTAAATAAGATTTTCCAAAAATGAAGGGATCATAATCAAATCTTCAAATGCCGTGTTTAATCGAAATATCTTGAAAGACAAAGTTTTCCATACAACAACTTAATTTTCGACCGATCGTTCCTATGGCAGCTATATGATATAGTGGTCCGATCTTAATATGATTTTGCCGATATATAAGGAATATAGTAAACCTAATAAATGCTGAGTTTGGTCAAGCTATCTTAAAAAACAAAATGTTCGTTCATACAACAATTTAATTATTGACCGATCGTTCCTATGTGATATAGTGGTCCGATATTAATATGAATTTGCATATATATGAGGAGTATAGTAAGACTAATAAATGCCGAGTTTCATCAAGATATCTTAAAAAACAAAATGCTTTTTGATACAACAACTTAACTTTCGACCGATCGTTCCTATATGATATAGTGGTCCGATCTTACTGTGATTTTGCATATAAATGAGGAGTAAAATAAAACTAATAAATACCGAGTTTGGTCAAGATATCTAGAAAAAACAAAATGTTTTTTCATACAACAACTTAATTTTCGACCGATGAGGAGCATAGTACAACTAATAACTGCCGAGCTTGGTTAAGATATCTGATAAAAAAGGTTTTTTCATAAAAAAACTTATTTTTCGACCGATCGTTCCTACGATATAGTGGTCCGATCCAGCTGGTTTTGACATATGTGCTGCGTGCAACAGAAAGAGGGACTTCTGCAATGTTTCATAAAGATAGCTTTAAAACTGATGGACTAGTTCGACTAGAAACAGAAAGACGAACAGACGGTCAGACGGACAGACGGACAGACGGACATGGCTATATCGACTCGGCTGTTGATGCTAATCAAGAATATATATACTCTATGGGGTCGGAGATCTCTCCTTCTATGCGTTACACATTTCACGTCAAAATTATATTACCCTATGCAAGGGTTTAAAAAGACAGCCGCCCACGTACCATTACATAAGCCAATGGAAATTGGCAGAAAAAAAATAGAGGAAAAGGCATATGTGTTTTCAAACCATCTAGTTGAGAGATTCACGCCTTTTAACAACACTAGCGCTGAACATGCCGACAATGTAACCAGCTTTCTAACAGTACCCCTCCAAATGCCCCCCATCAGGCCTATTAAAACAGCAGAAATTGCCAACTGTTATGTTATGTTATGTCATAACAGACTCGGCAGCTCTCAAATCGCTCCTGTCCAAATGAAATCCAAGCCATTGAAGAAATCTTTAACGGAGTTTTACGTTTAGGCCATTTTTCTAGCCTGGAAAAGTGCCAAAATCACTATGATACCCAAGCCGGAAAGAACCACAAGGGTATCGATTCATATCGCCCAATCATCCTGCTACCAGCCTTTTCGAAAGAGTGTTTTTGGACAGGTTAATGGGCCTTGACGCATCAATTTAGCTTTCGTCGACAGCACGAATGTCTAGAACTGGTACATAGGGTAGTGCATTTTATTCAAAAGGCCTTCGAGGCCAAAATGTTCTGCGTCGCCGCTTTTCACAGCGTTCAACAGGCATTCGACAGAGTATGGCATGACGGCTTAAAATCCAAATTAAAGCACCTGCTTCCAGCGCCGTATTACCTCATACTGGCATCATTTCTTTCTAATATAAAAGTTGGTGTTCCACAAGGAAGTGTGCTAGGACCTGTGCTATACACACGTTTTACATTCGACATGCCGAGTCAGATTTGGCACAATACCGACGCCCCTCCAAATGTGCTCATTGCAACATATGTCGATGGCTCAGCAGTATCAGTGTCTTGTTCACCCTACGACGTAACACCGGTCCAGGCGTATTTTTTATTTCGACGACCAGCGACCAGCGACCAGCAAGCTATAAGCCACAGATATCTTGGCATTTCGCTGGACAAAATATTAACCTGGGTAGCACACTCATCTGGCACGGCAATCAAGGCTAAGGCAAAAATTGCAAAGCTTGACTGGCTCATTGGACCCAAGAGCTCACTACGATTGAATTGCAAACGCTTTATTTTCAGGCCGAGTTTGGTCAAGATTTCTTGAAAAACAAAATGTTTTACATACAAGAATCTACTTTTCGACAGATCGTTCCTATGACAGCAATATGATATTGTGGTCTGATCTTAATATGATTTTGCCTATATATGATGAGTATAGTACAACTAATAAATGCCTAGTTTGATCAAGATATCTTAATAAACATGTTTTTCATTCAACAATTTAATTTTCGACCGATCGTTCCTATTGCAGCTATTTAATATGGTAGTCCGATCTTAATAGGATTTTCCGATATATATAATAACTATTCATTTCTATTTGGTGGACCCCACTGGCCAGTAAAATTTAGTTAATGTTGGGAATGGTGTAGCGGATCATACCCAAAAAAAGGGATCCGGCAACCAACAATTTTGGGCATTGACTACCAAAGCCTTAATGAAGTCTTAATGGACGACTCCATACCAGCAATGGATAGTATACTAGACAAACTTGGTGAATATTAGGATTTTACCACCATCGACCCCGTGAATAGATTTCAACAAATCCACATGCATGAAAGATCAATTCCTTTCTCAACTAAAAATGAACATTACTAGTACAAAAGTAGCAAAACAAATGACAGCGAAACTAAAAAAGAGAGCAGTCAGAAACACAAATGATAAACAGTCCACCGAAGCATTCAAAAAATTAAAATTATTTATAATATCCAATCCGATACTAGTATATCCCAATTTCGAGAACCAGTTCTCATTAACCATAGATGCCAATTCTATAAATTAAAAATCTCTAATCTGGATATGAGCCGCGAATACGCCAAAGAATTAATTAAAGAATATTTATGCACTAAGAAAAGTGTAATTTACTTCCATAATGACGCTATTTCTAGTTTTCAAAAACGCATGCATTAAAATAATTAACCTAAATAACCGAACAATATGAAACTAACAGTAATGAAATCTACTAAACAAGTTATAGATATCCAAACCTATGCACACTTCAAGGAAATCATCCTTAAAAAGTCATAAAGGCTTATTGCATCCCGGTATAGAAAAAGTTGCAGCCCTCCTAAAGCAAAATATTACTACCCTGATTAACAAAAATTGATACAAAATATTAAAAATGAATGCGAAATATGCAACATTGCCAACTGGGAACACGGAAAGACTAATCTCTCGGGAAACGAGAAGATTTTGAAAAACACACTAAGTTTTAGGATTTACCTTTAGTAATTTCTAAGACTACAATCCCATTCAAGAAAACGGGAAACCTCAGGAAAATAGACGATAAGCATTTCGATGAAACTATTAGAGGTAGAAAAATCAGTCATTACAAAGCTAAGTTGAAGAAGAAAAAAAATTAACGTAAGCATTTACGATAATTACAGCAAACGATTCCTTTCATAATAACCATGGAACTCATTAAATATTCCCCTCTTGCTCATGGTAGTGGCAGAGGCAGAGGGTATTATAATTTTGTCGTGAAATGTGTAACCCATAAAGTATATATATTCTTGATCAGCATCAACAGCCGAGTCGATACAGCCATGTCCGTCTGTCCGTCTGACCGTCTGTCCGTCTGTCTGCTTCTATGCGAACTAGTCCCTCAGTTTTAAAGCTATCTTTATGAAACTTTGCAGAACTCCATCTTTCATTTGCACGCAACTTATATGTCAAAACCAGCTAGATCGGACCACTATATCATACAGCTGCCATAGGAACGATCGGTCGAAAATTAAGTTGTTACATGAAAAACATTTTGTTTTTCCAGATATCTTGACCAAACTCGGCATCTATTAGTATTATTATACTTCTTATATATAGGCAAAATCTTATTAAGATCGGACCACTATATCATATAGGTGCCATAGGAACGATCGGTCGAAAATTAAGTTGTTGTATGAAAAAGCATTTTGTTTTTCAAGATATCCTATTTATTAGTTTTAATTTACTCCTCATATAAATCCAAAATCCTATTAAGATCGGAAAATTATATTATATAACTGCCATAGGAACGATCGGTTGAAAATTAAGTTGTATGAAAAAAAATTTTGTTATTCAAGGTATCTTGACCAAACTCGGCATTTAAAAGTTTTACTATACTCCGCATATATCGGAAAATCATATTAAGATCGGACCACTATATCATTTAGCGGTCATAGGAACAATCGGTCGAAAATTATGTTGATGTATGAAAAACTTTGTCATTCAAGATATTTCGATTAAACACGGCATATAAAGATTTCACTATGGTCCCTTCAATTTAGCAAAATCTTATTTACATCGGACTACTATATCATATATCTGCCATAGGAACGATCGGTCGAAAATCAGGTTTTTGATTGAAAACCTTTTTTGTTTATCAAGATATCTTGCCTGTGCTTCTTATATATGGGCGAAGTACTATAAGCATTATGAAAAGGTTGGGTCTGCAAGGGTATTGGATCTTCGACGTGCCGAAGATAGCCTTTCTTTATCGTCTGTTGTGGAATAGAGTACTTCAGTATCGAAGATTGTACGACTTGCGAAAGAAACTAGATTATCGTTTTTTACTGGTCGCCGATTTCAAAAGCTTGCTGTTAATGAATGCAAGGGTACCGATATGAATTAACGAAAATTGATTTTTCATCTATCGTGTTAATTTTATGTCTAATGTTGTTAGTAAAAGTAAATTCTTCGTTAAAGAATATGTCGGTGTATTGTTTGCTGAATTGGATATGAGATTGTGTTTTTTCTTTATTAAGGTGCTTTGTAATACCTTTGCAGAGGGTATTATAATTTTCTCGTGAAATGTATAACGCATAGAAGGAGACATATCCGACCCCATAAAGTATATATATTCTTGATCAGCATAAACAGCCGAGTAGATATAGCCATGTCCGTCTGTCCGTCTGTCCGTCTGACCGTCTGTCCGTCTGTCTGTTTCTATGCGAACTAGTCCCTCAGTTTTAAAGCTAACTTAAGAAAACTTTCTGTTACACGCAGCACATATGTCAAAATCAGCTGGATCGGACCACTGTATCATATAGCTGCCATAGGAACGATCGGTCGAAAACTAAGCTGCTGTATGAAAAAAAAATTTGTTTTTCAAGATATCTTGACCAAACTCGGCATTTATTAGCTTTACTATACTCGTCATATAAGTGCATAATCCTATTTAGATCGGACCACTATATCATATAGCTGCCATAGGAACGATCGGACAAAAATTAGGTTGTATGAAAAAAAATTTTGTTTTTAAAGAAATCTTGATCAAACTCGGCATTTATTAGTTTTACTATACTCCTCATATATATGCAAAATAGTAATAAGATCGGACCACTATATCATATAGCTGCCATAGGAAAGGTCGGAGGTAAATTAAGTTACTGAATGAAAAAACAGTTTGTTTTCCAAGATATCTTCAGTAAACTCTGCATAAATTAGTTTTACTATACTCTTCATATAAATGCAAAATCCTATTAAGATCGGTGCACTAAATTATAAAGCTGCCATAGGAACCATCAGTTGAAAATTAAGTTGTATGGAAAACTTTTTTGTCATTTAAGATATTTTAATTAAACACGGCATTTGAAGATTTCACTATACTCCCTTCATTTTTGCAAAATCTTTTTTACATCGGACTACTATATCATATATCTGCTATAGGAACGATCGGTCGAAAACTAGGTTTTGATTAAAAACCTTTTTGTTTATCAAGATATCCTGAAAAAACTCGGCATTAACTATATTCCCTGGGCATAGCACTTTAAGCATTATGAAAAGGTATTAGATCTTCGGCGTTCCGAAGATAGCCTTTCTTTCTCGTTAGTTTTCCCTGTGATTCTTAGATACGGGCAATGCAATGAGTATTATTGCAAGATTGGGTCTGCAAGGGTATTAAATCTTCGGCGTGCCGAAAATAATAAAATCATAACAGGTAAGTTGGGCTTGATGTATAGGTAGGGAATTGCGTACTTCAGTATCCGAGGGTGTACGACTTGCGAAAGAATCTGATTTCTCGTTACTTACTGGTCCCTGGGAAAGTACGGCGCCGATTTTAAAATTGCTAGCGTTTGTCTTGAGAGTGAGGGTGAAGTCTGGATACTTTAAAATAAAATCATTACAAAGTAGGGTTTTTTAAAATTCAAGTGCGTCTGTAAATTCTTTGTCTATTGTGGGTAGTTTCTTCCCTTTGAGTTGCTTGGTGAGTGGTTTGGTAAGTTTTGGAAAGTCTCTTATGAATTTATGGTAATAGCTAAGAAACGACTTAATTTCTTTTTTGTTTTTGGGAAAGGGTTTGGTCTTACGCCCTCTCTGGTAACAATGTGGTCAAGGAATTCGTAGAAAATCTGATCTATCTAACACTGCTTTGGAAGGGAGGGGGTAATATTATTATATCGTCAAGATAGTCGAGGCCAATAGATGCGACAAGATAATTACATTGTCCATGGCTCTTTGGAATGTTTCTGGGGCGTTTTTCACGATTTTTTTTTTAATTGTAAACGCTGTTTTCTGCCTGTCTTTACTATTCATTTCTATCTTGTGGAACCCACTGGCCAGGTCTATGGTTGAAAAATAATTTGATTTTCCCAAAGGATCTAAAATAAAATAATGGGGTAGCGGTCTGATATTGTCTTTTCGTTGAGTTTTCTGTAATCTATTACTAATCTTATACTATTCAACCTGGGGTACTCCAAGGGGAGTAGATGGTTTGGATATTTGTTCTTTCACTTGCTGTTAATGAATAAAAGGGTACCTTGGTAAAAGGGACTTGATTTAACGAAAAATCTATCGTGGTAGTGTTGTGTTTTATGTTGTTTGTAAAAGTAAGTTCATCGTTGACGTTATAGAATATGTCGGTGTATTGTTTGCTTAATTGGATAAGAGATTGTGTTTCTTCTATATTAAGGTGATTTGTTTTTAAACAGCTGATTTATACAGTTATCATCATAGCTGCGTTTGTTGCGGAGAACTTAGAAGAATTCGAAAACCATTTGGTTAGCTCGAAAGCTGCACTTTGAAGTATTTGCGACAGTGCAGACTTAATTGTCTGTAGGTTCTCTACACATGCAGCACCAGTTAGTAAATCATCGACATAAAAGTCGTGCCTGAGAACATCAGCAGATTTAGGGTGTAATAACTCGCTCATCTCAATTAGCTTTGTTAAATACAGTAAGTGCCGTAAGTTACGGTGTTTAACCTGAAGGACCTCAAAGAGTCAGATGGGCTCTTTGTCCACACTACGAGCTGGAAATCTCGATCTGCTTCATGCACCATGACCTGCCATACATATTTTTGATGCTGCATACATATTTTTGATGTCAGCTGTCAACGCATATTTGAGGAGTCTAAATCGAAGCAGAGTCTAGTATAGCTCCTCTTGAGAGGTCGGTTCAACCATTAGAATGTCATTCAACGCAATTTGAGACGATGTCGTTGAAAATAACGCGTAACTTCGTCGATATGCTTTGTGGACGTAAAACACACTGATGCGGAATGAAGTAGTGTGGAGTACTTTGAATCTGTTCCTCTATTTCAGACATGTGACTTATACTTCAATATTCCTCATGAATTCCAAGTAAATGCGGTTAAGCTCGGGATCTCCAGACAAGCGTCTTTCAAGCGACAGAACACTACGCTTAGCAACCTCGAAGGAGTTACCAAGCTGATTAGGATCTGATTTAAATGGCAGTCTTACTTTAAATTGACCTGACGCCAATATTTACGAATTATCTTGAAAGTGGCTCTCACATAACTGCTGTTCAACTGTTCGGACCATGTTCAATGACCAAAATTTCTGCAATGTTTTGTCTTTCGAGGTATAAGACTCTTCTTGGCAACTCAGGTTGACAGAATGAGTCTTCTCATGACTTAACGTCGTGTAATGGCCTAATAAAATCCAGCCAACAAGTGTCTTTTGCAGAATCGGGCAATTCGGACCTTGTTTAATCTGACCGACATACAAACCGTCTCAGCTCCGATGAGCATGTCAATCTTCTGTGGCTTATGAAAATATGGATCAGGTTCTTAGGGATTTTCCAACCACTGACATTGACCGTATGGTCAGGCTGGTAACCCGAAATGGTCTTCAAAATCCACAAATCCACAATTGACTCGCGACATCACCCCTGTATGAATCTTCCTTTGAATTGAACAAAACCAAATAAGCTGATACTGGCCTCTTCTCTACGCAGCTGCAATCGATGTGCTAGCTCGTCTGTTACAAAATTAATTTGTGAACCAAAATCGTGTAAAGCTCTAGTCAAAACGAACTTGTCACTTCTCGTTTTAACGCTAGCGACTGCGGTAGCTAGGATTACATTCATTCGCATGCATAGCATGTGAAGTCGATGGTTGATCCTGTGCGAAGTCAATGGGTGGTGGATGCAACAGTGTGTTATAAAGACTGCATACTCTGCACTTGCTGCTTACATTGTACTGATACTTGCTGTACTGATAAGCTGGCATATGCTGAACAATGCAATTTCGAGTGTCCTTCGGAGCCGCAATATAAACTTTATGTGGTCACTTGATCGTTTCTTCCACTATGCTTGATTATTGTTTTTGAAAACAGCCTTTGACTCTGGCTTCGGGCCATCAGACAAAATTTGGCTGATTCTTCAGCAGAAAGGTGTTGATATCTACGATTCAAGGCTGTTTCACAATCACTCCATAGTAGAGTGATTGCATAATCGAGTTGATCCACCCACTTTCGTCTGGTCATTGGGTCAACTTTGTTCATAGCGAGGTGAATGAGAATCGCGTTAGAAATCTTTTCGTCATCACCTATTGACAGGAGCGAGCCATACATCACAAACAGTGTCAAGCAATGATGCGGCAGAAGGCTGCGTTAGCCGAAATATTTTCATTAACTACTAGACATTCATTGTCGAATACTCTCTTTAGGCTGTCCAATGCATTTAAATAATTGTCCTCGGTGACTTGAAACGCTCTAACAGTGAATAGAGCTTCTCCTGAGAGACATGAGATCAGAAGATTGAATTTCTCTATGCTCGGGATCGCATGATCGTTAAGAACAAGAGTTTCGAACAAGTTAATAAAATTCTGTTGCACGCAGCACATAAGTTAAAGCCAGCTGGATCGGACCATCATATAGCTGTCATAGGAACGATCGGTTGAAAATTAAGTTTTTGTATGAAAAAACATTTTGATTTTAAGATATCTTGACCACACTCTAAATGTATTAGCTTTTCTGTACTCCTCATATATATGCAAAATCCTATTAAGATCGGACCACTATATCATATAGATGCCATAGGAACGATCGGTCGAAAATTAAGTTGTTGTTTGAAAAAACATTTTGTTTTTCAAGAAATCTTGACCAAACTCGGCATTTATTAGTTTTACTTTACTCCTAATATACTAGGTTTTGGATTAAAAACCTTATATGATTTTCAAGATATCTTGCCCAAACTCGGCATTAATTATTTACCCTGTGATTCTTAGATACGGGCAAATCACTATAAGCATTATGAAGAGGTTGGGTTTGCAAGGATATTAGATCTTCGGCCTGCCGAAGATAGCCTTTCTTTCTCGTTTTAATTTGTCTTTATTATTATTATTTGGTCTTCGATCAAGAGTGTTCAGGGTATCCAATAGTCGGGAACTCCCAAATATAAACTCTTCTCTGTTTTTGGGAAAGTGGAACTTCCTAATGGTTTCGATTTTACTGGGGTTTGGTCCTACGCCCTCTCTGGTTTCAATGTGACCAAGGAATTCATAGAAAATCTGATATATGTATTGTATTTTAAAATTTGCAAACCTCAATCTATCTAATGCTTCTTTTAGATATATCAAATATTTTTGGAGGGAGGGTGAGAATATTTTATATCGTCAAGATAGACGAGGCAAATAGAGCCGACACGATCATGGAGGACATTGTCCTTGCGTCTCTGGAATGTTGCTGGGGTGTTTTTCAGGCCGAAAGGCATACGAATGAATTCAAAATGAGCACTTTCATTGGTAAACGCTGTTTTCTGTCTGTCTTTACTATTCATTTCTAATTTGGTGGACCCCCTGGCCAGTAAAATTTAGTTAATGTTGGGAATGGTGTAGCGGATCATACCCAAAAAAAGGGATCCGGCAACCAACAATTTTGGGCATTGACTACCAAAGCCTTAATGAAGTCTTAATGGACGACTCCATACCAGCAATGGATAGTATACTAGACAAACTTGGTGAATGTTAGGATTTTACCACCATTGACCCGTGAATAGATTTCAACAAATCCACATGCTTGAAAGATCAATTCCTTTCTCAACTAAAAATGAACATTACTAGTACAAAAGTAGCAAAACAAATGACAGCGAAACTAAAAAAGAGAGCAGTCAGAAACACAAATGATAAACAGTCCACCGAAGCATTCAAAAAATTAAAATTATTTATAATATCCAATCCGATACTAGTATATCCCAATTTCGAGAACCAGTTCTCATTAACCATAGATGCCAATTCTATAAATTAAAAATCTCTAATCTGGATATGAGCCGCGAATACGCCAAAGAATTAATTAAAGAATATTTATGCACTAAGAAAAGTGTAATTTACTTCCATAATGACGCTATTTCATAGTTTTCAAAAACGCATGCATTAAAATAATTAACCTAAATAACCGAACAATATGAAACTAACAGTAATGAAATCTACTAAACAAGTTATAGACATCCAAACCTATGCACATTTCAAGGAAATCATCCTTAAAAAGTCATAAAGGCTTATTGCATCCCGGTATAGAAAAAGTTGCAGCCCTCCTAAAGAAAAATATTACTACCCTGATCAACAAAAATTGATACAAAATATTAAAAATGAATGCGAAATATGCAACAACTGGGAGCACGGAAAGACTACGCTCTCAGGAAACGAGAAGATTTTGAAAAACACACTAAGGAAACACTTTAAGGATTTACCTTTAGTAATTTCTAAGACTACAATCCCATTCAAGAAAACGGGAAACCTCAGGAAACTAGACGATAAGCATTTCGATGAAACTATTAGAGGTAGAAAAATCAGTCATTACAAAGCTAAGTTTAAGAAGAAAAAAAAATTAACGTAAGCAAGTACGATAATTACAGCAATCGGCCAGCAAAGCCTAACTTAAACTGATAGCATGCTTAATGCCGCAAAGTGTAGAAATCAACTCGACCCAAGCTAAAAATGGCTACCTAATCTTTAATACTATTATTTGTTTGTTAACATAACGAAAAAGGAACAAACTTATAATAAAATCAGATCAATCAAGCCAAAGAGATTAAAACACTTTCACAAATAAAATACATAAAAGAAAAACTAAGGGAAATGCATGGCATAAGAATAGCAAAACGTAGTAAACGTGGTCTTGCTAATTTTATGGGCACTATTTCCAAATATCACTTTAGACCAACAAGACGAAGAGGAATTAGAGCCCTAAATGAACAATAGCAGAGAATAGCGTACAAGCAAACGAACTAAGCCGAGTAATAAATTACTTAAGTCGAATAGATAAGGGAAACCAAAGGTTAGCACTCCTCATATTCAACCTACAAGAATTCACTGAATACATTAAAGACAGAGTTAGGAGTGTAACTTAAAAAACTTGGAATTTTCCACCCGAAATTATTTAAGCACGCTTTACAGCATGTTAATTTAGAAAAAATGTATTAAATATAAAAACTTCAAATTTGTTTTTAGATATCTTGACCAAACTCTACATTTATTAGTTTTACTATGCTCCTCATATATATGCAAAATTCTATTCAGATCGGACCACTATATCATATAGCTGCCATAGGAACGATCGGTCGAAAATTAAGTTGTTGTATGTATTTTGTTTTTAGATATCTTGACCAAACTCTACATTTATTAGTTTTACTATGCTCCTCATCTACATGCAAAATCCTATTAAGATAGTACCACTATATCATATAGCTGCCATAGGAACGATCGGTCGAAAATTAAGTTGTATGAAAAACCATTTGTTTATCAAGATATCATGACTAAACTCGGCATTTATTAGTTTTATTATGCTCCTCATATATATGCCAAATCCTATTGAGATTGGACCACTATATCATTTAGCTGCCATAGGAACGATCGGTCGAAGGTTAAGTTGTTGTATGAAAAAAACATTTTGTTTATCAAGATATCTTGGCCAATCTCGGCATTAACTATTATCCCTGTGCTTCTTAGATACGGGCAAAGCACTATAAGCATTATGAAAAGGTTGGGTCTGCAAGGGTATTAGATTTTCGGCGTACCGAAGATAGCCTTTCTTTCTCGTTTAAATTAAAATCAAATTTGCAAAACGAGTTTTGAATACTGTTCAATAAAGCGTAGGGGAGCAAGCGTCTCTTGACCGAAACGCACCAACGAAAAATGAGTACAAAAACAACTGCACAGCCAATGCGAGTTGCGAGTAAAAGCAAGAAGCGGGATCGACATAGCTAACCGAAATGAAATTGTATTGACAATTAATTTTGAATTAAGTAATTATCATTCGCTCAGAAGCACTAATTCGAAGAAATATTAAATTATATGTAGGAATCTCCAGAGCGGTTAGTAAGTGCATGCAAATTCTAATTATGCTCAACTACTTTACATATCTGCCGAGGATTGAAAGCGTTCGCTTTATTAGCACAACCAAACCAGTAGATTTGGGCTTTTAATTTTTAGCACAGTACCTGCTGTTCCGGACGTTCACTTTGGAAGCTAATTTAAATAAGCCTCATCTAACACTCTCTCGTTGCAATAATAGGGTCGACCTAATTATACCGATGATCGGTAGGTAAGAAATTTTATTGTCTATCTATTTGAAATATCATTACCGAGAAAAAGTGAAGAATTTTGCTAAGTGTTTCTAATACTTACCTAATTTTGTATACTGGACATTCATATATATTCTTTATATCTTGTTTGTCCTGTGTGACCGCCTTAATATAAATTACTGGCATTGCCGGAAACAATTCTTTGTTAAGAGCATCTGTTATTGTGCTCAGTTTCATATCCCATCGTGCACCTTCCATAAATAAGCCATTAACATACGCTCCCTCGCGAGGTGCAGAACTATTTAAAAAGGTAAAATATTATCTACGGATCACACATAATTGAAGAAGCTTACGTGAATTCCTCTTTGAATTTCTTTGTGACGTCGCAATTGAGACACATTCTGTCAAGGGGCCACTCATTTTTACGTGCTGTCTGCTGCATAATTGCAGTAAGTAAAGATTGAGGATTGAAAAAGCCAGCTAGCCAAATGGATGATGGCAATCGAAAATCAGAAACCCAACTTTCTAACTCACGAAGACGTTGCATAAGGTCCCCAAACCACGACTGCAGGCCCAACAAGCTTGGATAGGCAAGCTTAGTCCACTGCTCAGGCACTTGATCCATATAGAGGCATAACATAAGATCCTCCATGACAGACGATATTGTGAGTTCTCCCTTTAGACCCAAATCTAATTCGTTTAGTGATCGTCTAAGCTCGGACATAAGAATATTCATTCGCTCGCATTCTTGGAAAGCAACTATAATATATGGATTACGATCCTCTACACGTCCCATAAGCTCTGCAATATTAAAAGGTGTGGGAACTTTATCGAGCAAATCTTCAATAACACCCTTTATAATATCCTCTTGTGACACAGATTCACCCCCTCCGGCTGAACCACTTGACATTCGCGGCTGTAGTTCAAATACAATTCTGAATAGTCGTTCTGAAACTGTTGTGAGAAATCCAATTTCAGCATTTAAATTTAAGCCATATAGGGAAGGGCTCTCCAATGGCAAATTTTCGTCGATATACTGATGATATCCAGCATATTTAAGAATTCCTGGGGCAGGGAAACCGGGGCAGAACTCTAGATCGCCATCAATGAGTTCTGGCTGCATAAATTCCTCAAGATAAGTGCGACACAATCGACGATCCCAATCATCTGTGATGTGGCCACCGTACATGATCTCTCCGAACAAATAGCGTAAATCTTCCCAAGGGACACGAGTGTTAGCCTCCAAGTAGTTAAATAAAACATATACTGAAATTGTAAGATCACCCACATTAAATGGATATGATCGATTCCAGCCCTGTGGCCCGAATTTGCGACGTTCAGCCACGACGGCATGGAAGTAACATAGAGAGAAAAGAATAGCTTTAAACTCCGTTTCTTTAGAGCACATCTCAAGTGTCTCATCGCTAAAATTGTCGAGGGCCTTATGTATGTTAGCCATCATACCCGTCGGCGGTTCGTTTGTAATTTTAATCGCAGACTCCAGTATTCCCTGCGGTAAAATGTGCATTAACGGGTCACCTGCAGGTTCAGCACTTAAAAAAAGTCTATACTTGGAATTCACATTAATAAGAGAAGCTTCCATTTTCTTTTCAAGGCTAGGCAACCAGCGTGCAACTAGGTGAATATTTTGTAGAATGACCCAATGCCCTTGTTGTGAAGCTGTCTCAATAGCTTTTTCTGCAATAATTTCCTGCCCCTGACCTAATGAAACACTATGAAAGTTTTCATGATCAAAACTATAGCCTAACACCTTGCCAATTTTTTCTACATCTTTAAGTGGGTCAACACCTGGTGATAAAACAAAGAAGATATGAGTTTCTGGGCTTGACTCCTTAAAGGTTTTAGAAAATTCGATGGACCGCGCATCGATATACTTGGATCCTAATTTTTCGTCAATAAAACCTTTCATTGCATATGACATGCGATCGGGACGTATGCAGCGCATTATGCAGAGCCTTTGAATTGCCGACTTTGCTTTCCATTCACCAGGTAATTTCTCATTCTCGGGATTCTCCGAATCAATAAATTTCATCCACCTCTTATGCGATCCTTCGATATCTTTTTCTAATCCTTTAAAAGCTGGCAAATTATTTAATGCACGAATGCCTCCCCATCCAATATGAGTCAGCCACGGAAAATTTGAAGTTTGATTGGGCATATACGGGAATCGGAGAAGAAAATCTAGTTCAGTAGGCTCCACTTCGCCAATATTCACTAATATTTGAAGGCACATTTGAGTAAGAAATATTAGTTTGTCCTGCTCAAAAAGCCCTCGAGAAGTGTAAATATAGCTGCTGTATGTAATTGATTCCATTAGATTTTCAACGCGATCCTTGAGTTTTTCAGCTGGCGTAGAATTAAGCATTGCGTTATTAAATACTACTGTAAATGCTTTTAATGAGAACTGATAGATTGGATTTATCTTGAATAAATCATTTAGTATAAAATATATAATAGAGGCTCGCTCAGCGGCAGGTCTGTATGCTTCTCGGGCAGAGTCAATTTGAACACCTGTAATCTTGGCCTCGGCTACCTTTACTTCAATTTCGTCGGCTGTTTTCTTCGTTTTTTCAAGGTTCATAACTAAGGTTATATCTTCAAGAACATTATCCCCAGCAGAGGACAATCGCGCCAATAGATCATCTTCCAAAAGCTTTAATGTGATTTTAAAATGGTTTTGTTGCTGCGTAAGACGTGTACGCATAGATTCTAAGTCAGGTCTTTCAACCTTGACTACCTCAGCCAATAACTGATCCTCTAAGCCGTCACGTGTTACAGTAAAGTTAATAAGTGTAGTTTGTGCTTGCATTTCAGGTTTATAGTGCGGATTAGCTAATTTCGTATGCAAAATCAAACGGAAGTTGGAATTGAAGTCAATCTCACGGTCGCCGATCTTCAAAATAGTTCCTTTTTTGATCAGCATGCGACCAAGTAATGGATTTAGTACAGCGTCAACGTTCTCTCCAATGTTCTCTATTAAAAGTACGTTTCCATTGCTAACAGCCCTTTCTACTAAGTCAAGATATCCCCGCTGTGTTAGACGCAACACTACTAGACCCGGACCATATTTTGCTTTCACCCATTTTATGCCCTGTCTATAAAGCATTGATTAGTTTAATATATTTTTGGATAATTTTAAACTTACAACTGAGGATCAATCATTAGCGGATAGCGTTGGGATTGAACCAAAATGGCAGCATTCTCCGCAGACATTCTATCACTAGGTAACCCTTGGTTATTCCACTCAGCTATTTGGGCATCATCACAGATCATTTCAAAGGGATCGGTACCCTCTGTCGAAGGTATTGGTGGCTGCAATTATTAGAATTGTTAGTATTGTATATATTATAATATCTATGTGTAAATCTGTTTGTCCTGACTGACTGAATAACTTATTGACTAACTAATTGGTGGTCAACGCACAGTCCAAATCGTAAGAGATAAGAAGCAGAAACTGTAGATACCTTATGTGATGAAGGTGCACCTTAAGACGGGTTTCGGGAAATTTTAACCGCAAATATGCAGAAATCAAAATTTGTTAAAAATCATTTGAGGGGTGTTTTCACACTTTTCCAAAAACGTATTCCTCTTTGGTGGAAATGGAGGTCAAAGATTCATTTATTTTCATTTGTTTTTTTTTTTTTTGTAAGTTACTTTTTTTTTTGCTTATTTTCGGTCACTTTTTACTTTTAGCAACTTTTATCAGCGTGAGTTTTGGTTAATGATAGCTTAATTTAATTATTAACAATGTATACATATATGTATACATGTTAATTTTGCTTCATTATAGTCGGCGTTTGGCCAAGTCTATAGGATAACTCTTTGTAAGCCTCCTTTTTTGCCTCCTTAGCAGCTTTCTTGACTTGCTGCTTGTTGGTTGATAAGGTCTCCTACTGATTCATTTTCAAGGCTAAATATGTAAAATCATTTGAGGCTTTTTCACATACTTCGCAGAATAAATCATGCCGCCTTAGCAGCTTTCTTGACTTGCTGCTTGTTGGTTGATAAGGTCTCCTACTGATTCATTTTCAAGGCTAAATATGTAAAATCATTTGAGGCTTTTTCACATACTTCGCAGAATAAATCATGCACGGTAAGTGCAATTTTTTTATTAAGTTTTAAGTTTTGTGCGATTTGCTTTATACTATTTTTCGAAGATCTACATAAGAACTTAATAGATACGTTCAGCGATTTGGGAAATTTCACCCACAACAATGGGACATTAGCGAAAAATGTTTGTAAGAAACTTTAATGTTTAGCATCTGATCGGCCTCAAAATCATTTTTAAAGATCTTTCCTAAAATTCATTTTAGGGGAGCTTCGCACTTTTTGGAAATCTATCCGTCCTTGGTGGAAATAGGATTTTTTTTTGCTTTCGTGGCAATCTGTTATGCGAAGCAGGCAGCCGATAATTGGTCTTATTGCTTATAGCCTATTGTTTACCTACAAGAGTTTTATGTGCCGATTACAGCAGTTGACTTAAACAAGTTGGAAAAAAAAAATGTAGAAATTCTTGAACCACGCACCAAGGATCACATATACGCCAATGAAGCTGCAGATACTCAAACAGACCACGCCATAGAAGGAATCGATTGCAGCAGCGGCAAACCCAGCAATAGCAACAGCAGCATAATTGCGTTCATACTTTTAAATGGACAGAGAGACGTACATGGCTAGATCGACTCGGCTATTGTTGCTGATCATGAATAAATATAATGTATGGGACAAGAGAAGTTTCCTTTCTTTGTTTTATGCATTTGCACAATAACATTACACCCTTTTAACCCATTCTTAATGGGTTCGGGGTATAAGAAGAGAGAGAGAGAGCTCTCGACTAGGGAATACTTTGAACACTTTTATTCCAACACCAAATGGAGTAAGCGCAACGCGCTCGTTTGAAGTAATAAATATAAATTTAATAAAAAAAAGTTTTCTGGCAAGGTTTGAACTCGCAACTGACCACACCAGCAAAAAAAATTAGACCGCACCACTTGCTATGCCTCTACTCAACAGCGGAACCAGTAACCACAGAAAATAATAATTACGCAGTAAAACATAATCTTGGTTTTTCCTTAACCGATCTAAATGAAATTTTATAAAGTATATATTATTGTGTAATTAAATTTGCATTAAAATTTAGGCTTAAATTGCTAGGCAATATAAGTTGGGTTATTAATTAGATTTATAGTTATGAGGTGTTAGCGGGGAGGGCGCAATAGGTATAAAATGAAACATACTTATTGATTGATATATATATAATATTCTTGAAGCAAAATATCAAGTTTGGTGGATTTAGCTCTATATATATAATAATCTTGAAGCAAAATATCAAGTTTGGTGGATTTAGTTTTTATTATTTATCCAATTTGCTCAAAAAACAGGATGTCGATGTCCATTTTTATCGATTGCTTGGAAACGGAGTAAGTTATCGATTATCGAAAACAAACTCGATCTGCGCAGGCACTAGGAGGACCTACAGCTAAAATTTCAGTCTCTAGCTCTTATAGGCTCTGATATCCTTGCGTTCATACATACGGACAGACGGGCGGGCAGAAGAAGGGACGGACGAACAGACAAAACAACTAACAAATCAACTGAAGGGACATAGGGCGGTAAATATATATGAAGATTTCATTAAAACCTTTGAACTCAGTAAAAATATGTTATGTACATTCATACTGACAACGCACGTAATCAATTATCAACTATCACGGGGAACCTTTACGAAACACAGACCAGAGTCTTCAGCAAGTACAACACTTACGTCTGTAATAATATTGCTTGTTCGATATTATGCAAGTATGGTTCGTCACTATGTCTCGCTGCTCGTCGATGACATATTTATTACCATATATATTGAGCGTTAGCCATCACCAAGACAAGATGCTTAATAGATGCATGCAACTTAATAATTCAACAATTATTAAGGCGCCAGAAATAAAAATTGAAAAAAAGAATCGTGTTCGGTAATGAACAAAGGAAACAACGGCGACGTCACGTTGTAAAGTAGCGTGCAATACTGAAAATGGTGGTGAAACACAAAACAAACAAAAAATGGAAAATTATCGGTTTTTGGGAGCATTATAGTCTAAAAAGTTGATATGATCACCAGGTCATCAGCTGAAAAACATTTATCGTAAATATTTTAGATCATTTTTTGTTTTGTAAATCAGCCATATATTTATGAATCGAAAAAAATGCAACGTTTTTGTGGTTAATTGGCCCACATTCTGAAATCTATAACACATTGATTCATTCGTTCTCCTCTTAAAGTGAACAGATGTGTTTTTGATGTGCTCTCCCTTTTGTTTTTAATTTAATAAAACACCGGCATTTTAATTATTTATATATTTCTATTTTCTGTTTGCCTTCCCGGTTTATTTTTTGTGGCCTGTGCATTTTTATACCCTTGCAGAGGGTATTATAATTTTTTAGTGAAATGTGTAACGCATAGAAGGAGACATATCCGACCCCATAAAGTATATATATTCTTGATCAGCATCAACAGCCGAGTCGATATAGCAATGTCCGTCTGACCGTCTGTCCGTCTGTCTGTTTCTCTGCGAACTAGTCCCTCAGTTTTAAAGCTATCTTTATGAAACATTGCAGAAGTCCCTCTTTCTGTTGCACGCAGCACATATGTCAAAACCAGCTGGATCGAACCACTATATCATATAGCTGTCATAGGAACGATCGGTCGAAAATTAAGTTGTATGAAAAAACATTTTGTTTATCAAGATATCTTGACCAAACTCGACATTTATTAGTTTTACTATGCTCCTCATATATATGCAAAATCCTATTCAGATCGGACCACTATATCATATAGCTGCCATAGGAACGATCGGCCGAAAATTAAGTTGTTGTATGAAAAAACATTTTGTTTATCAAGATATCTTGACCAAGCTCGACATTAATTAGTTTTACTATGCTCCTCATATATATGCAAAATCCTATTTAGATCGGACCACTATATCATATAGCTGCCATAGGAACGATCGGTCGAAAATTAAGTTGTTGTATGTATTTTGTTTTTAGATATCTTGACCAAACTCTACATTTATTGGTTTTACTATGCTCCTCATATATATGCAAAATCCTATTAAGATCGGACCACTATATCATATAGCTGTCATAGGAACGATCGGTCGAAAATTAAGTTGTATGTATTTTGTTTTTCAAGATATCTTAACCAAACTCGGCATTAACTATTTACTTCTTAAATACGGGCAAATCACTATAAGCATTATGAAAAGGCTGGGTATGCAAGGGTATTAGATCTTCGACGTGCCGAAGACAGCCCTTCTTTCTCGTTATTTTTTAAATATTGTTTCTATTAAACTTGTGTTCTTGTGCAGTTTTGATTGTGCGCTTGCGCTAATAGCTCTGTATGTAGCCTTCTTGTTGTTGTTTGTTATTTATATTTAACTGCACATTGCCTCTTTGGTGAGCAAGTTTTCGTGAGGAAGCAATCAATATAAATACACCTTCTCGGACTCTCGCGCTCTCACCTTTTTTTTGTCCCTGAACCCATTAAAAATGGGTAAAAAGGGTATGTTGTATTTGTGCAAAATGCAAATGTATGTAATAGGCAAAAGGAAGCATCTCCGACCCCATAAAGTATATATATTCTTGATCAGTATCAATAGCCGAGTCGATCTAGCCATGTCTGTCTGTCCGTTTGTCCGACCGTCTGTCCGTATGAATGAACGCAAGGAACCTATAAGAGCTATAAACCTGAAATTTTAAATGTAGGTGGTCCAAATGCCAGCGCAGAGTTTGTTTCAATATTTTGATCAATATTAAGAGATAGAGTCACCAAACTTGATATGTTGCTTCTAAAATATTACATATATATCAAGTATCTTTCATTTTATAGCTATCGCCACCTCCACGCTAACACATCACAGCTATAAATCAAGTTAATAACCCAACTTATATTTCCAACCAATCTAAGCAACAATTTTAATGCAATTGACTTTTTGAGAATACACAAATATTGTATGGTACAATAAGATTTACTGTAGAAAATTTCACTAAGATCGGTTAAGAGAAAACCAAAGTTATATGTAACTGCGCAATTGGATGGCACAGCTAGCGAAAACATTAAGAATTTATGTATACATGTACACACACACATTCATGCGAGTCTGCTTCGCATTCTATCGCATTCTAACTGCATTGTAATTGCGATTTTTTCCTGTAATGCTATTTTATTTCTTTTTTTTTCTCGATAATACTTAATTATTGGTGTGGCTTTTAACTAAAGGCGTAGCAAGTGTTGCGGTCTGTCGCAAGTTCGAGCCCTACCTGGGAAACTATGTTTTTTTTTATTGGTTCGTCTGTTGAGTAGAGTCGTCAGTAAGTAATACGGTTAGTTGCAAGTTTGAACCTTACTAAGGGAACTTTTTTTTTATCTTTATTACTTTAAACAAGCGCGTTGCGCGAACTTCATTTGGTGTTGGAATAAGAAGGTTCAGTGTATTCCCTAGTCGGTATCTAAAATGAAAAGGCCGCTGGGGTCCGGGAAGCTGAGAACGGGCGACTCCATCAACTTTGCCTTGAGAAAGTCGAAAGCTTCTTGGGCGGCCGGGAACCAAGCGAAAATACGGTGGGCTTCAGTGAGCCCATGCAACGGCCGAGCTATCGTGGCAAAGTCTGACATAAATTCACTTGGTTAACCTTGTCGGTGCACGCCTTCAGTCCGTTGGGGCTTACAATATGTCCCAGATACAATATGGACTCAGTCTTAAGCCGGCAGTTTTAATGTCAGAACGGCATGACATTAAATTCATATAAGCCAGCGGCGCAAACGAACGACGTATTCGGTCTTGATTCTTTATCCATTTCCACCTGCCAGTATCCGCTCTGCAAGTCCATTCTGGGTAGCGGATAGGAGTCTGACGGTAATGTCATTAATCCGCCGATAGTCTACGCAGAATCGCGTGGAGCCATCTTTTTTCGCACCAACACCACGGGCGATGCCTAGGGGCTTGTAGAGGGACGGACTCCGCGCCTACTCTGCATGTCAGTTACTAGACGTTCCACCTTTGCTTTTTGCGCGGCGGTGACTCATCAAACAACAATACCAGAATGGCCTCAACTTCTTGGGACTGAGATCCGGCAGAGGCTTGTTTGGGCGGCGGCGGGTACACGGTGGGGGTTCCAGGGAACTGCATGACCGAAACGCAGAAGCCGAGAGCTGAGCTCGCGGTTCGGGGGCACTCATTCCGGGCGGAAGCTCTTCACACAACGGCGCCTGGACAGCTTCAACTTTTGGTAAAGGAGCATAGAGTCCGGCACCGGGTTCTCAGAGAGGTGCTCGAAGGGGCGTCGTATAGCTGTTTGATTAGCCAGTGGCGGTTGCTGGGCACTCACGCCGGGCGGCACCTCCTCGGAAAAAATATAAGTTCCTCTACAGGTAGGTGGTGGTGCTCCAGAGAATGGTCAGGATCTAGATCCTGCTTGGCCATTTTCTCAAACGGTGCATCGATCATGTAATGGTTCGTTACAAAGGCTTGGTTCCTTTCAGAATGGTCTGATAATGCGAGCGGATGATCGCTCCCGAAAGTTGACCTGCTCTAGTTTTCCGCTGGGTCACGAGGTTGGCTCAAGCTGCTCGTGGTGTTTTTCCGCGAGGGTCTGACATTCCTTCTGGGGGAGCGTGCCTGAGTCCTAGGCAGTACTGTCGTCACGTTAGGCACGGTGCCAGTGGTCCGTCGTTGGCATTGCGCCTCAAGACGATTGGCCATATTAAGCACTTCTGTCAAGGTACCCGGGCTACTGGCGAGAATTAAAACTTGGTACGTCGTCTCGCGAATACCGTCTATAAATCGGGTACCATGACGCTGTTGTAGGTTGCAGGCGGTAGTTCACCGAACATTGCAAAATCTTCTAACGATTCCTTGGGGGCCTGCATGCGATTATGAAAGACATGATACCCGGTATGGCTGCAGGCAGTTCTGCGTAGGAACGCAGCGTAGCCTCTGGCAAGATGGCATGGAATATAAGGGTATATTGTTTTTTTGCGAAATCCAAATGTATGTTACAGGCAGAAGGAAGCATCTCCGACTCCATAAAGTATATATATTCTGGATCAGCACCAATAGCCGAGTCAATCTAACCATGTCCGTCTGTCTGTCTGGCCTTCTGTCCGTCTGTCTGTCCGTCCGTCCGTCTGTCCGTATGTATTAACGCAAGGATCTCAGAACCTATAAGAGCTAGAGATGTAGATGCTCCTAGCTCCCGCGCAGATCGAGTTTCTTTCCGATAATCGATATCTTACTCCATTTCCAAGCAATCGATAAAAATTGATATCGATATCCTGTTTTTTGGGCAATTTTGTTAAATAATAAGAGCTAGAGTCACCAAACTTGACATATAGCTTCTAGAGAATATATATATGTATTTGATGTTGGAAGAAGAGGTTTAAGGGTATCCCCTAGTCGGGAGTTCCCGACTAAAACCTCTTACTTGTTTGTTATCCGACCATAGTACTCCTCTGCCATGTCACCAAGAAGATTCTGACACTCGGGCCAGGGTCTGGTCCCATCTTACACAGGAGGTGGCTCCGTATGCGGCATCTCTACCACTCCACCAGGATAATGGGAGCTAGCAGTCATGAAATGTTTGAATGTGGATTCAGCTTGTGACGCGCCTCGCATGGCACCAACCTTGCTGTGCGCCACAATAATAGCACACTAGTCCGGGTGCTGCACCCTAGCCTCCTTATCACAGCCTTCAGCGGTCTCCCGCAGATCGGACAGCGGCCTCGTATCTTGCAGGCAGGGCCAACACTCGTGGTGTGCTTGCAGCCATCCCCTCATTAGCAGTGGGATTAGTGACGCCGGCTGACGCCGGCTGACGCCTCATCCGCGTTAGTGGCCAAAAGGGCCCTGCAAGCCATCTTACATGGTACGTTCAAACGAAGACCATATATGTTGGAATTTTTACTCGAACCGCCGGCAGACAGCACATGGGTACCAGGTAGATTATAGAGGTTAAGAACAGATTTATTAATTTTTTTGCTATTCAACTTTATCCGAGGCATGTGGTAGCCGGGTCGTAGCCAAAACGAGCAGAAGGAAAAAGAGATGGTCCAATTGTGAGCTTAAGGGTGGAGGTGCCAGTCGATATTTGGAAAGAGTGATCGCGATATTTGTCGAACTATTCACTTGATAATGTTTTATAGGCTGCCTTATTACCTTTGTTCTCTTTTACACTTTGCTCACTTTGACGTTCTGTGGAATCTTAATTGAATTGTGTGAAGGTAGAAATATATTGTTTACACGTTAAATCAGGATCGATAGACAATATCAGTGATATATAAGGCGCTTAACATTTTTATTTAATGTTGTAAATCCGTAAATTCTGCACTGCAGAAGGTCCGGGAATATCTGGGTCGAACACATGGTCACGTTGGTCTGCCTAATTATGCGGCAGGAACTAATGGGTAGCGAGGTTCAATGCTTATTTGCACACATTCAGACGATGCTGAAAGCTTGCTCCGGCTTTAGAGAACACTTCCTGCTTCGGCTTTGGCTCTGACAAGGGTAATGTATATATCCCGTAATGTATACATCCCATAGGCTTTGGGCAGACCGAATTCATAAAGCATCATTAACCAAACGATAAACTCTTTCAACCGCGCTTGCGTGTGGCGAGTATACACCGGTACACATATGCTGTATGCCGCATTTAGACAAGAGCGAGGAGAATTCCAGGCATTTTAATTGAATCCCATTGTCACTCACTATTATTTCAGGTGCCCCAAAACAGTATAAAATATTTTCTTGCATATATCTACCTTTGGCATTGAGCAAAAAATGTCATAAGTTTGGACAACTCGGTTAAATTATATGCCGAAGCTGAATTCATAAAAACTGTATTCTCGACAGGTAACGTAATAAACAAAGTCGAAGGTGATAACACCGATCTAAAACTAATAACAATACTTATTGTTACAATTTTTATAATAGTAGCACATCTATTATACAAATTGTATAAGTACCATAATAAATGCATTAAAAGCGATATCAAAGCCAGGCAAACGACCTGGATAAAATTTAAAATAAAATTACTAGTAATCAGCAACAAAGATTGCTTAAAAACATTATTGAAAAAAAAATTAATTAAAAATATATAACTATTTGATTGAAAATTTATATATGTCTTTGCACATTTTAATAATTTATTTTAAAATTAAATGGAATGGTAAAACATTAACGTCGCATTAATTAAAATAAAAGAAAACTTTGATAAATCATACAAGTGCTAACACAAAATAGGAATATTTTTAACCAAGCTTGTTCTCTGATACACGACAATAAAGAAAACCTTAATACTCAGCATTGGTCGTATGTATCAGATAAACATACAAAAGACAAAGATATAAGCGATCTTACGATACCAGCGGTAATCACACTAGCCGAACTATCTGAGTCTGAACCAGAGACTATTACTGAAGTAAAAATTCTAAATGGCCATGTGACAAGTAGAATTTCTTAAGCTAGCCTCTTCAATCATACCTAAGTTTAGTGGAAAGTCTGAGAATCTACAAAGTTTCATCGATGCTCTTAGTTTAGTGGATTCCCTAAGAGGAATACATGAAACTACAGCAGTCAGCCCAATAAAAACTAGACTCAGAGGCCATTTCGAAACTTAATCAACACTGAACAAACAATTGTGTTCACAATAGACAACTAAAAAGCGGTATAAAAGGCGAATCACCTAAAGCATTATCCGCTAAATTCTTCAATCCGCAGCAAAAGCAAAAGACAGCAAGTATATATATTTAAGAAGTCGAACAGTTGACAAGGGCTTTGCTTTGCACATATGATTAACGGCGTATCGCAAGAATATACCGAAATTGCTGTAAAATCAATCATAGCAAACAGCACAATTGACGAAGTTAGGTCTGTAATGAAATTACGAAATTTCAATACAATGAGTGAGATTACAACTGTGTTCGTCGATAGTCGCGCAGACGCAGTAGGACACCCAAATACAGACGTATATGCTGCGCAGCAACAAAGATATAGACCTAACCGAGGGTATAACCGCGGAAACTACCGTGGAAATTACCAAAATAATAGTAATAGATATAATAATAATAATAAATATAATAAAGATGGCAACAATAGAAATAGGGGCCAATATTGAGGATACTCTAGAGGCCACAACAATAATAATGGCAATAACAATAATGTGAGAACTGCCCAGAATGCTTCGGCAAAGTCACAACAGCCCTTGGGTATACAGCAAAATTGTTCGAACAAAATAATACAAAACAATAAAAAAGGAAAATGGAATTTAAGAAAAAGAAACTCAAAAAGAAAGAAATATTCTTTTCTTTTATAAAAAAGAGACAGCATTTAAAAAAAAATACTAACACATATATATATTTTTTTTAAATACACATAGTTTTAAACATATACATTTACACATACATATTAACAAACATTTTTATATTAACATAATATAAACAAAAAATTAAAAAAAAACAAGAGGTTCTAGTCGGGAGCTCCCGACTAGGGAATACCCTGAACCCTCTTCTTCCAACATCAAATGTATATATATATATTCTATTTTAGAAGCTATATGTCAAGTTTGGTAACTCTAGCTCTTATTATTTACCAAAATTGCCCAAAAAACAGGAAAATATATTTTTATCGATTGCTTGGAAATGGAGTAAGTTTTCGATTATCGGAAACAAACTCGATCTGCGCGGGAGCTAGGAGCATCTACATCTAAAATTTTTAGCTTCTAGATCTTATAGGTTCTGAGATCCTTGCGTTCATATGGACGGACGGACGGACAGACAGACGGACGTGGCTAGATCGACTCGGCTATTGATGCTGATTAAGAATATATATACTTTATGGGGTCGGAGATGCTTCCTTTTGCCTGTTACATACATTTGGAATTTGCATAAATAGAGTATAGTAAAACATTCTGAAAACTAAAGTCAACAGACACAGACGTGCCAGTGTATTAAATTAAATTGGATATTACGAAGTTACGACATTACACTTTATAACCTTGACTTAAACCTTACACCTTCTCTGATTATTACATTACATTACATCAATTTTAAAATACAAAACAAAATCATTATTATTCAAAATTTGCCCTTAAGCATTACAATATTAAGAAATCGTTTTCCAGAAAATTTTGTGGGTACAGCTCCTTTATGAATGGCAACGGAATCACCAGTATGGATAAGTATATCTTTTGGTTGGATTACCACACATTTACACATTTCCACTTTCTTTACTGTGCTCTGAGCAGTCGCAAGGCACACAGTAGAAATATGTTCGCTCTTTCTAAACTTATAGCAAATTACTTTCGACTTTTGCTCTTTTCCTCGTATCTAAGAGCCTCCAGATTTTCCACCGCTTGAAGATTTGAATTCACGATCCTTTTTTCTGCTGGCAGAAAATAGTGTCCAGTGACGTGTGAGAACTCCTGCTCCCAACAAAAACCAGAGCAACGTGAGACATTTGTCTTCATATCTGTACACACAGATTTATATTTAATCTACTCCAAATATGTTATAACCATAATAGACAAATTCTCAAAATTCCAAAAAGAGACACAATAAACATACTCAAGTCATTGAAGGCATATATAGCGACCTTTGCCATACCTAATCAAGTAAGAGGTTCTAGACAAGAGTTCCCGCCTAGGGGATACCCTGAACCTTCTTATTCCAACACCAAATTCAGCGCTGCGTGTTCTTTTGCATTAGTTGTAACAAAAATAAATAAAAAAATATAAGAAAAGTTCCCTTTGCAGGATTTGAGCTCGCAACTAACCGCACTACTTGCCGCCGTCTCCACTCAATAGCCACAACAGACAAATAAAAAAAAAAATAGTTTCCTCGGTAGGGTTCGAACTAGCGACAATAATTGCCACCGCATCTACTCAACAGCTACACCAATAATTAATTGGGTTATTAACTTGATTTACAGCTATAAGGTAGTAGCGGGGAGGTTGCGATAGGTATAAAATGAAAGATACTTGATATATATAATCTATTCTAGAATAAACATATCATTATTGAATATCGGGCACTAGGAGGACCTACAACTCTCTAGCTGTTGATGCTGATCAAAAATATATATACTTTATGGGGTCAGAGATATTTATTTCTGCCTGTTACATACAATTCAATGGGTTCAGGGTATTGTAGTGTGTATAAGCCTTACAAGAACACCTTATATTCAAATAAATAGTATGCAGAACTTTGATGCATACAATAACAATTATACATTAAACAAGCCCAGAGCCACTCATATTACGCATCGCAGTTCACTAGCCTCTCTAGCTGACCGTTTATGCTTACGCTGCATTTCCCACGCTCCGTCTGAGCGCATTCCATGAGCAACATATATGCTCACTAACACAGGCATATGCAAGCTAATATTACGTAGCATAGTTCAGAAGCCCCTCTATCTGAAAGTTTATGTTTACGCTGCATATCCCACGCACCGCCTGAAGGCATTTCATGAGCAACATATATATGCTCACCAACATAGCATATGCAAGCTACAAATTCTCTCTCTCTCTCTCTCTCTCTTTGTAGCTGTTAACCAATAATAGCATAAGTATATAAATGTACCCGTAGGCTAAGCATGATTCTTTAAATGGAAAAAAAGCGAGAGCGAGAGCGAAACATCAAATAAATCGAAGCCTGGAGGCAGAAACATCAAATAAATCCCTGCCTGGAGGCATATCAAGCAGACCGGGTGAAAAGAAACCTCTACTAAAAATTTCTGAGTGAGTAGAAGGCGTGTGATATGAGCAAACGTGGAGGTGTTCAGTCAAGAATAAACGAGAAAGAAGTAAGAAGTACTGGGAACATAGTAAATGCCAAGTTTGGTCAACATATCTTGATAACCAAAAAAGGTTTTTGATCATAAGCCTGGTTTTCGACTCATCGTTCCTATGGCAGATATATGATAGGATTTTGCATATATATGAGGAGCATACTTAAACTAATAAATGCCGAATTTGGTCAAGATATCGTGAAAAACAAAAAATGTGTCCATACAACTTAATTTTCGACCTGTCGTTCCCATGGCAGCTATATGATATAGTGGTCCGATCTTAATAGGATTTTGCATATATATGAGGAGCGTTGTAAACTAATTAATGTCGAGTTTGGTCAAGATATCTTGATAAACAAAATGTTTTTTCATACAACAACTTAATTTTCAACCGACAACTAATCTCTCAGTCTTAAAGCTATCGTTATGAAACTTTGCAGAAGTCTCTTTTTCTGTTGCACGCAGCAGATATGTAAAAACCAGCTGGATCGAACCACTATATCAAAAAGCTGCTAAGGAATCATATAGCTGCCAAAAATTCTAGTAAGTCAATCTACAAAAGAAGCTTCAAAGCCCAAAGTATGTGTAGTTATCAAGAATGAATAAGAGAAGAAGAAAAAAGAAATTCTATGTTTCTTTAAACAAGGTAAGAAAATTACAGAAAAATATAATGTTAGCGATTTATAGACTATTGGAACTGTTTACTTAGGTCAGTTTTTCCAAAAGCTTGAAAGTCAAGCCGGTATACATAAAATCAGCCAACAAAGTGGCACCGTGGGGAAAATATCTTTCAACATGTTTCAATTGATAATTTCAAGATAACGGGCAATAAAATGGGGAAAACATTAAGAGTAGCGTTATTCACCAAATTGACCCAATTAATAAATAAACAAGAAAAATAAGCTATGTGGTCTACATACTATGACGATCCTATACAAGGTGGTCACACTGGCATTACAAAAACCTTGGCCGAAATGTAAATAATGCCTAAAGCAAAAACAGCTAAGCACAATAAGACCCCATTAACAATAAGTGAAACGCCTATAAATGCTTTCGGCAGAGTGACAGTGGACACTATTGGTCCACTACCAAACTCAGAAAATGGCAATGAATATGCAGTCACGCTAAAATGTTACATAACTAAATATCTAGTTGCCATACCAGTTGCAAATAACAGCTCAAATACGGTCCAACGAAGACGTTCATTACGGAAATGGGAACCGAATTTAAGAATTTAAGCATAAATGACTTGTGCAAATATCTAAAAATTAAAAATATAACATCTACTGCACACCACCACCAGACAATATGAGGTAGTATTTGTAAAGTAATTTACCAAAACAATTTAATAGTATAAGCACAATATACAAGTAATATACAATATAGACGATTATGCAAAATAGAGTAAATATATATTAGGAATAACATACAAAAGCGCTAGAATTATGTTAGAAGAACATAAGAAAATAAATAAGTATTTATATGATTTAAGAGTCAAAAATATAAATATATCAATTGGAGATAAGGTGTTTTTAAAAAATGAAGAAGGAAATAAATTAGACTCTAAATACACGGGGCCCTATAAGGTGGAAAGTATAGAAGAAAGAGATAACAATAATCTCGGATAAAAGAAATAAGAAACAAACAGTTCACAAGGATAGATTAAAATTGTTCTATTCATAATATATTTCAATAAATATACTACATGGCATAAGCAAATATATATATAAGCACAAAAATAGAATTAAAAACTAAATAAAAAATTTTATTTTATTATTATACACACAAAAAAATTTAAATAGACACAGAAAAAAAGAAAACTTTGTCATTGACGAAAACAAAAAAGAAATATCTAATACATTTTAAGTGCAACGAAATATGAGCGCGTCAACTTGTTCATATTGATGCTCAGCGAAGAGTGAGGCTAAACTGTAAAAGCAATTCAGTATCAACACAGAAAATAACAAAAGCCTACTTTGTCAGTGTAACTTTTGTATGAATAAGTGTGTGTGTATTTCAACACTCACTATTCTAACACACCTCCTGAAAAGATACCATGACCTTTTAAATTATAATTGTAAATGTTACAATACAGTTTCTTCTAAAAAAAGTTGTGCCTTCTGGGAACAACATTAATGATATTTGTCCAGAAATAGTTCTTTTCAAAAACTAGTTCTAGGATTAAGGGAAACCCAGAAAAACCTTAATCGGATCATGGCTTAATAAAAATTATACAAAACAGGCAACGGCTCTGTGGAAATATGTTAAAGGGTGATTAGTTTATTTTCGATCTGTTGTGGTAAGTGGGATAATTGGCTATACAAATGCAACCTTTATTATCTTCTACTATTCTGATTGGCCCACTTAATTCGAATTTTATACTAAATGATTTAAGCCATTGACATTTTCTCTAACTGCTTCAAACAAAGCCATATATTCTGCTTCAGCAGATGGAGCAGCCACTGAGTTCTGTTTCGTTTTATTTTAACATATCAGGCATGCCCCAAATATTATAAATATATTTTAAATAGTTGTACTTTTCCTATCAGTTTCACTCCCAGCCCAATAAGAATCAACATACAGTTTCTTTAAAATTCAAATTTCTAACGGGACGAGTATATAACATTAGATTTCTACATGGCGCATCACATTGAACACACTAAAAAGTGGTGTACTAGCTGAGTTACAATCCACCATGTTAAACTTCTTTAGAATATTATTTATTCATGCTGACTGACTGATCATCACTTCTTTCTACTTTTATTTTGATGAAATGTGTCATTTCACATAAGTCTGTCATCCTAAATCTACTCATTAAATATGACTCAGCAATAACTAAATCATCTACGTACAAAAGTACATATTTTTTATTATATCCCCTTTATCAAGAAGATAGATACAACGATACCTTTTAAAGAATTTTTCGTGCTGCCTGCTTCAATTAAAAAATGGATTTATTTAGATTTCAGACTATCATGTGCATATAGATTTCCTCTTTTAAAATACAATTTAAAAATGCAGTTTCACACCCATTTAATTATTTATTAATGGTCGACAAAACGAGTGTCTTCCTAATTATTCCATAGATTATACATACAATAGATAATGGAATTAAATGCTAAAAGCCTAGTAAGAGAACATAATTTTCTAAATTGCTTCACCAGCCCGGCCGGCTGTGCCCCATTTCACAGCTAATTTTGTCAGTGACTCTATTAGAGCCTAAGTTGTCATTACGTTGCAAAGGACTATTGTCGATTTTAAACCTAACAAGATAAGGTGTAGTACGATTAAATGTCATAAACATACACCTTCAACAATTTAGATGCAATTGATTGGCCGCACACCAAAGTTCCGACCCCATAAATATATATATTTGATCAGCATATATATTCTTGATCAGCATCAACAGCCGATTTGATATAGCCACGTCTGTCCGTCTGTCTGTTTCTACGCGAACTGGTCCCTCAGTTTTAAAGCTATCTTTATGAAACTTTGCAGAAGTCCCTCTTTCTGTTGCACGCAGCACATATTTTAAAACCAACTGGATCGGACCACTATATCATATAGGAAAGATAGGTCGAAAACTATGCTTTGTATGAAAAACAAAAATAGTTTATCAAGATATCTTGATCAAACGCGGCATTTATTAGTTTTACTTTCCTCCTCATTTATATGCAAAATCATATTAAGATCAGACCACTATATTATATAGCTGCCATAGGAACGATCGGTCGAAAAGTAAGTTGTTGTATGAAAAAACATTTTGTTTTTCAAGATATTTTAACCAAACGATGGTATCTATTTGAAGAAAATGTTCTTACAAAGTTGGATACATAACTAAACTAGAATTGAAACATTAAATTGGATACAAACCCAAAGGCTAGGCGCATAAGTCTCAGCTGCTATATCCGGCAAGCCAAATCAGCAAACTATTTATTTATTTTTTTTTTTATTTATTAATGGTCGACAAAACGAGTGTCTTCCTCCTTATTCAATAGATTATACAAAGGATAATGGAATTATATGCTAAAAGCCTAGTAAAAGAACACAAACTTTTAAATAGCATCACCGACCGATGAAGTTGTTTTATTTTGGCAGTCCGGCCAGCTGTGCCCCTTTTCACAGCTAATTTTGTCAGTGACGCTATTAAAGCCTACATCTAAGCAGAACAAGAAAGATATACAGAAGATTTATTATAAAAGGATCGTTAAACTCTATAGACCATCGTTTAATGAATCCAAGTACACCTTTTGCCTCAATAACGACGGTATCTATGTGAAGATTGAAACAGAATTTAGAATCAAAAAACACGCTTAGATCCTTAACTGTTAGTATACGTTGCAAAGGGATATTGTCGATTGTCTAACTGACAAAATAAGGTGTACTACGATTTAATGTCATAAACATATACTTTGAACAATTTATATGCAATTGATTGGCCGAACACCAAAGTTGCATAGCGTTCAAATCGTCTTGTAGGCGAGAATATGTAGGGTGTATGATAGAAAAATTTTGACATCGTTTGCATACATGAGTACACGGGTATGTGATATAACAGAGTGGAGATCATTTATAAAAAGAGTAAAGAGTAAAGGTCCAAGATGACCTTGAGGAACACCAGAAGTAACGTGAACCCGCTTAGAGGTAGTCAGTCTCAGCATTACTCTTTGGGTCCTACCTTTTAAATAAGAATTAATCCAAAGCAAAAGAGACGGAAGGAAAACTGTTCGGTCAAGTTTAAAAAGTAAAATGTCATGGTGCACAGAGTCAAACGCTTTATTGAAGTCTGTGTTAATGGCATCAGTTTGCATTTTCGAAAGGAAGGCTCATTTACCAAGGAAGTAAACTCAGGCAGATTGGTCGCAGTTGAGTGATTCTTTACGAATCCATGTTGAACAGGGGAAACAACGTATTTGCAGAAATGCTGAAAATTCGAAGTGATTATTTTTTCAAATAATTTAGGAAAAGCGGACAGTTTTGCAATGCCCCTGTAATTTTGTATATCAGACTTTCCAACTTTCTTGTGAAGAGGAATGATAAAGATTCTTTCCAAAAAGATAGAAGGGCAGAAGTTTCAAGAGATAGATAAAAAACTTTAGTAATGGATAAAGAAGGGAAGAGCTACACTCCTTGAGTAGACAACTAGGAATATTGTCCAGCCCAGGAAAGTAACAAGATTTTAAAGAGTTTATAGCTAATAGGAGAGAGAAGTGCAAAAAATTGCAGCAGGTATAGAACTAGCGGAAGAAATAGTATAAGGGTAAGAATTAGTATTAGGACAGACTGAAGAGTAAGTTGATTGGAAAAAATTAGCAAAGAGGTTAGCAGAATCAGTGTCATTGCTAGCTTTATCCAAGCCAAGAAAAAAAGAAGATGGCAAACTTGAAGATTTACGCTTCAAGTTTACAAAATTATAAAACTGTCTCGGATTTTGGGCAAATTGCCTTTTACAACGAGTTAGATAATTCTCATAGCATTGAGAATTAAGAAGAAAGAAGATCGACTTGGCTATGGAATATTTAGCCAAGTCTGTACACGAACCAGAATTTTTAAACTTTTTAAAATATTTAGATTTTACATTTTTTAGATGTGATAAACTGGGAGTAAGTCAGGGTGGTTTTGAAAAAGTAGTCGAATGAATCGACTTGAAATACATATCTAAGAGGGCAGTAAGGGTGTTATAAAAAAATTAATAGCAGTATTCACATCAGCCGAGAAATATAAGAAAGGCCAATCGGTTGCATATATAAGCTGATTCAGTAATGAACAATTTTCATTGCGAAAGCAAAGGCGGGCTTATTGGCTGATGAGCACGAAATGAGAGGATTACAATTGAACATTGCAATCTCTAAAGTAGGATGATTAACCCCCTTAGAAGGAGATAAAGGAGGGGACCTAGACACATTAGAAATAAGGTTGTTAACAGATACAAGGTCAAGTGTTCTATTCAAGTGATTAGAAATTGAATTGATTTGAGACAACGAAAGATCAAGCATGCAGTATATATAATCGTGCAGTGCTAAGGGCACTAGATAATTTTCGACAGTGAATAATGACCAAGAGATGTTCGTCAAATTGAAACACCCCAACAAAGGGAATTCAGATGCATGATTTTGAAAAGAATAAACGTGTTTTCAACGTCTAACGAGGCGTTGCCATTCAATACCTCAGTCATTGCTACAATCCGCACTGTAGACAACGAGCCATTCTACACAAAATTATACCCCTACCCAATGGAAGTTTCAGATTAAATAACGAAATCAAGCAGTTAATTAAAGATGGCATCATTAGACAATCAAAGTCCCCAGCATGGGTTGTTGACAAAAAAGGTCTTGACTGCAATGGCAGCAAAAATAAACGATTAGTGATCGACTTTAGGAAGCTAAACGAGCGAACTATCGATACCCGATCGCTACCCAATACCAAATATTCCAATGATTCTAGCGAATCTGGGAAAATAAAAATTTTGTACGACTCAAGACCGTGAGAAAATGTCATTCGCAGTGAACTGCGGCAAATATGAGTGTTGCCGTCTGCCTTTTGGCTTGAAAAACGCAGGAAGCATTTTTCAAAGAGCCATCGATGAGATCCGGAGGGAACACAGGAAAAATATGTTACGTTTATGTGGATGACGTATTAATCTTTTCTAAAAACGAAACTGACCATGTGCTACATATTGACACAATTTTAAAATGCTCGGCCGATGCCAATTATTAGGAATTCTTAGGTGACCCGTCTTTGTGGTGACCGGGGCAATAACTGACCCTAAAAAGGTCAGGGCGATATAAGAATACTGAGCCGAAAATTCTGTTCAGCCTGCGATCATTTCTGGGAGCGCAGCAATAGCAAGGCCTCTAACCAATATTCTCAAAGGCGAAAAGGGCTCGGTGAGCAAGCATATGTCCCAAAAGGTCTCGATTGAATTTGACGAAACTCGACGTAATGCTTTCGAAAGACGGAGGAATATCCTGGCATCAGAAGATGTCTACTTATGTACCCAGACTTCAAGCAGTCCTTTGACCTAACTACCGACGCCTCAATGGATGGCATCGGTGCAGTGCTAACCCAAGGGCGAAGACCTATTTCCATGATTTCACGCACGTCCACACACTACGCCACGAATGAGCGAGAGTTTTTAGCTATTGTCCAAGCTCTAGGTAAACAGCATAACTACCTCTATTGGACAAGAGAAATAAATATTTTCACTGATCATCAGCCCCTTACTTTTGCTGTATCAGATAGAAACACGAATGCAAAAATCAAACTATGGAAGGCATTCATCGATAAACACAACGCAAGTGTTCTACAAATCAGGCAAAGAAAATTACGTGGCGGATGCCCTGTCTCGTCAAAATGTAAACGCCTTTCAAAACAATTCACAGCGATGTGTCATTGACCTACACGATCGAAACGACTGAAAAGCCTTTAAGCTGTTTCAAAAATCAAATTGTTCTTAATGAAGCGAAATTCCCATTGAAACGAGTTATCATACTCTTTGGCCAAAAAATACGCCAGAGGAAGGGTGGTCCATAAGGACAGCCTTAAATGATTGTTGCTCTCAAGTAGCTCTCTAGCATTTTAAGAGTTCAAGCTCACAACAATTTCCATTCTTTGCTTCTTTCATGTTTACAGGATTGCACTTGAAATCCTACTGGTGTTAGGAGCAATACATGATCGGATTATCGACTACTCCCACTGCAACTATATCCCGGTAGTCGACGGAAAGGGGGTCATTTACAGAAAAACAAATGATGGCAGATTAGTTTTTTATGTAAAAAAGGATATGGAAGAACATGTACTTTACAAATATCATGATGAGTTGGGTCATGCTGGGAGAGATAAGATGATCGATGCCATTGGAAAGAGTTACTGGTTCCCATATATTAAGGAAAAAGCAATAAAGTATATAGGGAATTGTTTAAAATGCTTGCCTTCGCCCCCAAGACGGCTAAGAGTGAAGGACTATTACATTGCATACCGAAAGGAAACAAACCGTGGGAGATGATCCATATAGACCATTATTGACCAATTAATGCAGGAAGGGCTAATAAATATATATTGGCGGTAGTTGACGGATTTTCAAAATTTGAAAGACTATATACAGCAAAGGCAACAAGTACGAAAGAAGCGATTAAGGCATTAAAAGATTATTTCAGAGCGTATAGTAGACCTAAGTTCATTGTATCGGACCGAGGGAGTTGCTTTACTGCAAAAGATTTTGAGGAATTTTTAAAAAATGAGGGAGTAACGCATATTAAAATAGCAACGGGTTGTCCGCAAGCAAATGGTCAGGTGGAAAGGTTGAATAGAGACTTGGGTCCGATGATGGCAAAAATGGCGGAGCCAGAAAATGGTTTACATTGGGATGTTATTATAGAAAATGTTAAATATGCAAAAAACAATACACAACACAAAAGCATAAAGAAATTTCCAAGCGAAATGTTATTCGGATTACAACAGAAAGGAAAAGTTGTTGATGAATTAAAGGGAAAATTAGAAGAGTTTACACAGGTGAACACGTGTGATTAAAGAAATTTAGAAAATATAAGAAAGAGTGGAGAAATATATCAAAAAGAAGCTCAAATCAGAAATGAAGAGCGGATTAATAAAAAGAAGAAAGTATCAGTAGAATATAAAATAGGTGACTATGTCATGGTAAAAAATTTTGATAGCACACCAGGAGTTTCAAAAAAGTTAATACCAAGATATAAAGGGCCTTATAGCATAGAAAAGATTTTAAAAAATTATAGATTAGATTAAAGGATGTAGAAGGTTTTCAATTATCTCGCAACCCGTACGTTGGTATCTGGAATAGCCAAAACTTTAAGCATTGGATGCGAAAATAGGCAAAAAGCATTAGTTATAAAGATAGGTATAAGGCATATAAAAGACAGAGATCGGGAGCTCTCTTTGTCAGGATGGCGGAGTTGTAATAGGATAAGCGCATCATTGGTAACCCTAGCCAGGGTATTATAGTGTCACTATCTATGTTAATTATAACAGTACGATAAGTATATATCGATAATGAAGCAAATTTAATATCGATAAAGAAAAGCGACTGCGGAGAGGAAGTGGAAGGCAGTACTAGCAGTAAGAAGACGTGTTGTTAAAAAAGAGGCAACCCAAAAAAAATAAGTTAAACCAATAAAGAAAATCATACAATTACAATCCATCGTATACACGACTTCTTTGGGTTGTGGCATATGTTGAATAGAGTCTGAGCGTAAGCGAACTAAGTAGGTTTTAAAATAAAACCTAATTTTGCAAAGTGAATAAGCACGAGCTTCCTTATCTGTAGGAGTTGCTTATGCTGAACCTATTTATATTTCGCCATCAAATTGATTGATTGGTGATCAAGGCCATACATTTAGAACCAGTTGGACATTTAACGTCAGAGGCGTTTTAAGGAGCCTTACATCGATTGATAGACAGACGTGGTCTATGATCCCGATGCTGCTAACCTCTTTGATATTTGTATATAATCAAATCACTCCTCATAATAATCAATTCTATCCTTATAATATATTTTCCTATAGTTTTATACTTGGTCCTATTATTTCCCATTCCTGTCCCCTTCTGCGATAAATTCATATTTGTACTCTCATGGCTACAATTTTAAACAAGGCTAAAGTTGTACTTGTACTTCATTAAATGTTTGCATGATCCTCTTATCTCCGTATCCCTAAATACTGCTCTTGCATCTGATCTCTGCATTATAGCTACTATAACTAGCTTCAGAAAGCTATATTCTGACTTTGTTGCTCCATGATCACCATCTGAAAAACGAAACATTAGTATGTTCGTTAATCCTGAGTACGGCTTATATCAGGTGTATACTCGTCAGGGGCAAACGCAGTTTAAAGAGTTAATCGATCGGTTAATGCTGCTTTGCGAAACTATATATTCAGTCCGACCAAAGTCAATGGGATGTATACATTAGTAATGTAAATAGTTCATTGCGGAACACAATACAACAATCTATCCATACTTAGCACTTATCAAACGAAAGACTGGTCATTGTACATATGGTATTTGCTAGAAGACCTCATGCAAAAAGAACTTGGGCATAAGCATTCTGACGACATTTGGGAATGTAAATAATCACCCCCTTTTTGGCTTTCATCTCAGTATTAGTCAATCCTTCGATTAAGCCTGCAAATTTAAATATACTTTGCCATTGGCATTATCAGCTGATCGCAAACCATGCCAAAGGAAAGCACTGCACCATATGTGAATACTATAATAGTTCCCATTTTAAATAACAGTTCGTTCATTGCTATGACGAGAAGACGTCAGTCTTCTCTGATGGTTATTTATTCAATGCATCTTGGAGTTAGAGCTGGCCACCGTGAAGCAGTGAGCAGCCGTTTTACACACATGGTTCTTAGGCTTATTATATACAGCAAGAGAGTCAGAGAGAGTCATGCGCGCACATATGTATACACAGCGACGGTCAAGCGTGAGAACGCTGACTTAGCTATTTGGGAGGTCGTTGTTATCAAGTGCGGATCATATTTCGTCTGCACTTGAATATGCGCAGAGGGCACTTAGCGTTAGGCGCGCTGCGACAAAATCGCTGCTTATGTTTGCATTCTGTTGGCATAACAACAAAGTGTTGCAGCCTTATTCATATGTATGTATATACATATGTACGCATGCTTCATCACCCTCCTTTTAAAAAATAACGTAATTTATGTAGTTACTTTAAGTATTAATGTTAATTATGTTTGTTTGTTTTTTTTTTCTTATACCCTGAACCCATTAAAAATGGGTACAAGGGTATATTGTATTTGTGCAATATCCAAATGTATGTAACAGGCAGAAGGAAGCACCTCCGACCCCATAAAGTATATACATTCTTGATCAGCATCAATAGCCGAGTCGATCTAGCCATGTCCGTCTGTCTGTCCGTCCGTCCGTCCGTATGTATGAACGCAAGGATCTCAGAACCTATAAGAGCTAGAGATGTAGATGCTCCTAGCTCCCGCGCAGATCGAGTTTGTTTCCGATAATCGATAACTTACTCCGTTTCCAAGCAATCGATAAAAATCTATATCGATATCCTTTTTTTTTGGGAAATTTTGGTAAATAATAAGAGCTAGAGTCACCAAACTTGACATATAGCTTCTAAAATAGAATATATATATGCATTTGATGTTGGAAGAAGAGGGTTCAGGGTATCCCCTAGTCGGGAGCTCCCTAGAACCTCTTACTTGTTTTTTTTTTAATTTTTTGTTTATATTATTTTAATATAAAAATGTTTGTTAATATGTATGTGTAAATATATATGTTTAAAACTATGTGCATTTAAAAAAAATATATGTATGTGTTAGTATTTTATTTTAAATGTTGTCTCTTTTTTATAAAAGAAAAGAATTTTTTTTCATTTTGAGTTTCTTTTTCTTAAATTCCATTTTCATTTTTATTGTTTTGTATTATTTTGTTCGAACAATTTTCTTTGTCTATATTAGAGTTTTCAATTCAATTATTGTACAATTTTAATCTATCCTTATGTACTTTTTTTTTCTTTTTAGTATACCTAGTTATTATATTATCGTTATCTTCTAACTTTTATACTGTATAGGGTCCTAAATAAGTTGGATCTAACTTATGTTTATTACCTTTTTATCATATAATTCCTTATTATTTCTCTTATTTTTTCTAACATAATTCTAGCTCTTTTATATGTTATTTCTAATCTATATTTTCTTTCCTTAGCATAATCATCTATACTATATGAAGGTTCTATGGTGTCTGTGCTATTAAAATGTTTTTATAAATTGTTTGTTTTGCCGAAAACAAGTTCATATGGACAATAGTCGTGTGCCATAGATGGGGTTGTGTTGAAACAGTTAACGAAATATTGGATCCATACGTCCCAATCAGTTTTATCAACCGATATGTATGAACGTATGTATTCATTAAAAGTTCTGTGACTTCTTTCGACTGTTCCAACTGTCTGGTGGTGGTGTGTAGTTGATGTTATGTTATTTATTTGTAAATACTTGCACACATCATTTATTATAGAATTTTTGTATTCTGTTCCCATGTCCGTAATGAACGTCTTCATTGGACCGTACTTTAGAATAAAATTCTCAAAAATCGCTTTTGCTACTGTGTTAGCACTTTTGTTTGGAATTGGAATCGCGACTAGATATTTAGTCAGATCCTAAATTAATGTGACTGCGTATTCATTTCCATTTTCAGACTTGGGTAGTGGACCAATGGTGTCTACTATAACCCTGCCGAAAGCGTGTATTGGCGTATCAGTTATTGTTAAAGAATTTTTATTTTTCTTGTCACTTTTGATTTTTGGCATTTTGGACATTTTCGTATGTACTCAGTAATATCTCGAGTCATACCTTTCTAATAACAATGTCTTTTGACCTTGGCCAAGGTTTTTGAGATGCCTGTGTGACCTCCTTGTATTGGATCATCATGGAACGTAGACAATAGAGCTTCTTTTTCTTTTATTGTTTCTATTTGGGTCACCGGGTTGATTAAAATTGAAATTAATATTTTATTGCCCATATTTTTTAAATTATCGATAGAAACGTGTTCAAAGATATTTTCCCACGGTGCCACTTTGAGTTGGCTGATTTTATTTATACCGGCTTGCGTTTCAAGCCTTTGGAAAAATTGACCTAAGCCAAGAGTTCCATTGGTATATAAATCGCTAACATCATATCTTGCAGTAATTTTCTTACCATGATTAAAAAAACATAGCATATTTTTTACATGCAAGGTCACTACTTTACGTACTTCGTCATTGTTAATGACTTTATATACGTTGGGCTTTGAAGCTTTTTCTATAGATTGCCATGGCAATTCTATTTTTTCTTTTCCTGCGCAGGAATTTTGTCTACTTTGATATCTTTTAGTGACTTTCTTTTTTGATCCATTTATTTGTTGTAGCTGTTGACTGGCTATTCTTGATAACGCATCCGCTACAAAATTGTCTTTACCCTTCAGATATTCGACTGTAAAATTATACTGCTCTAGTTCAAGTCTCATACGAGTTAGCTTGAGCTTGGATTTACCATTGAGAACAAGTATGCTAATGGTCTGTGATCTGTTTTGACATTGAAGTGTCTACCATAAATATATGGACAGAAATAAGTTATTGCCCAATGAATTGCTGCCAATTCCTGTTCTGTTGTACTTTTATTACTTTCACCCTTAGTAAACGATCTTGATGCATAAGCAACTGGAAGTTGGAGTCCATTTTTGTTTTGAGTTAAAACTAATCCACATGCTTGTTTACTTGCATCTGTTATTATGAAAAATTCTTTGCTGAAATCTGGGTATTGTAATAAATTCGGATTTATTAGTGCCGATTTGAGATGTTCGAAAGCATGCTGACAATCAGCTGTCCATGCGAATTCTACATCTTTTTTACATAATCTTGTTATGTGACGAGCATAGCCGGCAAAATTTTTGATAAAACGTCTATAGTAGTTGCAGAATGCAACGAATCGTCTGGCGCTGTCCGTATCATGTGGAACTGGGTAATTTTTAATTACGTCGTATTTTTTTGTCGTCAGGCAAGATTCCTTTATCCGTGCATTTGTGTCCCAAAAATGTGACTTCATGCATGAAAAATGAACATTTTTCAAGATGTAATTTAAGATTGTATTTCCTACATTTCTCGAAAACATCAGTAAGGTTTTTGAGCATGTGTTTCGGAACAACCAATGACTATTAAATCATCCATATAAAGGAAAGCTTGAGAAGGTTCTAATTCGGAAAATGCTATAGTCATCATTCTCTGGAAAGAATTTGGCGCTATTTTTAAAACGAATGGCAATCGCGTGAAGCGATACGAGCCATTGCTTGTTGAGAGAGACGTTATATCTCTTGAAATTTTTTCCAGTTCAATTTGATGAAATCCTGACATTAAATCAAGGCATTAAAAGTTGATCGAAAGTGTCATCAATTCTAGGCAGCGGGAATTTATCCGACAACAGTTTCTTATTAATTTGACGATAGTCAATTACTAATCGCCATTTTTTCTTGTCAGAACCTGGAAGAGATTTCTTTGGAACTAACAAAAGTGGGCTGCTATAAGGGGATACAGACGGTTCGACTATTTTATTGTCGATTAATTTTTGTACTTGTACTTGTATCTCATCTATTTCACTTTGAGGGTTTCTATAATTTTTTATGTAGACTGGTTCATCATCCTTCAATCTTAGCTTTTGATTGTAGAAGTTATTGGTAGTGATCGATTCGGTTTCAAGTCCGAATACGTCACTAAACTGGGTGCATAAGTTAGTCAATTCGTTTTTGAATTGTGGTGGAAAATTTTTAGCTAATTGAGATAAGACAGTTTTTTCTCTATTTTCGGGATTGTTTTGAACTATGTCGTAGTTCGAAAGTGGTTCATATGACAAATTTTTAATATCTACTACTTGATCGGTTCTGGTCATATTCAGTAATCGGACAAATGCATTTTTGGTTGTTGCAACTGTGTTTGCAACATAAATGCCTTCTTTAATTTCCTGGTTTGGAATTAGTACACTATCTTCATCTGATGATAGGTGAATTTTTCTGACTACTTGGGATCTTGCTGGTAGAACAATGGAATTATTACCAAAACTGTATGTTATTGGAACATAAATTGGGAAATTTAGATTATTTGGTCTCATTATGAGCCAATCTTCATTTGGTTTGAAATCTAACTGGTGAGTATAAAGGTCCCTCGCAGTCATTCGGGCATGTCTTCCTTAATGTTGGTATTTCCTTCGCTTGGGGTGGTTGAGTTTTGATTAGTATTTAATTTATATTTTGTATTGCAGTGTAGGTGGTTGTGTGCATCGGCTCGTGCTTTTTCTTTTCTTTTAGCAACGATTTGATGTGATCGAGCACCGCGTGTAATTTTACAGTTGTGCTCCACGGCAAATTCTCGTTGCTATTTAGCAATTTAAGCAGTTTTGCCTTTCGGGCTCTCGGTCGTTTTACTACGCCGCCTCTTTTGCCACACATACCTTTACCTACTGCGTTCCGTGATGTTGCTGATGTTGCTGTTACTCTGTAGTTGCCGTTACGGTTGATGTTTATCAGCAGCTTCCATGAGCGCGAGACTCAGAGGTCAGGGTCGCAGGGTCGCCATGTAATATCGTAATATCGTATTATCGTAATATACAATTGATTGAATATGACTGGCACGTCTGTGCCGCTTGACTTTAGTTTTCAGAATGTTTAATTCAATATGTTCACACAAGAAGTGTGTTCACACAAGAAGTGTATCCGGCAGTCGCCATCCAACCGCCATGTAACTCCGGAACCAGTACAGGGAACACGAAATTCACCTCACTTACACTAATACATTGTAATGTACTCTGAAAATATAGAAGAAAAAAATAACCTGCAAGTGAACAAACGTGTTTTCTTGAAAACCTCCCCAACTTTTGTGCACAGCAGAAACGCTCCCCCAACGATACAGAACTTAGCAAAGTTCATCTGGAAGCCCTGCAGACGCCCTACTACAACATTTTGGTCCATCGAGCCGGATTCACTTCTTCTACATTTGGCATCCAGTTCGCCCCAGCAAGCATTGGTGGATCTGCAATAAAAGGTCCCAGGAACAGCTACACATTCAAACCAGATAAGTAGCAGTGCACCTACCTCAACTCGTCCATTGCCAAATTTCTGGCAACTCCAGTCCGATTAAGTCATATTTGTGTGTCTGAACATATTTTTTCGCTTCACATTGTCCGTGGTTAAAGCGAGTGGCAATTGTATTTAAAAAATTCAAAAACAAAAACCCGCAAATAAAATATTGTCCGTGGCTATAAGGGCATCTACAAAGTGACAAATATTAAAACAAATAAAACAGAAAGTGACTCCAATAAGGTCGCCATATTGGTGTCTGTACATATGTACATATGTATAGACATATATGTACAATTGCATACCCAAAAATTTAACCGATCGCCATATTGATGTACGCAAGTACATCAAGACATATCTGGACACATAGGTATCTACAAAGTGACAAATATTAAAACAAATAAAACGGAAAGTGACTCCAATAAGGTCGCTATATTGGTGTCTGTACATATGTACATATGTAAATTAAATCAATCTGCTGGTCCAATGGGGCGATAGTTGATCCGTCTCTCGTCCAGCGATAATTATATCAATCTGCTGGTCCAATGAGGTGGTAGTTGATCCGTCTCTCGTCCAGCGATGCCTGGTCCAGTGATATTTAGGAAGATTATGGTGGAGAGTTTGACTTCACTCTCTTTGCTAATTACTGGCCTTGTGGCTCAGCAATGTTTGTAATATATAACAAATGATATTTACGGCAGCGTGCCGGAGTAGTGCAAGTTTATTCTTAAGCGTCAAATACAAAACTGAAACACTTAATGCACAGAAAGTTTTACTTAAACTAAGCCAAAACTTGCATCACGCCACAATGTCATGGTCGGCAAGCCGACTCAGCAAAATCTTAGGCAATAGCGGAAACTCTTGCAGCAAAACAAAAGTGCCCGGTTACCACCGCTGACCATTGCAGCTATATTATTATTATTAAGTTTAGCTTTATTTTAATTTTTCTGTTATTATCTGGAACAACTTAAATTAAATTTGTATGAAAATTTACAATCTACTTATTCTACTGGTAAGTCTAATATACAAATTTACAGTGTCAACTATATAAATCGATCTGGGAGATCTATTGGGTGAGACCTTCGCAGTCTCCTCCGCGTTCGGAGTCCTCCAATTCTGGGCCTATTCAGAAGACGCCTAGCCAGTCGATTAGGAAGACTTCTCAGTCGCGCCATATAATTTGCGGCCTGTATATTTATTATGTCCCCGACTTTGGGCACTCCTAAGTCTTTTTCCAAGTCGGAGGTTCTCATTATATCATTGGCGCAATTATTTAAATTAATGCCAATATTCCAGCGCTTGGCCCACATTTCAAATTGGTGGAGATATTGCTGCAGAACGTCGGTAGCTTCGTAGACACATTCGTTTCTTGACAAGATGGCTGTGTCATCTGCAAAAGTGGCGATTTTAAGGTCGTGGGGATCCGCGACTTCAATTGTAGAGCCAGTGGGCATATCGTAGGTAAAGAGGGTGTAGAGCGTGGGCCCTAGCACACTCCCTTGAGGAACGCCAGCCCCGATGGCCTTCATGTTGGACTCAACTCCATCGAGTACTACCGAAAATGACCGGTTTGTAAAATAACTCTGCACAATTAAATATAGTTGAGGTGGCAGTAGGGGCTTAATTTTGCAGAGTAGCCCATCATGCCAGACTCTGTCGAAGGCTTGTCTAAGTACGCTGCCACTACGTACTCTTTGGCTTCGAAACCCTCGAGGATAAAATTCACCACCCTATTTAGCTGTTCCGGTGTGCCATGAGATTTTCGGAACCCAAACTGAAAGGGGGGAATTTTTTCTTTAATTCTGTCCAAAGACAGCAGTCTCGTAAGCAGACAACGTTCGAATAGTTTTCCGATCGTGGGCAACAAACTGATAGGCCTGTATGAGTCTAAGGACGAGGGGCTCATTCCAGCCTTATAGATCATGCATATTCTCGCCTTTTTCCATTGGCTTGGAACATGCCCCAATCTCAATACCGCATTAAAGATTAACACTAAAAATAGGACTGCTCTGACCGGCAATGCTTTTAGTGTTATGTTGTCGATGCCATCATCGCCAGGAGCTTTTCTTGTCTTAAGTGCTGCTATGTGGTCTGATACTTCGTTGACAGTGATTGGAGCAACTGGGAGGCTTAGCTGGCCTGGGCTCTCCAGTGTGAGTTGAACCCTTCTGTTCACGCTTGCCAAACTTATATTAAAAGGCTTGAAGCGATCCTCCAAGTCTTCGGCAAATGCATCAGCCCGTTCCTTTGGGGATCTGGCCCAAGATCCATCAGGCTTTCTTATCGGAAATTTGGGGGACACTTGCTGTTTGTACCTTCTCGTCAGTCTCCATAGGGAGTGACTTGAGGATTCATCTGGAGAAACATTTTCCAAAAAACGGTCGGTTTCCCTTTGTCTATTCAGCTGCAGCAGCTTTTTGACACGGTTCGACACTCTACGGTAGATACTGTCCACAATTGGATCTCCGGTTCGACAGTACTGCCTTCTAATCCTTCTCTTAATCAGCAGTAGTGTATGGATTGCTGGCGGAAGTCTCACTTGTGGTCGTGAGCTTTCTGATCGGCTTACAGGCGCAGAAATGAGGGCCGCCGAGTGAACCTTGTTCAGGAATAGCGCATATACATCTTCGATGTCTTCTAGTGCAAGTATTTCCAAGTTTAGGTCTAGAGTTTCCTCTAGATCTCGTCGAAAAGCAGCAATGTTGGCTCCAGGAGGCAGCAGACGACCTTTAATTGTTTTGCCCTTTGGAATACAGTCGTAACCAACTACTAGTGGGATATGATCGGAGGATAGCTGAAACTCAGGCCTTATACTTAAGCCATCTGGGTGAAGTCCGTTATAAATAAAGAAGTCAATGGCACTCGGCGTGTAACTTTGGGCAAACGGGAAACGAGTGGCTTGCCCAGTCGCTAGTATTTCAGATGATGAGTTTTGCACCGCGTCCAGTAAGCAGGTGCCTCTTGCGTTAGCTCTAAAGCAACCCCAGCATCTGTTTTTGGCGTTAAAATCGCCTCCTATAAGGAACATTCTTCCTAGTCCGCTGAAAAGTTGCTGGAATTCCATTGCTGACCACGACAGTTGCGGCGGGAGATATGCCGAAGCAATGGTTAATTCACCCCTGCTAGTTGCAATCTGGATGCTGGCCATTTGCAATTTCTCCATCCTTACTGGTTCATTTTGGAAATATTCGATCTCCTGCTTAATAAGCACCGCCGCTCCTCCTCTTGCTCTATCGCTAGGATGATCCGCTTTGTGAATTTTGTAGCCTGGAATAAAGATGGATACACCGGTCTGCGGCCAGGTCTCTGTAATTAGCATAACGTCAATATTATGTTCAGTTAGGAAGTGCTTAAGCTCCTCCACATGCCCAGAGATACCACGGGCATTCCACAATCCGAGGCATAGTGAACTGTGCATCATTTTTTGGTGTTCAATAGACTCAGACACATTTGTTTAAGGAACTGATTCGTCTCCTGAAGTTCCTTAAACATAGCTTGTAGAGTGTCGACTTTCACAGTGAGTGCTTCTATTGCAGCCTCCAGCCTTGAACTATTGTGGGGTGGGGTATCTTGGTGCTTGGGGGTAGGGTTCCTAATTGACGTCTCTTTATTGAACTTTTCCAGCCCAGTACGCAGAGTATCGGCGTACGAAATATTTCCTCGCACTAAGGTTGCTGGAATGTGTTGCTGACGGTCTTTTTTGCCACTGACATTACTTTTAAATCCTAGACTTACTTTTGGTCTTCTTTCTTGCGTTCTAGCTTTGAACACATTGCATCCCTTATGCCAAGCCTCATGGTTTCCACCGCAGTTGATACAGCAAAGATTCTCAACCAAGGTTTCTTTGCATTGAGCTGTTGGATGATTTTGAGCACACTTTCCACAGGTACAAGGCCTCATACAGTAGTTTTTTGTATGTCCAAATCCTTGGCATCTGTGGCACAGGATGGCATTCAAATTTTTCTTTGGTATTTCAACCAAGACTCTTTGTCGCCCTATTTGCTTGATTTTCAGCGCATCCTTATTATTAGGCTCGCGAGCCAAATCAATGAAAAAGAAATTATTTTGTATTAGTTCCTCAATAGCTTCACCGTTTTCCTGTTGTTGGGCCTTACGAGGACGAGGATTGTGGATACGAAGGACATTGTGTCCATATCGCATAAACTCCTCTTTAATGCTATCTCCAGGGGTGGTGCTAGCCAAATTGCGGACGATAAGCCTGAAGACCTTGTCTTCCTTCAGTTGGTATGTAAAGTGATGTGCATTATTTTCTTTGAGAAACTGCACTAGGCTTCGATATGAATTCGAGTTTTCAACGTGAACTCTTACTTTTCCTTGTGTTCCAACGTGGAGGGTATAACTATCTGACCCAATGACTGTATCAAGCTCTGCCTCCATCTGGGTCACATTGTTTACATTTTCAATGAAGATGGGGGGTGGCTTCCTGGATCTGGGTACTCTGGCTTCTTTTTCCGCATTCAGCTCTACTTCCATCTCTTCTGCCAGTGCCTCGGCATGGGCTATTTCCTCCTCTGTAGGATCATCGTTTTCTTCATTATCCAGTATTGCAAATTGGTTTTTTGAGTTTATTGGGATCTCCTTTAGACGTCTGTCCATCGATATCTGAGATGCAATTAACCTCCCTTTTTTACCATTTGCTCTTGGAAAGCTTGAAGGCAGCTTACGTTTTATTTTGGTCGTCATCCAGCTGAGTGATTTCACTGATGACTTTCCTAGTTCATTGATATTATTTTCTGATGCGCCTGCAACTACACTTTTGTAGTTAATATTTGGGATGGTGCACACTCCTCCATTTGAAGTTGTGACAGTGTAGGTAGACGCGTAGATGGAGTTTGTCGACGTCAATGTGCATGTCGTTGCTGCAAAATTGCTACTACTGCACTTAATTGCAGTATTTGAAGCACTTACAGTATTTAGGGAAATCATTTCACGAATTTCCGCAGGTGTAGCGCCAGCAATTCTCATCATTTTAGCGAATTCTGGTCGCAGCTCTCTCGGTTGAGAGGGCGTGGATGCACTAACATCCATGCCCAATGTTGTTTGGCTCAATGTTGTTTTTTTCTTATTCATTTTTCACGAAAATTATAAATTTAATGGTACACAATTTTTATTTTTTTTTTTGATGAAAATTTACCTCTGCGTTTGACAAGCAGTGTTGTAAAAGTGGGAGATCTATTGGGTGAGACCTTCGTAGTCTCCTCCGCGTTCGGAGTCCTCCAATTCTGCGCCTATTCAGAAGACGCCTAGCCAGTCGATTAGGATGACTTCTCAGTCGCGCTATATAATTTGCGGCCTGTGTATTTATTATGTCCCCGACTTTGGGCACTCCTAAGTCTTTTTCCAAGTCGGAGGTTCTCATATACCAGGGGGCACCAGACAGATATCGGAGCGTTTTTGCTTGGAGCACCCTGATTTTTGAAAGACTGGACTTTGCAGCAATGCCATATACCTGGATACCATAACGCCAGGCGGGAGCTATGCAGGATTTATAAATGGTGACTTTATTTTTCAATGACAACGCATTTCTACTCCTCAGAAGCCATCTTAATTTTCCTATTCTGTTCTTTAGGGTTACAGAGACACTTGAGATGTGCTTGTTAAAGTTCAAGCGTCTGTCTAGGTGCACACCTAAGTATTTGTGGCTGTTGAAGTGCGTCACCAATTGGCCGCGCAAGAAAACTCCCGGACACATGTCCCTCCGTAGCACATAGGTCACATTGGCGCATTTATTTAAGTTAATGCCAATATTCCAGCGCTTGGCCCACATTTCAAATTGGTGGAGATATTGCTGCAGGACGTCGGTAGCTTCGTAGACACATTCATTTCTTGACAAGATGGCTGTGTCATCTGCAAAAGTGGCGATTGTAAGGTCGTGGGGGTCCGCGACTTCAATTGTAGAGCCAGTGGGCATATCGTAGGTAAAGAGGGTGTAGAGCGTGGGCCCTAGCACACTCCCTTGAGGAACGCCAGCCCTGATGGCCTTCATGTTGGACTCAACTCCATCGAGTACTACCGAAAATGACCGGTTTGTCAAATAACTCTGCACAATTAAATATAGTTGAGGTGGCAGTAGGGGCTTAATTTTGCAGAGTAGCCCATCATGCCAGACTCTGTCGAAGGCTTGTCTAAGTACGCTGCCACTACGTACTCTTTGGCTTCGAAACCCTCGAGGATAAAATTCACCACCCTATTTAGCTGTTCCGGTGTGCCATGAGATTTTCGGAACCCAAACTGAAAGGGGGGAATTTTTTCTTTAATTCTGTCCAAAGACAGCAGTCTCGTAAGCAGACAATGTTCGAATAGTTTTCCGATCGTGGGCAACAAACTGATAGGCCTGTATGAGTCTAGGGACGAGGGGCTCATTCCAGCCTTATAGATCATGCATATTCTCGCCTTTTTCCATTGGCTTGGAACATGCCCCAATCTCAATACCGCATTAAAGATTAACACTAAAAATAGGACTGCTCTGACCGGCAACGCTTTTAGTGTTATGTTGTCGATGCCATCATCGCCAGGAGCTTTTCTTGTCTTAAGTGCTACTATGTGGTCTGATACTTCGTTGACAGTGATAGGAGCAACTGGGAGGCTTAGCTGGCCTGGGCTCTCCAGTGTGAGTTGAACCCTTCTGTTCATGCTTGCCGAACTTGTATTAAAAGGCTTGAAGCGATCCTCCAAGTTTTCGGCAAATGCATCAGCCCGTTCCTTTGGGGATCTGGCCCAAGATCCATCAGGCTTTCTTATCGGAAATTTGGGGGACACTTGCTGTTTGTACCTTCTCGTCAGTCTCCATAGGGAGTGACTTGAGGATTCATCTGGAGAAACATTTTCCAAAAAACGGTCGGTTTCCCTTTGTCTATTCAGCTGCAGCAGCTTTTTGACACGGTTTGACACTCTACGGTAGATCCTGTCCACAATTGGATCTCCGGTTCGACAGTACTGCCTTCTAATCCTTCTCTTAATCAGCAGTAGTGTATGGATTGCTGGCGGAAGTCTAACTTGTAGTCGTGAGCTTTCTGATCGGCTTACTGGCGCAGAAATGAGGGCTGCCGAGTGAACCTTGTTCAGGAATAGCGCATATACATCTTCGATGTCTTCTGGTGCAAGTATTTCCAAGTTTAGGTCTAGAGTTTCCTCTAGATCTCGTCGAAAAGCAGCAATGTTGGCTCCAGGAGGCAGCAGACGACCTTTAATTGTTTTTCCCTTTGGAATACAGTCGTAACCAACTACTAGTGGGATATGATCAGAGGATAGCTGAAACTCAGGCCTTATACTTAAGCCATCTGGGTGAAGTCCGTTATAAATAAAGAAGTCAATGGCACTCGGCGTGAAACTTTGGGCAAACGGGAAATGAGTGGCTTGCCCAGTCGCTAGTATTTCGGATGATGAGTTTTGCACCGCGTCCAGTAAGCAGGTGCCTCTTGCGTTAGCTCTAAAGCAACCCCAGCATCTGTTTTTGGCGTTAAAATCGCCTCCTATAAGGAACATTCTTCCTAGTCCACTGAAAAGTTGCTGGAATTCCATTGCTGACCACGACAGTTGCGGCGGGAGATATGCCGAAGCAATGGTTAATTCACCCCTGCTAGTTGCAATCTGGATGCTGGCCATTTGCAATTTCTCCATCCTTACCGGTTCATTTTGGAAATATTCGATCTCCTGCTTAAAAAGCACCGCCGCTCCTCCTCTTGCTCTATCGCTAGGATGATCCGCTTTGTGAATTTTGTAGCCTGGAATAAAGATGGATACACCGGTCTGAAGCCAGGTCTCTGTAATAAGCATCACGTCAATATTATGTTCAGTTAGGAAGTGCTTAAGCTCCTCCACATGCCCGGAGATACCACGGGCATTCCACAATCCGAGGCTTAGTGAACTGTGCATCATTTTTTGGCGTTCAATAGACTCAGACACATTTGTTTAAGGAACTGATTCGTCTCCTGAAGTTCCTTAAACATAGCTTGTAGAGTGTCGACTTTCACAGTGAGTGCTTCTATTGCAGCCTCCAGCCTTGAACTATTGTGGGGTGGGGTATCTTGGTGCTTGGGGGTAGGGTTCCTAATTGAAGTCTCTTTATTGAACTTTTCCAGCCCAGTACGCAGAGTATCGGCGTACGAAATATTTCCTCGCACTAAGGTTGCTGGAATGTGTTGCTGACGGTCTTTTTTGCCACTGACATTACTTTTAAATCCTAGACTTACTTTTGGTCTTCTTTCTTGCGTTCTAGCTTTGAACACATTGCATCCCTTATGCCAAGCCTCATGGTTTCCACCGCAGTTGATACAGCAAAGATTCTCAACCAAGGTTTCTTTGCATTGAGCTGTTGGATGATTTTGAGCACACTTTCCACAGGTATAAGGCCTTATACAGTAGTTTTTTGTATGTCCAAATCCTTGGCATCTGTGGCACAGGATGGCATTCAAATTTTTCTTTGGTATTTCAACCAAGACTCTTTGTCGGCCTATTTGCTTGATTTTCAGCGCATCCTTATTATTAGGCTCGCGAGCCAAATCAATGAAAAATAAATTATTTTGTATTAGTTCCTCAATAGCTTCACCGTTTTCCTGTTGTTGGGCCTTACGAGGACGAGGATTATGGATACGAAGGACACTGTGTCCATATCGCATAAACTCCTACTCCTCTTTAATGCTATCATTTGCATTTGGGGTGGTGCTAGCCAAATTGCGGACGATAAGCCTGAAGGCCTTGTCTTTCTTCAGTTGGTATGTAAAGTGATGTGCATTATTTTCTTTGAGAAACTGCACTAGGCTTCGATATGAATTCGAGTTTTCAACGTGAACTCTTACTTTTCCTTGTGTTCCAACGTGGAGGGTATAACTATCTGACCCAATGACTGCATCAAGCTCTGCCTCCATCTGGGTCACATTGTTTACATTTTCGATGAACATGTGGGGTGGCTTCCTGGATCTGGGAACTCTGGCTTCTTTTTCCGCATTCAGCTCTACTTCCATCTCTTCTGCCAGTGCCTCGGCATGGGCTATTTCCTCCTCTGTAGAATCATCGTTTTCTTCATTATCCAGTATTGCAAATTGGTTTTTTGAGTTTATTGGGATCTCCTTTAGACGTCTGTCCATCGATATCTGAGTTGCAATTAACTTCCCTTTTTTACCATTTGCTTTTGGAAAGCTTGAAGGCAGCTTACGTTTTATTTTGGTCGTCATCCAGCTGAGTGATTTCACTGATGACTTTCCTAGTTCATTGATATTATTTTCTGATGCGCCTGCAACTACACTTTTGTAGTTAATATTTGGGATGGTGCACACTCCTCCACTTGAAGTTGTGACAGTGTAGGTAGACGCGTAGATGGAGTTTGTCGACGTCAATGTGCATGTCGTTGCTGCAAAATTGCTACTACTGCACTTAATTGCAGTATTTGAAGCACTTACAGTATTTAAGGAAATCATTTCACGAATTTCCGCAGGTGTAGCGCCAGCAATTCTCATCATTTTAGCGAATTCTGGTCGCAGCACTCTCGGTTGAGAGTTGTTTTTTTCTTATAATGATTCACAAAAATAATAAATTTAATGGTACACAATTTTTATTTTTTTTTTTTGATGAAAATTTACCTCTGCGTTTGACAAGCATTTGCAGCTATTGATACACAGGTTTCGCGCCGTGCTCGTTCGCAGAAGGTGCTATGCATAGTTACGGTGCATCCAGTAACTGCAAAGGTATCCTTTTCGCATTCCGCCAACGTGTCTTCGTCGAGTCGCAGAATGGTTTGTTGGTGTGAAACGGGGTAGACGGAGATCTTTTGGCACCTAAACTCAACTTTAGGGTAGGCTATCAGTATATGGATAATATTCTCGGACTGAAGGACCTTAATCTTAGAAGCTTCTATTAAGCTAACTATTGGGGTATCTTGTTCGATAAGTGATTTCAGATCGGTATGATCAAGGATTGTATGATTTACTATGTTTGCTTTTGCCAACGTTATGGTGAGTACTAAATTTTGAATTTCTGTGTTCAGTATTCTATTTCTTGCCAACAGTGTCTCGAATAAATGAGGAGTGTCAACCAAATCGCCTTTGCGGGAACTGATCATTTTATTGATAGTGTCCGTCAGTCTGTATATTTGTTTTTGAGTTTCGGAGTTTATTAATATCCGTTTGGAGTTAGCCTCCACCAACTGCGTCTCTGTAACGCGGACCCTTAGGAAATCTGAAGCATCAGGGGTGCCAGCAACAACCTTCAAGGCAGTGCCTTAGAAATCGAGTCTTCGTGCAAATCTGTGATGCACTTGAAGAACGGACAACAATGTTCTAAGGTGATCTGTATCTACGTCTAGTAGTTTGCGCATATGCGACTGTGGAAAGGAATCGGACAGTTTTTCCGTCTCGTCTACCATACTAACAAATTCAGAAATGTTACTTGAGTGCCTCAAGTAGCTACGTTGATCGAACACCAGTACTTCCCCGTCTAAGACCGGAATGTAGTTGGCATGCGAGAAATCGGTGACCCGAGCATTTACCGCTGCTAGTGCCACAAACAAAGTGAGTGCAAACCTGAAATGGACGAACAATATAACACGGTTTTCTAACTCTAAGTTGTTTTACTAGCTAATTGTGGAGGAAAACTTATTTCAGGTTGTCCTTATGGACCACCCTCCCCTTAATGAGGACAGACGTTCCCAGGTCTGCTTCGACCTTTTGTTCTGAGCATAGGGGAGTTAACTTGTTCCCTAGCCTCTTGTTGTTCTTCTGGAACACCTTTTCTCCTACCTCGAAAAAGCGGTTTTGCCTGGATGCATTGCACCTTTTGATATTGTCTTGCTGTGCCTTAATTAGCCTGTCTTTGACGTTCTCGCGACGATCATAAGCTGCGGCAGGGACGACCTCAATTGGTTTCTCGCGTGGTACTGAGTGCAAACTTTTGTTGTACTCTATCGTAGCCTTTAAGATTAATTTTGTAGTGTCGCTGATTTTCTTGTCTAACTTGAGGCATCTCGCAATTTCGGTCAGGGTGCTATGAAAGCGCTCCACCTGGCCGTTTGAGGTGCTGTGAAGCGGAGCCGCATTCACAATGCAAATGCCGTAGGCGTTTCGGAGCATCGAAGTGATGGTCTCCAAATTGATGGCCGCCTCGTTATCGCAATAAATTGTCTTGGTAGCGGAGAAAAGGTTAACAATTTGCAGTAGAGGGCTTGTGACATCGATTATCGTTCTGGATAATATCGGTTGGACGACTGCAAATTTGGAGAATTTGTCTATGCAGGTCAAGAACTGTTTCTTGTCTGTCGAGAAAATGTCAATATGCAACATTTCGCCAGTATAACTTGGTATAGGCGTTTCCCCGAGTTCTTGTTTCTTCGGGTGCCTATCGTACTTGGCTTTAGTGCAGACCCTGCAGTTTGCATCCACTTCTTTGGCCAAACTGGCCATATTGGGAAAATAATAGTCACGAAGTACTTTTTTAATGTTTTCCTGAGCTGCTCTGTGCGCTCGATTGTGCTCGGCAGTGATGATCTCTAACTGCTCGTTTTTGTCCGTTATATCTTGCACAAGATTTTTGCAATGCCAGAATTGGGTGGCAGGGAAATGCAAAATCAGGTCGTGTTGGAAACTTGCCAACGTGGGAAGATCAGAATGTATTGCGTTAACGACTCCAGAATTCACAACTTTCTTGAGAGTTTTGAGAATTGTGCTCTTGTCAGTGTAACTGATCAAGTGGCGTGTTTTGCTGCGAAACAGCAACAAGTTTCGCTTTAGCGGAAAACGCGATTCCTCTAGGACAATCTGGTTCCTAAAGCAATTCAAAGGTTTGTCTGCTGTCTCGACCGTGTAGGTCAGGGAAAGTTCGCTGTGAACGGTTGCAGCGTCCGAACGGGGCCCATCTTGCAGAGCATTAATGTTTTGCCTTAAAAGGGCATCCGCCACCAGATTCTCTTTGCCCGGTTTATAAAACATTTTGGCATTGTGCTGGTCAATGTAAGATTTCCATCTTTTAATCTTGGAATTCGTGTTCTTGTCCGACACAGCGAACGTGAGCGGCTGGTGGTCCGTGAAAATGTTAATTTCCCTAGAACCGTACAGAAAGTTCTGCAGTCTGCCTAAAGCCCACACAATGGCCACCAGTTTTCTTTCGTTAGTGGCATAGTTTTGTTCGGCCTGTTTTAAGGCGCGAGAATTCATTGTTATTGGCCTATTGCCTTGGGAAAGAACCGCGCCAATTCCACTGGCCGAAGCATCAGTGGTTAAATCGAACGGTTTCTGGAAGTCTGGATACATTAACATGACATCTTCTGATGCCAAAATACTCCGCAGACGGTGAAATGCGTCGCGTTGAACTTCATTAAATTCAACAGGGATTTTCTTTGATACGTGCCTACTAACTGAACCATTTTCCCCTTTAAGTATGTCCGATATCGGACTTGCTATAGCGGCAAAGTCCTTAATAAAGACCCTATAATAGTTGGCTAACCCCAAGAAGGACTTTACGCCGTAGACACTCTTTGGTTCAGGGAATTCCTGAATGGCTTTAACTTTTTTGGGATCGGATGTTGCTCCGTCTTTGGTTACAATGAAACCCAGGAATTCGATACTTTCCTTGAAGAATCGAGTCTTTTCAGGGCCTACACACATGTTGGCGTCGATTAGACATTTTAACACAATGTTAATGTGTTGAAGGTGCTCCGTTTCGTTTTTAGAAAAAATTATGACGTCGGCTACATACACAAAGCAAATCTTTCCTATATGTTCCCTCAGGATATCGTCTATTGCCCTTTGGAATATGCTGCTTGCATTGCGAAGGCCGAATGGTAGGCGACAGAACTCGTACTTGCCGCTGCTTTCGCGGTCATGCTCCGCCAGGTAGATTTGGTGGTACCCAGACTTTAAGTCGAGGGTAGTGAAGTATTTTCGCCTTTCCTAGATTTGCTAAGATCATGGGGATGCTCGGCATGGGGTAACGGTCCGGTATGATTTTTTCGTTCAGTTTCCTGAACTCGATTACCAACCTTTTTTTTGGGTTACCGTATGAGTCAGTGCCTTTTTTATCAACCACCCATGTTGGGCAGTTGTAAGGCGATCTGGAGGGCCTGATTATGCCATCGTACACTAATTGTTTGACTTCTTTGTTTATGAAGTCAGAAACACCCATGAGACTCGGGTATCTTGAATACACAGGCTCGTTGTCTACTGTTCGGATTGTAGCGAAGACAGCAGTATTAAAAGGGAGTGCTTCATCTGCATTTGAGAAGGCTCTTTTGTTTCTGAGTATCATGTCCCTAAACTCTTTCTTTACGGAAGGGGGGACTACGATGTCGTTGACATCGGTGAAGTTCACATCAGCACATTGATAGTACTGGAGTTTTTCGGATGTACTCTGGTATTCCAGAGTGTTTTTGCCAAGTTCAATTTGACTCCGGCTTGTGTTAGCAAGTCGAAGCCTATGATGGCGTCGAAAGAACTTAGGGAATTGAGGAGAAAAAACGGGGAAGTATGTTGGAAAATATTCATCAAGCATTTGCGCTTGATTTCGGTAGACCCGTGGATCGAGTTTACCGAGAATGACTTGGCGACCGGCGTTATGGTCTTTAGCTCTGTTAAGGGCTTCACATAATTTTTTGCCGCGCCAGTGTCAATCAACATCTTCAGAGTTCTCCCAGCCAACCGTCGTTCAATGTACGGAAGCCGGGAGTGTTCCCTAAAAAATTAATTCTGTTACGGCTTCTTTGATTGACCGACATTGTTAACGCGTTGTCGTCTTTGACCTGTTGAACGGTCTGACGAATTCTTGCGTTTTGGTGCGTTGGACTCATTAGCCTGACGCTTGCTGTTGTCGGTTTTTTGTCTAAATCTGGAGGAAGAGTCAACTTCCATGGGCTGTGGGGCCTCGCTTTGATTGTCTTTAGGGACCTGGGGCTGGGGACCGCCCTTTTGGCGTTTCACAAAATGGAGATTTCTCTCCTGATTTTTCTCATCTTTGTTAAATCTGGATTGTTTGCCTTGAGCACGGCACATGCTTCTCTCAATGCTAGCTTCTGCCTCTCTGGCAAGTGCCAGTGCGGATGGTAGATCTTTTGGTTCTGCAGGGAACACAACCGCTCTCAACGGCTTTCTAAGACCGGAGATAAAGGCGTGCAAGGCGTCGTCTCTGACCTCCCGGTTGAGCAAATCGGCGCCTTCTTGGTCGTGAGACATTACAATTTTGTTAGTTACGAGCGTGAGTTTCTTTTCGATGTCATCGTAGTATTGCATCAGGGACATTTCGCCCTGCGTAACTAACTCCAAACATTGTCTTAACAAGCGCAAGGATGTTTTATCCGAGTATGTGCAATTTAGCCCAGCTAGTATTGCATCGAAATTTAGGACAGTGTTGTTAGACACTAGTAAGGCTCCAGCTGGGCCTTTGATTTTGTTCCTAATGATCGCTACCGCTTGGTAGTGTGCAGTGCTCTTTGGATAGTTCTTGAATAGTTCGTATGCGTAGATGGCTGCTTGCCTCCATACTCATCTTGTACGCCGGAAAAATCCGGCACAGATTTAATAATGTCTAAGGGAATATCGCATTTGGCGTTAGGATCTACGGATATTTTCTCGTATGTGACGATTTGCGGCGCTTCCACCTGCAAACTCTGTATTTGGGGTACGCAATATTTATTATAAAAAATTGTTAAGGGTATGCAGCAAAAAATATAATGCTGCCGAAAGTATGCAATAATTATTCGTTTAAGGTATGCAATGCTTTATTGACAAGGAACGGTGGTAAAAGTATGCAAGAATTTTTAGTAAAAGTATGTAACAATTTTTATAAAAGTATGCAATGATTTAAAAGAATGAAATGCTGGCAGACTTCTTTTTTTTTTTTTTATAAAAATAACACGTATCGGTACGTGGCGTTCGTGAATAATTTCTTCCAAACTGAAATAACTTATGAACTTACATCGTATGGGTTCCTATTTATTGGTTGGGCGCCAAATAAATCAATCTGCTGGTCCAATGAGGCGATAGTTGATCCGTCTCTCGTCCAGCGATAATTATATCAATCTGCTGGTCCAATGAGGCGGTAGGTCATCCGCCTCTCATCCAGCGATGCCTGGTCCAGTGATATTTAGGACGATTATGGTGGAGAGTTTGACTTCACTCTCTTTGCTAATTACTGGCCTTGTGGCTCAGCAATGTTTGTAATATATAACAAATGATATTTACGGCAGCGTGCCGGAGTAGTGCAAGTTTATTCTTAAGCGTCAAATACAAAACTGAAACACTTAATGCACAGAAAGTTTTACTTAAACTAAGCCAAAACTTGCATCACGCCACAATATCATGGTCGGCAAGCCGACTCAGCAAAATCTTAGGCAATAGCGGAAACTCTTGCAGCATAACAAAAGTGTCCGGTTACCACCGCTACCACAGCTATTGCGCGCTGATACAAAGTATGCAGTGTCGCAATTGCGATGGCTGATTATAACTTATGAAATATCCTATATTAAGTGCTATGTGTTAACTTGTAAATACATATATGTAGAAGTGCATACCCAAAAATTTAACCAATCGCCATTTTGATGTACGCAAGTACATCAAGACATATCTGCACACACAGGCTTTCTCTCCGTTGAACAACAAGTGTATGCGCTTCTCCATTCTAACATTCACCAAATAATCACATACCTAAATATAAAAAAAGGAGACACAATTCTGATTGGTCTTTAGTTAATTAAAACCACACTGTGCAAATTCACCTGCAACTATACACACATACGCACATCATATTATATGTGTATCGTTTGCTATTTTTCCTCCACAGCAGCTTCAAGATCAATTTATACATTTATTTTTACCAATTAATTGGCAAGTGCAAAAGGTAAACAAACATCAGGGTTGTCAAGTATCAAGATCGTTTTTCGATAAACTGTTTCTGAGAAACTTTTATATTTTGTATGTTTCCACTTTGCCATTGAGCTGCGTTCTTAACTTAATAAAATACAAACATATGCATTACTTTTTCTTATTCTTATAAAAATTTATAAATCATAATTATAAGTCAAGACGTTTTCAAGTTGCGTAATAAATCGAATATCCGTGCGATTTTTCATAAAATAACAAATTATACAAATAATTCTATGACAGAAAACCTTCCATTGAGCTGCGTTTAGAATAAACGTCCTTTTCTTGAGCTCAACAATTAATAAGCAATAAGCATCAATTTAGTAAATTATTAGTAAAATAATTAATTTAAAAAAACTTTCCGATTTCCATTTTTTTTCTGATGTCTCGATTCCGTTGAACAACAAGTGTATGCGCTTCTCCATTCTAACATTGACCAAATAATCACATACCTAAATATAAAAAAAGGAGACACAATTCTGATTGGTCTTTAGTTAATTAAAACCACACTGTGCAAATTCACCTGCAACTATACACACACACGCACATCATATTATATGTGTATCGTTTGCTATTTTTCCTCCACAGCAGCTTCAAGATCAATTTATACATTTATTTTTACCAATTAATTGGCAAGTGCAAAAGGTAAACAAACATCAGGGTTGTCAAGTATCAAGATCGTTTTTCGATAAACTGTTTCTGAGAAACTTTTATATTTTGTATGTTTCCACTTTGCCATTGAGCTGCGTTCTTAACTTAATAAAATACAAACATATGCATTACTTTTTCTTATTCTTATAAAAATTTATAAATCATAATTATAAGTCAAGACGTTTTCAAGTTGCGTAATAAATCGAATATCCGTGCGATTTTTCATAAAATAACAAATTATACAAATAATTCTATGACAGAAAACCTTCCATTGAGCTGCGTTTAGAATAAACGTCCTTTTCTTGAGCTCAACAATTAATAAGCAATAAGCATTAATTTAGTAAATTATTAGTAAAATAATTAATTTAAAAAAAACTTTCCGATTTCCATTTTTTTTCTGATGTCTCGATTCCATTGTTCCTGGACCATTTCTTAGTCCGTTTTCGCTCGCCTGATTCAAATTATTTGTATTTGATCACATTTCACCTGGTTATTACAATTTTTGGCTCTGTGAAGAGCCTAGTATGCCAATCGGTGGTGATCAAAACAGCCACAAACGACTCACAGCACCGTCCTTTAAGGAATCAAAGCAACCTTTGACCTCACCTAGAGCAGTTTTCGGGAAACTCAAGATCGAGAGTACCAGCACAACCGTCTGCAAGACTGTGAATCCGATTCCAACAAGAGATATTACCCCAAAAATTACCCGTTCGACTACGCAAAAAATGCAAAAGTCAAGCGAAATGGCACTGAACGACTTTGTTTCTATAACTGACCGACTAGGCCAGTTTGAAGTGAAGATCAATGACGCAGCGGACAGTGACGTGTCACTGTTCACTCTCCAAGTCCGACGGGATCAGATTACGACTTTATGGGAAAAGGTAGAACGCGAGTACGAGTTACGTTCCAAAGCTCTCAACCAAGGCGCTTGCAGCAGCAGTGACTTGGTGGCTATGCAAGCCAAATATGATTACTCGTACTCCGTTTACGAGCGATGTGCGGCTCAACTAAGTGAAAAAATAGAAAGAGCCACGGCTTTAAATAGACAAGCTGAGCAACCCCCCTCCAACTTCTCCATGTCCAGGGGTTGCAGTCTCCCGCCATGCGACACTGAAGTTTTCTGTAGGGATTACCTACGCTGGGCTACTTTCCGAGACTTGTTTACAGCGGTTTATATTAACAATCCAAGATTGACGCCGGTGGAAAAATTGTTCCATCTAAATTCCAGAACCAGCGGCGAAGCTAGGGCAATAGTCTCCAAGTCCCCGCTCACGAATGACGGCTTTCAGTCAGCGTGTGCGAGCCTGACGGAGAGATTTGAGAACTTGCTTGTTGGCCGATAGTTATTTTGGCAGCTATATGAAATAATAGTCTGACATAAAGCGGATTTTGCATAAACATTGGAAGCAACGTAAAACTAATTAATGCCGAGAGCTTGGTCAAGATATCGTGAGAAACAAAAAAAAATGTTACCATATAACTTAATGTGCGACTGATTGTTATTATGGCAGCTATATGATATAGTAGTCCGATGGTAAAATTAATAAATGCCGAGTTAGGTCCAGATATCTAAATAAACAACAAGTTTTTCATACAAGAGCCTGCTTTTTGACCGATTGTTTCTAAACAGCTATTCGATATAGTAGTCTGACGTAAAGAGGATTTTGCATAAATATAGGGAGTAAAGTACAACAAATTCATGCCGAGTTTGGTTGATATATCGTGAAGAACAAAAAAAAAAAAAAAATTCCATACAACTTAATTTTCTACTGATCGTTTCTATGTCGGATATATGATATTGTAATCCGATGTTTATAAGATTGTTCATAAATGGAGGGAGCATAGTAAAAATAATAAATGGCGAGTTTGGTCAAGATATGTTGAAAAACAAACAAATTTTTCATACAACTTAATTTTCGACCGATCGAACGATATAGTGGTCCGACCTAATTAGGACTTTGCATATAAATTAACACATAAGAATTTCACTTCACTTGCGACATTCTGCCGACGCTTGAGTCCAGTGCCCGGCCACTGCGGCCAGCAGCGATATCCTGACACTTGCTTGTCGCAAGCGACAGTGTTGGCGTATGCTGATTCGGCTTGCCGGATATAGCAGCTGAGACTTATTCGCCTAGCCTTTGGGTTCAGATCCAATTCAATGTTTCAATTCTAGTTTAGTTTTGAATCCAACTTTTTAAGAAAAACTTCTTCAAATATACTGTTTCGGCACTTGCTGTCATCAATCCGTTATACTAATTGTTTCATTGCTTAGTCACAGCACCTGTGACTTAGAACTCAACAACACCAACATCTACAATTGAGAAATTAAATAACTGGCACCCAACTAACGATACACGCTTAGAAAGGATTAAAAACCTATGTCCCGTACTATGTAAGTTCATTACCAATTTTTTTCAAATCGTTGAAACCTGAATTTAAATCAAACTCAAGCCATTCTTAAAAAAACAAAACCACAAATAAATATTTACATATGTGCTTCATACTTAAGCGGTCTACGAGCATTTAATGGCAGCCCACGCATGGGGAAGGACATTCCAGCCCACGGGGGGTCACCTCAACCCATTCTGGTCTACTTCCATCGGGTCAGGAACGACCGTTTCGGGGAAGAGCGGAGGCCGTGCAGGCGCGTACTCGTCTGGCAGATGGGTCCACGTTCGAGGTAGGTAAGGCATTGTGGTTAGGCGTTGGCATAACGGGGAAGGTGATCAGCATGCCGATGCCCACATGCTAGACCACATCATCCTGGGAATGGATTTCTTGGATGCAATGGGCACCACAATGCGCTGCGATAAGGCGGAATTGGCTTTAGACACAGTGGCGGCACCGGTCGCGGGGCCGGGGACAAGAGATGAGCTGCAAGAAGGCCTCACGCGCCGAGAAGCGAGAGCGCCTGCTCGGCAACACACGGCAAAGGATTCGAGCGAAGAACCGAAAGAAGGCCTTCCAGGTAATGGAAGGGGAGCACCTACTAGGCAACAGAGTGGAGAGAAGTCGAAAGAAGGCCTCGCGCGTCAGGGAACGGGAGTGCTTGACCGGCAACCAACGGGGAAAGACACGCAAGGGAAAGCGAAGAAGGGGCCTCCCTCGGGATTGGACCGAGAGTTGGCAAAGCCCGATCTACGCTGGTCATGAAGGTGGCACGGCGGAAATGTTTTAGCGAACGGAGCCATTAGGAGCAATAGACAAGATCCACACGGGCACAGGGGACCAGTAGCGACTGCCAGAGGGGAGCGATCACGGAGCTCTATCTGGGGTCGGAGCGGTGCCGGAAGAAGGCGAGCTCAGCATCGAAGAGGCAGGGTAGCCAGCGACTATCAAGCGAACATAGACTTTAGTAATAGCCAAACACAAAGCGAAATGAATGTAAATCAAGTACAAGAGCTAGTGCATAACGCTGTTAGGCCAGCATTTGCGCAGCAGGAACAGAAATTCCAGGCACAGTTAGATGAGCGCAAGAGTTAGCAATTTGTGCATTCAAGAGCAATTTGTGCATTTATCAGAGAATTTTGGTGAACTTAGAAATCAGATGCGGTATTCCTCTCGATGTAATAAAATCAGTTCCCGAGTTTAGTGACGGATCTGACGAATATATAGCATAGAGACAATCGGCCGTAGACGTGTACGAGCTGTTCAAACCATTTAATGGCAGCTGCACGCATTACCAAGCGGTAACAATCATCAGAAATAAAATTAGGGGTCTCACAATATAGTCCATAATTTCGATGCTATCATAGCTAGGCTAGATTGCTCATATGCAGATAAAAGTTCGCTATGCCTTGAAGTCAGTACCAGTGAAGTCAGATCAGATGCACTCCCTTAAAGCCATTGTTCTTCCGGCACAGCCGAAATACTTACCGTCTGCATTGGCACTAGCCAGAGAAGCAGAATCGAGCATAAAGCGAAGTATGTTTTCGGCATCCTACGCCAAAGCCATAGCAGAGTGAGAACAGGCGAGGAAAGATAATAGAATTCGAACACACGCGAAACAAGGCAAACACAATAGAGATCGTGGCGGTGAGAGGAACCCTCATTTCGTTAAAAGGCAGCAGGGCAATAACAGCCCCCAAGATAATAACAAAAAAGAAAACCAAAGGCAAGCCACAAAGCCAATGGAAGTTGACTCATCTTGTAAGTGTAGGCAAGCCACCAATTTTCCAAAGCCACAAACTAGTGGCTAACAAAAAAAGGTCAAACACGTCAGATAGGGTAAGAGGACCAAGGCGGCAGAGACTAAACGTTGTTCGCAAGAGATAGAATATCAAAGGTTGGCGGAGGCCAGTGCAATCGAAATCGAAGACGACACCGAAGCATGCGACAACGACTCACTGCATTCTTTTGGGAACACTCCCGGCTGCCATACATCAAGCGACAGCTGGGTGGGAAAAATATAAGAATATTAATTGATACAAGAGCGGCAAAGAATTACATTAAGCCCGTAAAGGAGCTAAAAGAAGTAATTCCTGTCGAAAGCCCTTTCAGCGTAAGCTAGATACACGGTTCGAGCAAAGTAACCAGTAAGTGTCTTGTGAAAATTTTTGGCCAAGTCTCCTCATTCTTCTTGCTAGACACAATCAACTCATCCATTACAGGATTCGACTTGTAGACACGTACGTAACAACACTATTAATTACAGAAACAAATCCGAGCAGTTGCAGTATCATTACTGTGACAGTGTAAGCTTCACAGATGTAGATGGCATAACAGTGCCTGTATGCGCCTAAAACGAATTCCGAAGCATGATTTTGAAAAGAATAAACGTGTTTTCGACCTCTAAGGAGGCGTTGCCATTCAATACCTCAATCATTGCTTCAATCCGCACTGTAGACATCGAGCCAGTCTACACAAAATTATACCCTTACCCAATGGGAGTTTCAGATTTCAGTTTTGCCGTCTGCCTTTTGGCTTGAAAAACGCAGGAAGCATTTTTCAAAGAGCCATCGATGACATGGATGACAATCTTTTCTAAAAACGAAACTGACCATGTGCTACATATTGACACTATTATAAAATGCTTGGCCCATGCCAACATGAGAGTAGCACAAGAGAAAGCCAAGTTCTTTAAAGAGAGCGTGGAATTCTTTGTGGCTTTGTGGTGACCCAAAACGGGGCAATAACTGACCCTGAAAAGATCAGGGCGATGCAAGAGTATACTGAGCCGAAAATTCTGTTCAGCCTGCGATCATTTCTGCAATAGCAAGGTCTCTAACCAATATTCTCAAAGGAGAAAAGGGCTCGGTGAGCAAGCATATGTCCGAAAAGGACACGATTGAATTTGACGAAACTTAACGTAATGCTTTCGTTCCTGGCATCAGAAGATGTCTACTTATGTACTCAGACTTCAAGCAGCCCTTTGACCTAACTACCGTCGCCTCAATGGATGACATCGGTGCAGTCCTATCCCAAGGGGGAAGACCTATTTCCATGATTTCACGCACGCTCAAGCAAAGTGAGACACACTACGCCACGAATGAGCGAGAATTGTTAGCTATTGTCTGGGCTCTAGATAAAATGCAAAATTACCTCTATTGGACAAGAGAAATAAATATTTTCGCTGATCACCAGTTCCTGACTTTTGCTGTATCAGATAGAAACAAGAATGCAAAAATCAAACAATGGAAGGCATTCATCGATGAACATATCGCAAAGGTGAAAATTACGTGGCGGATGCCCTGTCTCGTCAAAATGTAAGCGCCTTACAAAACGATATACAGTCAGACGCTGCAACGAATCACAGCGAAATGTCATTGACCTACACGATCGAAACAACTGAAAAGCCTTTAAACTGTTTCAATAATCAAATTGTTCTTGAAGAAGCGAAATTCCCATTGAAACAAGTTATCATACTCTTTGATCAAAAAATACGGCACCTTATAAACTTTACAGACAAAAACACTATATTTTAAAGAATCAGGACACTCATCAACACCAGCACTAACCAGTATACAACATGATTTGGTGCCAAATTTTCCGGCAACCAAATTCTGGCACGAAGTAGTAACAAATTGCAAAATATGCACTAAGGCAAAGTACGATAGGCATCCCAAAAAACCAATACACCAATTCCATCACACGCTGGAGAAATACTCCACATTGATATATTTTCAACTGACAAATATTTCTTACTTGCATTGACAAATTCTCGAAATTCGCCATAGTACAGCCACTCATCCTCACACAGCCCATAATCCAGCTATTGAATTTATTTCCACAGACCAAGACAATTTATTGCGATAACGAAGCTTCTTTTAACTTAGTAACTATCAGGGCGCTCTTAAAAAACGGGTCCGAGGTAGACATTGTGAACGCGTCATCACTACACCGTTGCTCAAATGGCCAAGTCGAACGTTTTCATAGCACACTCGCAGACATAGCGAGAGCGTTTAGCCTAAAAAAAATGTCTGACGATACAGTCGAATTGATACTAAGCAGATTAGAAACAACAATCGCGTACATCCGATCCATACATTCGGTCACAGACCGCATCACACGCATCAACATAATACACGCAGCGTCTAACGAACTTAGGCAGGCTATTAAAAATAAAATTGCAAAGGCCCAGCACGATAGCATTGAAAGATCCAATCCGAATAGACAAAACACGGTAGGCAAAAAAGTTTTCGTAAAAAATAACAGAAGATTAGGAAATATGTTAACACCGCTTTGCTCAGAAGAAACAATTCAAGCAGACCTGGGAACGTATGTTCTTATTAGAGGGAGGGTTATGCACAAGGACAAAATCAAATGATTGTAGCTCTCAAGTAAAAATCACACTAGCATTTTAACAGTTTAAGCCCACAACAATTTCCATTCTTTGCTTATTTTATTATTTCAGGATTTGACTGGCAATCCCTCTAGTATTAGGAGTAATACATGGTCGGATTATCGACTACTCCCACTCCAACTATATCCCGGTAATCGAGGGAAAGGTACTGGTATAAAGGATACGTAATTTTTCTGAACCACTCAAGCAATTTTACAGACCTCGCTAGCATAGCAGATGAAACTTAAGTTAACCAAATTATTCCCTCAGTTGCACATGCGAAAACTGCTAGACGTGGATACAGAGCATATCAGAAATCTATTATCCGTAGCAAAAGTGCACCACAGAATGGTAAGAAGCTTAGAATTCTTGGGTTCAACACTCAAGGTAATAGCAGGCACTCAAGGTCATAGCACATGCCGTCTCTGATTTCGAAAAAGTAAGTAAAAAAAAGTAAAGGACACCGTATTTATATGAAACACTATTAGCAAGAAATATAATAGTAATAAATCAAATATTGAACTTGATACTCACAATTACACTAACCAAAGGGTTATAATAAATCCTACAATATTTGACCACGATGATTTGAAATAAATTATAAATGAACACCCTGTCGAAATTCCCAGTTAGCCTAACCGAAGCGTCTAAAATCAAGGTCCTCCACTCCGAGAACATTTTCCATATATTAATAGCGTATCCTAGGGTCAAGCTCATCTGCACCATCTTCCCGGTGGCACACCAGCACGTCACACTACAGCTACAAGATGAAACTATACTCGAATGTGACGATGACATTCTAGCGGTCAATGAATGCGTAACGACGACCTACGCCGACGTCTGTAAAGTGGCAGAGCAAGACACCTGCGCACGAGCACTGCGCGCCGGCAGCACAGCCCTTTGCAGCAAGCAGCCAAGCCACCTAAAGCCCATCACACAAGTCGATAACGGTATTATCATTAGCAACGAGTGCTGCCAAGGTCAGCACAGACAATGGTCCAGAGATTACTATAAACGGGACACACCTCGTCATCTTCGGCCAAAATCAACGGCACAAAATATGTAAACCAGCGTGTGATGTTAACCAGATCGGCAGGGTCGCCTCTACTCAGCATCATCAGCCACGATCCAGTGCTAAGCATGCCCCAACTGCAGAGGCTGAACAACCACAATCTGCGCGTCATGCAAAGTTTCGAGGACGAATTGAAGGCCGCCGGGTCACATACGATTTGGATTGCATCATTCTCAGTGTCGTTGGCTTGGCTTCACCATCGTTTGGCAAATTGTAAAGAGAAGGCAAGCATCGAAGGAGGTACAGAAAGCCATTAACAGCTATAAAATAGCCGAGGACGGTAAAAAGCTTGAGGGGGGAGTAGTTACCACATAAGAATTTCACTTCATATTTATGTCATAAGAACACACTTTTGATAATAAGAACGCCAGAATGTTGCAGTGCACTTTGCTTACATTGCGAGATTCTGCTGACGCATGAGTTCAGTACCCGGACACTGCGGCCAGCAGCGGTAACCTGACCTGCCTATATCGCAAGCGACAGTATCGAAGTCACCTTTGACTAACGATGGCTTCCGATCAGCCTGGGCCAGCTCTGGAGTTATCCGAAATCAACATAGAAAACTGGGACTGTATCCTCGTGTTTCTATGTTCCTCCAAATTACACAAATTAACACTCTCCTTATGGGAACAGTCCATCTCCAGAAAAAGCGACATCTTGTCTTGGCTTGAGATGAATGCCTTTCTCTTAGAACGCTATCGCACACTAGAAGCGATAGAAGAGCTTAAGCCAATCGCAAATACTCCAGCGCACTCCAGAATTGTTCGGACAGAATCTCCTACCACTAGAAGGCTTAACTCATTTGAGAATAAGGTCGCTAACAAGCCTGCAAATTGTGTTCCAGGGAGAATCATCCTATCCGCCCACGATTTCTCCAAATGCCCGTCAGCGAACGGGCAACTTACATCAAACAGCAAAAACTATGTTTGAGCTGTTTCGCTAGGGGTCATCAGTGAAGGGATTGCACAAGTGCTCACAATTGTTTTACGTGCAAGGGTCGTCACAATACGCTCTTGCATCGTAGTGACACTCCACAATTGAGCCCTAAGGTAGTCTCCATGCCACAAGCAACAGCTCCCTCCAATCAATCCATACAGTCCACTCCATCCCAACAAACGAATGTTCACAATTATGTTGGAATTAACACCCACGGTGTTCTCCTAAGTACGGCTGTTATATATGTTCGTCATTTGGGTCTAAATTATACAGCTCGTGCACTGATCGACTCGGGATCAGAGGCAACATTTATTTCCGAGCGACGCTTCCACCTGATAAAGCTGCCGTACAAATCCATACAGGCACAAGTATCGGGATTAAATCAAGCTGTTGCAGCCCAGCCTCGCAAGCTCTGCCATTTTAATATTGGCTTTCCTTCCAAGCCTCGTATCCAAATAGAGGCATCAGTCTACGTCCTACCACATTTGGCAGGGAATCTACCATCATGTTCGATCCCCCAAAGTTTATTGACAACCCTGCCAAAACTCCAGTTAACGCACCCTAATTTCCACAAGAGTTCGCAGATAGATGTGCTGATTGGCGCTGATATCCTACCGTCCATATTAACGGGCGGCTCCCATCCTTATATATGTGGCACGTTGCTGGGCCAGGAAACTATTTTCGGGTGGATTTTAACAGGCCCAGTTTAAAATACCGCATCCACCGCAATCTCGTCATTCTCGACTCGAATATCTGTCTCTCAAGAAGAGCAATTAGACGTCATTCTCACAAAATTTTGGGAGGTGGAGGACATTCCAGTCCAACTGGTAAAGAGCTCCGACTCCTTTTGTGAGAGTAATTTCATCCGAACAACAAGGAACGAGAATGGCAGATATGTAGTCACCCTACCTTTCCAAGAACCTAATCACATAGACTTAGAACATTCAAGATCTATCGCACTAGCTCATAGCAGTACGACTCCGTGATTCGGGAATACTTCTACTTAGGTCATATGACACACGGGACCAGAACTCCAATCCGATCTGACGATTCAGATAATAAAGTGGCGATTCTACCGCTACGTTTTCAATGCCGATATTATATATTTTATTTTATATATTTATTTATTTATTAATGGTCGACAAAACGAGTGTCTTCCTCATTATTCAATAGATTATACAATAGAATTTTATGCTAAAAGCCTAGTTAAAGGATACAATTTTCTAAATAGCATTACCGACCGATGGAGGTGTTTTATTTGCCAGTCCGGCCAGCTGTGCCCCTTTTCACAGCTAATTTTGTCAGTGACGCTATTAGAGCCTACATCTAAGCAGAAGGTTGTAAGTAGGAAAAAAGTGTTCAAGTAACATTAAAATAATCTTAATTTGCTATATTAATAAAGAAAATACAATAAATAGGAAAAATGAAAGTAAGAAGATTGTTAATAAAGTAAAGCAATGTAAGTTAGATAAAGAGTGTTAAGTAGATAGGACAGAGAGAAAGGTAATGGGAAATCACCGAACCGGTGGGGGAAAATTTTTCAGCCTGTCCGGCAAGCTATGCCCCTGCTCATAGCTGGGAATGGTCAGCAACTTCCCGAAGGTATCCTGAAAGCAATGATTTTATTAGAGGTAGAGACAGTTCGGTAGAGAAAACGTGATGCAAACTATTATAATTTTTACATAGCACGCGAAAAGGATTGTGCATAGCGTATTCTGTTGTGCACGTAGATAGTAAAAAGGGGCGATAATTTCTGGTTGGCAGAAAAGGAGAATCTATGTCGCCAATAATCAACTTATGTAGAAGGACAACACCGAGAATTGTCCTACGGTTGGTTAACGACGGAAGGTTGAGAAGAAGCAGTCTGCTGGAGTAGGACGGCAACCGAAGATTAGGGTCCCAATTTAAACCTCGTAAGGCAAAAAGCAGAAATTGCTTCTGAACAGATTCAATACGATCCTGGCTGTTGTTATACTGTGGAGACCAAATGCAAGAGCAGTATTCAAGGATAGGGCGAACAAGAGAGATGTACAGAAGTTTTGTTATAAAAGGATCGTTAAACTCTTTAGACCATCGTTTAATGAATCCAAGTACACCTTTTGCCTCATTAACGATGGTATCTATGTGAAGATTGAAACAGAGTTTAGAATCAAAAATTACGCCTAGATCCTTAACTGTTAGTATACGTTGCAAAGGGATATTGTCGATTGTATAACTGACAAGATAAGGTGTAGTACGATTAAAAGTCATAAACATACACTTTGAACAGTTTAGATGCAATTGATTGGCCGAACACCATAGTTGCATAGCGTTCAAATCGTCTTGTAGACGAGAATGATGTAGGGGATTAGTGTATGATAGAAAAAGTTTGACATCGTCCGCATACATGAGTACACGGGCATGTGATATAACAGAGGGGAGATCATTTATAAAAAGAGTAATGAGTAAAGGTCCAAAATGACTACCTTGAGGAACACCAGAAGTAACGTGAACCCGTTTAGAGGTAGTCAGCCTCAGCATTACTCTTTGGGTCCTACCTTTTAAATAAGAATTAATCCAAAGCAAAAGAGACAGTGGGAAACCTATTCGGTCAAGTTTAAAAAGTAAAATGTCATGGTGCACAGAGTCAAACGCCTTACTGAAGTCAGTGTAAATGACATCAGTTTGCATTTTCGAAAGGAAAGCATCGTTTACCAAGGAAGTAAGCTCAAGCAGATTTTTCGTAGTTGACCAATTCTTTACGAATCCATGTTGAACAGGGGAAACAACTGATTTGCAGAAATGCTGCAAATTCGAAGTGATTATTTTTTCAAATAATTTAGGAATAGCGGACAGTTTTGCAATGCCCCTGTAATTTCGTATATCAGACTTCCCACCTTTCTTGTGAAGGGGAATGATATAAGGGATAGATTAAAAAGCTTTAGCAATGGATAAAGAAGGGAAGAACTACACTCCTTGAGTAGACAACTAGGAATATTGTCCGGCCCAGGAGAGTAAGAAGACTTTAAAGAGTTTATAGCTAATAGGAGAGAGGAGTGTGAAATAATTAGAGGAGGTATATAACTTGCGGAAGAAATAGTATAAGGGTAAGCATTAGTATTAGGACAGACTGAAGAGTAAGTTGATTGGAAAAAATTAGCAAAGAGGTTAGCAGAATCAGTGTCATTGCTAGCTTTATCCAAGCCAAGAAAAAAAGAAGATGGCAAACTTGAAAATTTACGCTTCAAGTTTACAAAATTATAAAACTGTCTCGGATTTCGGGCAAATTGTCTTCTACAACGTGTTAGATAATTCTCATAGCATTGAGAATTAAGAAGAAAGAAGTTCGACTTGGCTATGGAATATTTAACCAAGTCTGTACACGAACCAGACTTTTTAAACTATTTAAAATATTTGGATTTTACATTTTTTAGATGTGATAATCTGGTAGTAAACCAGGGTGGTTTTGAAAAAGTAGTCGAAGGAATTGACTTAGGAATACATACATCTAAGAGGGAGATTAGGGTGATGTAAAAAAAATTAATGGCTGTATTCATATCAACTGAGTCATATTTATTTATTTATTTATTAATGGTCGACAAAACGAGTGTCTTCCTCATTATTCAATAGATTATACAATAGAATTTTATGCTAAAAGCTTAGTTAAAGGATACAATTTTCTAAATAGCATTACCGACCGATGGAGGTGTTTTATTTGCCAGTCCGGCCAGCTGTGCCCCTTTTCACAGCTAATTTTGTCAGTGACGCTATTAGAGCCTACATCTAAGCAGAAGGTTGTAAGTAGGAAAAAAGTGTTCAAGTAACATTAAAATAATCTTAATTTGCTATATTAATAAAGAAAATACAATAAATAGGAAAAATGAAAGTAAGAAGATTGTTAATAAAGTAAAGCAATGTAAGTTAGATAAAGAGTGTTAAGTAGATAGGACAGAGAGAAAGGTAATGGGAAATCACCGAACCGGTGGGGGAAAATTTTTCAGCCTGTCCGGCAAGCTATCCCCCTGCTCATAGCTGGGAATGGTCAGCGACTTCCCGAAGGTATCCTGAAAGCAATGATTTTATTAGAGGTAGAGACAGTTCGGTAGAGAAAACGTGATGCAAACTATTATAATTTTTACATAGCACGCGAAAAGGATTGTGCATAGCGTAGTCTGTTGTGCACGTAGATAGTAAAAAGGGGCGATAATTTCTGGTTGGTCTAGCCGGAACAGAGAATTGAAGACGCCCTAGCAGAAAAGGAGAATCTATGTCGCGAATAATCAACTTATGTAGAAGGACAACACCGAGAATTGTCCTACGGTTGGTTAACGACGGAAGGTTGAGAAGAAGCAGTCTGCTGGAGTAGGACGGCAACCGAAGATTAGGGTCCCAATTTAAACCTCGTAAGGCAAAAAGCAGAAATTGCTTCTGAACAGATTCAATACGATCCTGGCTGTTGTTATACTGTGGAGACCAAATGCAAGAGCAGTATTCAAGGATAGGGCGAACAAGAGAGATGTACAGAAGTTTTGTTATAAAAGGATCGTTAAACTCTTTAGACCATCGTTTAATAAATCCAAGTACACCTTTTGCCTCATTAACGATGGTATCTATGTGAAGATTGAAACAGAGTTTAGAATCAAAAATTACGCCTAGATCCTTAACTGTTAGTATACGTTGCAAAGGGATATTGTCGATTGTATAACTGACAAGATAAGGTGTAGTACGATTAAGTCATAAACATACACTTTGAACAATTTAGATGTAATTGATTGGCCGAACACCATAGTTGCATAGCGTTCAAATCGTCTTGTAGACGAGAATGATGTAGGGGATTAGTGTATGATAGAAAAAGTTTGACATCGTCCGCATACATGAGTACACGGGCATGTGATATAACAGAGGGGAGATCATTTATAATAAGGGTAAAGAGAAAAGGTCCAAGATGACTACCTTGAGGAACACCAGAAGTAACGTGAACCCGTTTAGAGGTAGTCAGCCTCAGCATTACTCTATGGGTCCTACCTTTTAAATAAGAATTAATCCAAAGCAGAAGAGACAGGGGGAAACCTATTCGGTCAAGTTTAAAAATTAAAATGTCATGGTGCAAACGCCTTACTGAAGTCAGTGTAAATGACATCAGTTTGCATTTTCGAAAGGAAAGCATCGTTTACCAAGGAAGTAAACTCAAGCAGATTGGTCGTAGTTGACCGATTCTTTACGAATCCATGTTGAACAGGGGAAACAACTGATTTGCAGAAATGCTGCAAATTCGAAGTGATTATTTTTTCAAATAATTTAGGAATAGCGGACAGTTTTGCAATGCCCCTGTAATTTCGTATATCAGACTTCCCACCTTTCTTGTGAAGAGGAATGATATAAGATTCTTTCCAAAGAGATGGAAAGACAGAAGTTTCAAGGGATAGATTAAAAAGCTTTAGCAATGGATAAAGAAGGGAAGAACTACACTCCTTGAGAAGACAACTAGGAATATTGTCCGGCCCAGGAGAGTAAAAAGACTTTAAAGAGTTTATAGCTAATAGGAGAGAGGAGTGTGAAATAATTAGAGGAGGTATATAACTTGCGGAAGAAATAGTATAAGGGTAAGCGTTAGTATTAGGACAGACTGAAGAGTAAGTTGATTGGAAAAAATTAGCAAAGAGGTAAGCAGAATCAGTGTCATTGCTAGCTTTATCCAAGCCAAGAAAAAAAGAAGATGGCAAACTTGAAGATTTACGCTTCAAGTTTACAAAATTATAAAACTGTCTCGGATTTCGGGCAAATTGTCTTTTACAACGTGTTAGATAATTCTCATAGCATTGAGAATTAAGAAGAAAGAAGTTCGACTTGGCTATGGAATATTTAGCCAAGTCTGTACACGAACCAGACTTTTTAAACTTTTTAAAATATTTGGATTTTACATTTTTTAGATGTGATAATCTGGTAGTAAACCAGGGTGGTTTTGAAACAGTAGTCGAAGGAATTGACTTAGGAATACACATATCTAAGAGGGAGATTAGGGTGATGTAAAAAAAATTAATGGCTGTATTCATATCAACTGAGTCATATAAAAAAGACCAATCGGTTGAATAAATAAGCTGATTCAGCAAAGAATAATTTCCTTTGCGAAAGCAATAGCGGGGCTTATTGGCTGATGAAAGGATTACAATTTAGCATTGCAATCTCTAAAGTTGGATGATAGACATCCTCAGGAAGAGATAAAGGAGGGGACCTAGACACATTAGAAATAAGGTAGTCGTTAACAAATACAAGGTCAAGTGTTCTAATCAAATGATTAGAAGTTGAATTGATTTTAAACAACGAAAGATCAAGCATGCAGTCTATAAAATAATGCTGTGCTGAGGGCACTAGATAATTTTTGGCAGTAAATAATGACCTAGAGATGTTCGGCAAATTAAAATCACCCAACACCATAAATAGGTAACTATCACGCACGTGTGAAGAAACTTCTTTAATACAAGTAATATGTTTCATATAAACTTGAATATTAGAAGAAGGTGGGACATAAGAGCATGTTACATAGACATTCCGTGTAGGAAAAGACACCTTAACTGAGACAATCTCAGCGTCAGTAGGCGTACTAAAACAGAAAAGTTCAGACTGAAGAGTGGCTTTAACGGCAATTAACACCCCACCACCTCGAGTCGGCCGATCATTTCTATACAAAATAAAGTTATTTGATAAAATCTCAAAATCAGATATGGTTGAGTTCAACATTGTTTCTGAAAATGCTATTATATCCGAATTGAAGGAAGTGCTGGCCATGAAAAGATTTTTAAGTTTTGAAATAAGACATCTAACATTCTGATAATGAAAAAAGATTTGGTCAGAAGATGAAGCTAGTTTTTTGGGTCAGAAATGGTACCCTGTATTGAAGGGACTGGAAGGGTGACAGGCTGGTTACGCTTTTTAGGCTTGAACTCGTGAACAATCATGTGTGGAGGCCAAAATTTGGGATCACAAATGATTGGGAACATTTATTTTGAATGATGATATTTCACGAGGGGTGGAGAAATTAAATTTAGTTATTGACTCGCTAGCAGAAGATTTGCTAGCAATATAGGCTGCCAATGACTCAGAAGTGGTGTCCGACGAAAGTCGAGACACAGAGACTTGCCTACGAGGGGCAACTACCGTTAAAGTAGGCGCTGATGGGGCTGTAGGTAATACAGGAGTTGGGGGAGCTAACGAGGCACAATGATTGTTTTTAACAATCTGGGCAAGATTGCGCGCAGGTCTACCTTTGCGGCCAGGAGCTGATGGGGCTGAGGCAGTTTGATTAATTGGGACGGGATCAGGTACGGGCTCTACTGGGACTAGTACAGGGGTTGAAACAGGGGTAATTGGACAGTCGCTTGGAGAAGCCGATAAAGACAACATTGGAGATACCTCCAAGTTGCTAGGAAGGGACAAGAAAGTAGTAGGTGTCTGAACAGACGTAGAGGGCAATTGCAAAAGTTGAGGCTCCAACCGACGATTGGTTGGGGACTCAAATTTATATTTGCCAAGCAACTCGAAACTCGAGTCAAAATTACTCGAGAGCTGCTTAGCCACATTATTTAATTTTAAGAATTGACTTCTCACAGAATTATACATTCTAGAGAAATCAATTTGCTTGTCGATGCATTCTGGGCACGACCAACGCAAGCCACCACAGCCCTTCTTGGCAATAGCAGCGATCTTGTCGCAATCACGCCCAGTGAGACCTGCACATTTAGCATGCATCATATTCTCACACAGGCAGCAATTAACAAATTGCGGCAGTGCAGAATCATCAGCCTGCTTGAACGTGCACGGTTTCTTACAGCACAACATAATTATTTAATGCGTATGCAAATTGCGAGAGCACAGAGCAAAACGAAAACGGTGCACAAGATAGAGCAAGTAAGTACACAAACAAATTGTTTGGAGCAAAAAGCAATAGAAAAAGTTTGCGAGAGCGCGAAAGTATGAAGCGAACACACGCACAAACAAGTGTATGCACAGGGGAGCACCAAAGCAAAAGAATCAAAACAGGCAATAACAACAACACGGAACTGATGCCGCGTTTTATAAAATGTAATAATTAACAGACTTACGCTGCACAACAGATAACACTTTGCACAGTTTATTAAAGCTTCTTAAATAAAGCACCGAAAAATGCAAAATTTTGAAATAAAAAGCAGGATAAAAGCGCAAAAATATATAAAAATCTTGGAGCACAAGTAAAACACGTCAATCACTCTCAACTGAGAACTCTCTCTCTCTCTCAAGATATATCGGCAAATCCAGGTCGATCCAAGACATACGCCCTACCAACGAATACTATTTGGCAATAAGACAGTTACCTTTGGGGTAAACTATGCCCAATACCTCGCAATCCGGGTCCTCCGTCAACCTGCCCATTATATACGAGAACATTGTCCCATCGAATCCGATATAATTGAAAATTATATGTATGTCGATGATGTTCTAGCAGGGGCACACCCGAAGCCACAATCAATTTCAGCCATTGCAGAACTCCGCATGGCACTCGACAGAGCTGGGTTCCCTCTGAGAAAGTGGACATCCAACACAAATGAAGTGTTAAAAGGAATACCAAGGGACCACTTACTGTGTGCGGATTTCTTAGAAATCGACGAGGCCAGCGTCGCTAAAACGCTAGGCATTCGATGGCAAGCCACAAAAGACCAGCTTTTCTTTGCTCCGTCCAAAATGGTATCTCAGCCTTCACTCACTAAACGTGAAGTACTATCACAGATTGCGAAATTGTTCGATCCTGCTGGATGGCTAGCACCTGTGATAGTTCGAGCTAAGATTTTCATGCAAGAGATCTGACTCCAAGAGCTGGGGTGGGATGATTCCCTGCCGGAAGATCTCGTTCAACGAACGCCTCATAAGAGCCAAATACCAAATACATTTTCGCGATTTATCGCAAGACGTGGCCTTCCACAACAGATGTACTCAGATAATGGGAAAACATTTGTGGGAGCGTCAAAATAGAGAAAAAAAGTCAGTCGAAAGCTAAGGGAGAAAATGAAAAAATGTGTTCGCTTTTTTTTTTAAATACTTGTCGGAAAATGAATAATAATTATAAGTTTACGTTTGTTTACCAATTTCTTTAAATAAACTACTAAGAACATAAGGAACCCAATTGCTGGTGAAATCCATCGAATGGCCGTCGCTACATTAATAAATGCCGAGTTTGATCAAGCCATCTAAATAGACAACAAGTTTTTCATACATGAACCTGCTTTTTGAAAGATCGTTTCAAAGACAGCTATTCGATATATTAGTCTGACGTAAAGAGGATTTTGCATAAATATAGGGAGTAAAGTACAACAAATTCATGCATTAAAGTAAAACCAATTAATGCAGAGTTTGGTCAATATATCGTAAAAAGTAAAACAAATTAGTACCGAGTTTGGTCAAGATATCTGTTCTTATTAGAGGGAAGGTGGTCCATAAGAGCAACCTTAAATGATTGTTGCTGTCAAGTAAAAATCACAGTAGCATGTTAAGAGTTTAAGCTCACAACAATCGTTTGTGTATTAGATATATGATATGGTGGTCCGACCCTTATAGGATTATCCATATATATATGAGGAGCATTGTAAAAAAGTAAAACTAATTAATGCCGACCTTAGTCTAGATTTCGTGAAAAACAAAAAAGAAATTTTCATACCAATTAATTTTCGATCGATTGTTCCTGAGGCAGCTATGTGATAAAACTAGTAAATGCCAATTTTGGTGAAGATATCTTGAAAAACAAACATTTTTTCCATACACTACTTCATTTTCGACCGTTATTATTATTATTATAAAGTTATCTTTTTTCCCCTCCCAGTCGGTTACTTAACTTATCTTGCACTTGTCTGTTATTATTGCTCACTTTGTTTTATTTAACACACCATACCCTAAGCCATTGCTTTCGCCAACTGTACTGATGTATTCAACTTTTGACCGCGCGCGAATTGAATTCGTCCCATTGTACAGCCACTGTCGTGACGACATAACGGCCGTTCGATGCCAACGTCGGCTGCAGGGCTTGCAAGCTCGAATAGTTTGAACTCGACATTATATTGGTGTGAATGGTATAGTGACGTCAAGGGCGTAACTCGCGCGGTGTATTTTTTCGATCGTCGTTACTCTTTTTCCACTATCCACTTTGTGTGCTCGATTCTGCACACATTTTCGTCGCCTAGATCGTACAGGTACTCATTTTCTGTCTAGCACGACTACTTAATATCCTAGATTTGCATTTTACACATATATACGTATTCCCTTTCTCTTCTCCTCTGCTAGGGACGGGTGAAGAAGTTAGGTAGGCGTCTATCCACCTACGTGCAAGATGGCGGCCATTCATCTGAAATTTTGGCTGGGCTTGCCGAGGTGGAGTATCATGATTTCGGAGGAAATAAAGACTGCCGAGCAACCACGATCAACGTAGAGGTAGGGCGGAACCCTGCCGATCCGATGAGTGTTCCCTACAATACTAGGCCACATCCTCAGTCGGAGGTAGTGTTGCTTGCAAACGTTCCGGAGCGAGTTCGGAAGTGGGGTATGAGGTTTTATAGCCGCTCCGACCCCCTTGAGTTCCTAGGGGACCATCATGTATGGTATTGCCCTTGATCGATTGCCTCGGGCAATGAGCGAGGTGTTCTGCGACAGGACCACTCGGTGGTTCTTAAATAGTAGGCTTAGGAGTATGCCATGGTCAGTGTTTCCTGGAGTTCTTCCTGCCTCCACGCTTGTGGACGAAATCCGGTCCCGCTGAGAGAGCTGAGAGCTCTATGGCATCATGCCAGATATAACCCGGCACAGGAGTTGCACCGGATCTACGAAAACGCCGCTCTCGATTACAATCTTTACGTTCGACGGCAAGATTTCTCCATCTTGTCCGGCTAACTAAGCTGGCCGTGGAGTATGAGACGGCTATGAGGCAGACGGCAGAGTACTCGGAAAGCAAGTCAGAGAGTCAGGTGGCCATGGGTACGGTTAGTACAGAATGGGGAAGGATATACCAGACCACGGGGGGTCCCCTCAACCCATTCCGGTCTACTCCCATCGGGTCAGGAGTGACCGTTGCGGGGAATAGCGGAGGACGTGCAGGCGGGTACTCGTCTGGCAGCTCCACGTTCGAAGTATATAAGGCATTGTGGTTATACGTTGGCATAACGGGGAAGGTGATCAGCATGCCGATGCCCACATGCTAGACCACATCATCCTGGGAATGGATTACTTGGATGCAACGGGCACCACATGGCGCTGCGATAAGGCGGAATTGGCTTTAGAGACGGTGGCGGCACCGGTCGCGGGGCCGGGGACAAGAGATGAGCTGAAAGAAGGCCTCACGCGCCGAGAAGCGAGAGCGCCTGCTCGGCAACACACGGAAAAGGATTCGAGCGAAGAACAGAACGAAGGCCTTCCAGGTAATGGAAGGGGAGCACCTACTAGGCAACAGAGTGGAGAGAAGTCGAAAGAAGGCCTCGCGCGTCAGGGAACGGGAGTGCTTGACCGGCAACCAACGGGGAAAGACACGCAAGGGAAAGCGAAGAAGGGGCCTCCCTCGGGATTGGACCGAGAGTTTGCAAAGCCCAATCTACGCTGGTCATGAAGGTGGCACGGCGGAAATGTTTTAGCGAACGGAGCCATTAGGAGCAATGGACAAGATCCACACGGGAGCTCTATCAGGGGTCGGAGCGGTGCCGGAAGAAGGCGAGCTCAGCATCGAAGAGGCAGGGTAGCCAGCGACTATCAAGCGAACATAGACTTTAGTAATAGCCAAACACAAAGCGAAATGAATGTAAATAAAGTACAAGAGCTAGTGCATAACGCTGTTAGGCCAGCATTTGCGCAGCAGGAACAGAAATTCCAGGCACAGTTAGATGAGCGCAAGAGTTAGCAATTTGTGCATTCAAGCGCCACAAGTGGAAGTTTTCTAAGAGAATTTTGGTGAACTTAGAAATCAGATGCGGTATTCCTCTCGATATAATAAAATCAGTTCCCGAGTTTAGTGAGGGATCTGACGAATATATAGCATAGAGACAATCGGCCGTAGACGCGTACGAGCTGTTCAAAACATTTAATGGCAGCTGCACGCATTACCAAGCGGTAACAATCATCAGAAATAAAATTAGGGGTGCAGCTAGGGCAGTGCTAGTGTCTCACAATATAGTCCATAATTTCGATGCTATCATAGCTAGGCTAGATTGCTCATATGCAGAAGTTCGCTATGCCTTGAAGTCAGTACCAGTGAAGTCAGATCAGATTCACTCCCTTAAAGCCATTGTTCTTTCGGCACAGCCGAAATACTTTCCGTCTGCATTGGCACTAGCCAGAGAAGCAGAATCGAGCATAAAGCGAAGTATGTTTTCGGCATCCTACGCCAAAGCCATAGCAGAGTGAGAACAGGCGAGGAAAGATAATAGAATTCGAACACACGCGAAACAAGACAAACACAATAGAGATGATCGTGGCGGTGAGAGGAACCCTCATTTCGTTAAAAGGCAGCAGGGCAATAACAGCCCCCAAGATAATAACAAAAAAGAAAACCAAAGGCAAGCCACAAAGCCAATGGAAGTTGACTCATCTTGTAAGTGTAGGCAAGCCACCAATTTTCCAAAGCCACAAACTAGTGGCTAACAAAAAAAGGTCAAACACGTCAGATAGGGTAAGAGGACCAAGGCGGCAGAGACTAAACGTTGTTCGCAAGAGATAGAATATCAAAGGTTGGCGGAGGCCGGTGCAATCGAAATCGAAGACGACACCGAAGCATGCGACAACGACTCACTGCATTCTTTTGGGAACACTCCCGGCTGCCATACATCAAGCGACAGCTGGGTGGGAAAAATATAAGAATATTAATTGATACAAGAGCGGCAAAGAATTACATTAAGCCCGTAAAGGAGCTAAAAGAAGTAATTCCTGTCGAAAGCCCTTTCAGCGTAAGCTAGATACACGGTTCGAGGAAAGTAACTAGTAAGTGTCTTATTAACATTTTTGGCCAAGTCTCCTTATTCTTCTTGCTAGACAGAATCAACTCATCCATCCATTACAGGATTCGACTTGTAAACACAAGCACAAGTAGCGTTGAACTTACTTAACAACACTATTAATTACAAAAACAAATCCGAGCAGTTGCAGTATCATTACTGTGACAGTGTAAGCTTCACAGATGTAGATGGCATAATAGTGCCTGTATGCCCCTAAAACGAATTCCGAAGCATGATTTTGAAAAGAATAAACGTGTTTTCGACCTCTAACGAGGCGTTGCCATTCAATACCTCAATCATTGCTTCAATCCGCACTGTAGACATCGAGCCAGTCTACACAAAATTATACCCTTACCCAATGGGAGTTTCAGATTTCAGTTTTGCCGTCTGCCTTTTGGCTTGAAAAACGCAGGAAGCATTTTTCAAAGAGCCATCGATGACATGGATGACATAATCTTTTCTAAAAACGAAACTGACCATGTGCTACATATTGACACTATTATAAAATGCTTGGCCCATGCCAACATGAGAGTAGCACAAGAGAAAGCCAAGTTCTTTAAAGAGAGCGTGGAATTCTTTGTGGCTTTGTGGTGACCCAAAACGGGGCAATAACTGACCCTGAAAAGATCAGGGCGATGCAAGAGTATACTGAGCCGAAAAATCTGTTCAGCCTGCGATTATTTCTGGGGATAGCTAGTTACTGCGCAGCAATAGCAAGGCCTCTAACCAATATTCTCAAAGAAAGTGGCTCGGTGAGCAAGCATATGTCCAAAAAGGTCACGATTGAATTTGACGAAACTCAACGTAATGCTTTTGAAAGAATGAGGAATATCCTTCCATCAGATGTCATACTTATGTACCCAGACTTCAAGCAGCGCTTTGACCTAACTACTAACGCCTCAATGAATGTCATCGTTGTAGTCCTATCCTAAGGGGGCAGACCTATTTCCAAGATTTCACGCACGCTAAGGCAACGCGAGACACACTACGCCACGAATGAGCGAGAATTGTTAGCTATTGTCTGGGCTCTAGATAAAATTCAAAATAACCTCTATGGGACAAGAGAAATAAATATTTTCACTAATTATCAGCCCCTTAGTTTGCTGTATCAGATAGAAACACGTGTGCAAAAATCAAACGATGGAAGGCATTCATCAACGAAAATAACGCAAAAGTGTTTTACAAACCAGGCAAAGAAAATTACGTGGCGGATGCCCTGTCTCGTCAAAATGTAAGCGCCTTACAAAACGATATACAGTCAGACGCTGCAACGAATCACAGCGAAATGTCATTGACCTACACGATCGAAACGACTGAAAAGCCTTTAAACTGTTTCAAAACTTAAATTATTCTTGAAGAAAAGAAATTCCCATTGAAACTAGTTATCCATCTCTTTGGCCAAAATATACGCCACCTTATAAACTTCACAGACAAAAACACCCTATTCCCAGATTAGATAGGAACTGTATTTTCTGGCACAGGAAGTGACGTCACCGCAGTGGGGACTGTATGGCACAGTAATTGGCATTACGTTTGCTTCCATTTATTATCAGTGTTTTTGCGCAAGGGAAACCGGCGGCGGGGGGTGTTAAGGATCAAATGCTTTTATGCATGGGAAAGGGGGAGCGGGGGGTCCTATGTTTATATTATTGTGCGCGCGCGCGTAAGTGGATGGTGGCGGGGCGTCTCATGTTTCCATTTTTGTGTGGGAAGCAAGATCACATAGAGGAGGGGGAGGAGTATGTTGGTGTATATGCCCTTACAGAATACCCCGTACTTAAATATAAAGTATGCAGCACTTTGTTGCATACAATAACAATAATATAGTAAACGAACCCAGAGCCACATTATGTATTGGCTCGGCCTCATATTACGCAGCGCGGTTCACTAGCCTCACTAGCTGACCGTTTATGCTTATGCTGCATATCCCATGCTCCGTCTGAGCGCATTCCGTGAGCAATATATATGCTCACTAATACAGGCATATGCGAGCTACTCACTCTCCCTCTCTTTGTAGCTGTTAGCGAATAACAGCATAAGTATATATGTATATCCATAGGCTAAGCGAACATTATAACAAGTGAATAAATTCATTCTGAATCTGACCAACAAGCGAACCACATATGTTAACTTCCTACATGGCGACCGTGACTAAGATCAAGCCAGACCTGGACATGGAAAAGCAGCAACGGCAGTAACAACAACAACAGCAGGAACAACATAATGCAAAGAAGAAGAAAAAGAGAGCTCCTAGCAGGATCGCAAAAATAAAAAAAAATAAAAAAAAAACGCAGTGAGTAGAGTGTGATGAGTGCAGAGCGAAGCGGTGTGGTAAAAGACTTAAGCCCAGAAAGGCAGAATTGTTAAAGCTGTTAAACAGCAAAAATGTCATAAGTTGGGACAACTCGGTTAAGTTACATGCCGAAGTTGAACACATAAAAAACTTACTTTCAACACGAAAAAGTCAGACACCATCCGCGCACACATCCACCTACCCTGATATCAAAAATATTGCAAAGCAACAATTAATCCAACAACCACCCAAATTAAAGGAGATTCCGAAGCTGAAGAAGACCTGCCCTAATGACTGCGAGGGACCGTTAAACTCACCTCACTGTGAGTACACCTGTGCAGCCTGCACCGGTGCCCCAACACAGAAGCAGTAACAACCTGTACAGCCAGCACCTCCAAACATTACATTACATCCAACAAATAAACCCCTGTGAATGCTTTCGATATAGTGATAGTGGATACTGTTGGTCCGCTACCCAAGTCGGAAAATGGTAATGAATACATAGTCACATTAATATGCGACCTTACAAAATATTTAGTAGCCATTCCAATAAAAAGCAAAAGCGCAAATAATGTCGCAAAAGCTATATTCGAAAATTTCATACTCAAGTTTGGTCCAATGAAGACGTTTATCTCGGACATGGGAACAGAGTATAAAAACCAGATTTTAACTGACTTATGCAAGTATTTGAAGATCAAGAATCTCACCTCAACTGCATATCATCATCAAACATTAGGGACAATAGAACGAAGTCATCGAACTTTTAATGAATACATTCGTTCATACATCTCTGCAGACAAATCTGATTGGGATGTCTGGGTTCAATATTTCACTTATTGCTTTAACGACACCATCAGCAACGCATGAGTATTGTCCATACGAACTAGTATTTGGCAGACTACCGAAACAGTTCATAGATTTAAACAAAACTAATTACATAGATCCTATTTATAATTTAGATGACTATTCTAAGGAAATAAAGTTTAGATTAGAAATAGCATACAAAAGAATAATGTTAGAAAAAGCTAAAGCTTATAGGAATTAGCATATGAAGGAAAAAACAAAAAACTTTGAATTAAAAGTAGGAGATAAAGTACTTATAAGAAACGAAACAGGGAACAAATTAGACCCAGCATATTTAGGACCATATATAGTAGAGAAAATAGAAGATAATGACAACATTTTTATTAAAGATAGTAAAGATAAAAAACAAAAAGTTCATAAGAATAGATTAAAAATTTTTAATTCTTAATTAAATAAAATAAAAATATATGACGGCCTGATCAACCGAATGAAAAAAAAAAAAACAAATTTTTTACAAATAAACGAATTATAAATTTTTATACCTTAAATAATTTTGTATTTTTATACCCCAACATTTAAAATTTCTTATTATATATAAAAAAAAAAAAAAAACAAAAATTTCAATTTTAATAAAAAAAAAAATGACAACAACATGACAAAAAGAAAACCCACAATAATTAAGTTCATTTAATAACTACACATTCATAATGTTACGTTATATCTCTAAAAAGGGAGGTGTAGTGCCTATATGCCCTTACAGAATACCCCGTACTTAAATATAAAGTATGCAGCACTTTGTTGCATACAATAACAATAATATAGTAAACGAACCCAGAGCCACATTATGTATTGGCTCGGTCTCATATTACGCAGCGCGGTTCACTAGCCTCACTAGCTGACCGTTTATGCTTATGCTGCATATCCTACGCTCCGTCTGAGCGCATTCCGTGAGCAATATATATGCTCACTAATACAGGCATATGCGAGCTACTCACTCTCCCTCTCTTTGTAGCTGTTAACGAATAACAGCATAAGTATATATGTATATCCATAGGCTAAGCGAACATTATAACAAGTGAATAAATTCATTCTGAATCTGACCAACAAGCGAACCACATATGGTAACTTCCTACAATATTCTTGATCAGCATCAATAGCCGAGTCGATCTAGCCATGTCCGTCTGTCTGTCCGTCCGTCCGTATCTATGAACGCAAGAATCTTAGAACCTATAAGAGCTAGAGAAATTTTAGATGTAGGTGCTCCTCGTGCCTGCGCAGATCGAGTTTGTTTCCGATAATCGATAACTTACACCGTTTCCAAGCAATCGATAAAAATCGATATCGGCAGCATATTTTTTGAACAAATTGGATAAATAATAAGAGCTAGCTAGAGTCACTAAATATGATATGTTGCTTCTAGAATATTATATATGTCAAGTAACTTTCATTTAATACCTATCGCCATCTCCCCGCTACCACCGCAGAGCTATTAATTAAGGTAATAACCCAACATTTATTGCCAACCAATTTTAGCCACAATTTAAATGCAATTGATAAATAAATTTTGGTATTCAAATAGTTCTTTCTCACTATCTGATAATATTATTGGTTGAGCTTCTTGATTTAAATAATGATGTCTATTGTTAAATATATCGTCCTCCTCATCAAGAAGCTCACGAGTTGTAGATGATATTATATTATCTTGAATCTCACGATGTATTCTTAAATCCGAATTTGAATTTTAATTTAAACTTCATGTATCATATTAAAAAATATCTGTTGATGATTTCGTTGGATTGAATTTTGCTGATTTTGAGTATTTTACAGAACTCTCTGAATAGCTGTTATCATTGGTGTTTTTTTCTCGTGATTTGTTTTACCTTGATTTTGATATATTTTATATTTTGCTTCTTTCACCTTATCTTCACGTCCACCTTCACGGCCGGTTAAACGCTCATTCTTATATTTTTGAATACATCAGCATTTGTAAGATACATAAATATTTGCTATAAATCTCTCTTGCATCAGCAATGATACATGTTACAAAATGTAATCCTACATTTTCTCCACTATATATAACGAATTTATCTAAACTAAAATCATATGCAGATTTTATGAAATATGCTTATGCAACAGGAATGTGTTCTTGAATGCTTATTACATTCTCGCTCACATTTCTGTTAATAGGTTTTAAACAGTCGCCTTATCCGTTGTTGGAAGCTTCGTCACCACTTTTTCACACTGCTCGCCATGCATCCTGTCGTTATAGTTTATATATAGTTTAAGCATACATTAGAGAAATGTAATTTCCTTGAATGCGAAGTCAACTGATTGAGTGTAAGCCTGGAGGAGAAAATATTATTGATATTAAGAAATGTATATATTATTTTATTTACCCTTATAGATTCTTAATCCAGGTATAATAGAATATATCTTGCTTTTCCAAATGCAATAGATTAATATGTTTCCTCCGGTGCTCTTTGGTTAGATAGAGTGGTCCAATAATTTCATTAATGTCTTCATCATAGGCAAAGACATTTATACTTAATTAAGTATTTTGTTACTCAATCAATTTAATGTCTGAGCTTTAATAGAAATGGAAACATAACACCCCCGTTCCCTTCCTTAACACACACAAAAATGTCAACCTAAAAACAAATATTCATGATCTTGCGCATGCGTTGCCTTCCCACACAAAAATGGAAACATAAGACACCCTGCCTCCCCTTCCTCCTAAGCGCGCACAAAAATATAATCGTAGCACCCCCCGCTCCCCCTTTCCCATGAGCGGCCACTTATGCGCGCGCACAAAAATATAAACAAGCATCCCCGCATCCCCTTTTCTATGCATAAAAACACTTGATCCCATACAGTTCCTATCTACTAATCAGGCCACTCATCAGCACAGACGCGGTAAACGCAATACACTGCGATTTACCAACACTAGCCAGTATACAACATGATTTGGTGCTATATTTTTTTCGACAACCAAATTCTGGCACTGCAAAAATATAGTGGTCGACATTACAGATAAAACGGCGCGCACAGAGCCGCCCAGGAATACACTAAACAAATCCTTCGCGATTATTATTTTCCACAAATGACGAGGTTGGCCAACGAAGTAACAAATTGCAAAATATGCACTAAGGCACAGTACAATAGGTATCTCAAAAAGCAAATACACCAATTCCATCAGAGGCTGGACAAATACTCCACATTAATATCTTATCAACTGACAAAAAAATATTTCTTACTTGCATTGACAAATTCTCGAAATTCGCCGTAGTACAGCCATTGGCATCTCGCACAATAATGGATGTAAAACAGCCCATCATCCAGCTGTTGAATTTATTTCCACAGACCAGGACATATTAGTGCGATAACGAAGCTTCTTTTAATTCAATATCAGGGCGTTCTTAAAACACGGGCCCAAATAGCCAAGTCAAACGTTTTCACAGCACACTCGCAGACATAGCGAGAGCATTTAGCCTAAAAAAAATGTCTGACGATACAGTCGAATTGATACAGATTAGAAACAACAATCGCGTACAACCGATCCATACATTCGGTCACAGACCAAACACCCATCAACATAATACACGCAGCGTCTAACGAACGTAGGCAGGCTATTAAAAATAAAATTGCAAAGGCCCAGCATGATAGCATTGAAAGATCCAATCCGAATAGACAAAACACGGTAGGCAAAAAAGTTTTCGTAAAAAATAACAGAAGATTAGGAAATATGTTAACACCGCTTTGCTCAGAAGAAACAATTCAAGCAGACCTGGGAACGTATGTTCTTATTAGAGGGAGGGTTGTGCACAAGGACAAAATCAAATGATTGTAGCTCTCAAGTAAAAATCACACTAGCATTTTAACAGTTTAAGCGCACAACAATTTCCATTCTTTGCTTATTTTATTATTACAGGATTTGACTGGCAATCCCTCTAGTATTAGGAGTAATACATGGTCGGATTATCGACTACTCCCACTCCGACTATATCCTGGTAATCGAGGGAAAGGTACTGGTATAAAGGATACGTAATTTTTCTGAACCACTCAAGCAATTTTACAGACCTCGCTAGCATAGCAGATGAAACTTAAGTCAACCAAATTATTCCCTCAGTCGCACATGCGAAAACTGCTAGACGTGGATACATAGCATATGAGAAATCTATTGTCCGTAGCAAAAGTGCACCACAGAATGGTAAGAAGCTTAGAATTCTTGGGTTCAACACTCAAGGTAATAGCAGGCACGCCAGACGTCTCAGATTTCGAAAAAGTAAGGTGGTCCGAGTCAAATTCAATTGATGCGAACAATAGGCAGGTAGTCATTAATACACAAACACACGCACGAATTAAATCTAAAAGAAATGAATTGGTTGACTCACCGTATTCATATGAAACACTATAAGCAAGAAATAGAATACATATAAATCAAATATCGAACTTGATACTCACAATTACACTAGCCAAAGGGGTATACTAAATCCTACAATATTTCAGGTCCTCCACTCCGAGAACATTTTCCATATATTAACAGCGTATCCTAGGGTCAAGCTTATCTGCACCATCTTCCCGGTGGCACACCAGCACGACAAACTACAGCTACAAGATGAAACCATAGCCGAATGTGACGATGACATTCTAGCGGTCGATGTAAATTGGCAGACCAAGACACCTGCGCAAGAGCACTGCACGCCGGCAGCACAGCCTTTTGCAGCAAGCAGCCAAGCCACCTTAAGCCCATCACACAAGTCGATAACGGTATTATCATTAGCAACGAGTGCTGCCAACGGCAGCAATCAACGGCACAATATATGTAAACCAGCGTGATATGTTAACCAGATCGGCATCATCTGCCACGATCCAATGTTAAGCATGCCCCAACTGCAGAGGCTGAACAACCACAATCTGCGCGTCATGCAAAGTTTCGAGGACGAATTGAAGGCCGCCGGGTCACATAAGATTTGGATTGCAGCAGGCATCATCCTCAGTGTCGTTGGCTTGGCTTCACCATCGTTTGGCAAATTGTAAAGAGAAGGCAAGCATCGAAGGAGCTACAGAAGGCCATTAACAGCTATAAAATAACCGAGGATGAGAGATTGCGAGATTCTGCTGACGCATAAGTTCAGTGCCCAAACACTGCGGCCAGCAGCGGTAACCTGACCTGCCTATGTCGCAAGCGACAGTGCAGGCATACTGCCATTTTTTAATTTTTTTGTTTTATATTACCCTAAACTCCCTCTTAGATGTGTGTATTCCTAAGTCAATTCCTTCGACTACTTTTTCAAAACCACCCTGGTTTACTCCCAGTTTATCACATCTAGAAAAAGTAAAATCTAAATATTCTAAAAAGTTTAAAAATTCTGGTTCGTGATCAGACTCGGCTAAATATTCCATAGCCAAGTCGAACTTCTTTCTTCTTAATTCTCAATGCTATGAGAATTATCTAACTCGTTGTAAAGGGCAATTTGCCCAAAATCCGAGACAGTTTTATAATTTTGTAAACTTGAAGCGTAAATCCTCAAGTTTGCCATATTCTTTTTCTCTTGAGATGGATAAAGCTAGCAATGACTGATTCTGCTAACCTCTTTGCTATTGTTTTCCAATCAACTTACTCCTCAGTCTGTCCTAATACTAATTCTTTCCCTTATACTATTTCTTCCGCTAGTTCTATACCTCCTGCCATTTTTTTACACTTCTTTCTTCTATTAGCTATAAACTCTTTAAAATATTCTTACTTTCCTTGCCTGGACAATATTCCTAGTCGTCTACTCAAGGAGTGTAGCTCTTCCCTTCTTTATCCATTACTAAAGTTTTTATCTATCTCTTGAAACTTCTGCCTTTCTATCTCTTTGTAAAGAATCTTTATCATTCCTCTTCACAAGAAAGGTGGGAAGTCTGATATACAAAATTACAGGGGCATTGCAAAACTGTCCGCTTTTCCTAAATTATTTGAAAAAATAATCACTTCGAATTTACAGCATTTCTGCAAATACGTTATTTCCCCTGTTCAACATGGGTTCGTAAAGAGTCGGTCAACTGCGACCAATCTGCTTGAGTTTCCTGCCTTGGTAAATGAGCCTTTCTTTCGAACATGCAAACTGATGCCATTAACACAGACTTCAATAAGGCCTTTTACTCTGTGCACCATGACATTTTACTTTTTAAACTTGACCGAATAGTTTTCCCTCTGTCTCTTTTGCTTTGGATTAATTCTTATTTAAAAGGTAGGACCCAAAGAGTAATGCTGAGGCTGACTAGCTCTTAACGGGTTCACGTTACTTTTGGTGTTTCTCAAGGTCATCTTTGACCTTTACTTTTTACTCTTTTTATAAATGATCCACTCTGTTATATCACATGCCCGTGTACTCATGTATGCGAACGATGTGAAAATTTTTCTATCATACACTAATCCCCTACATATTTCTCGTCTACAAGACGATTTGCTACGCTATGCAACTTTGGTGTTCGGCCAATCAATTGCATATAAATTGCTCAAAGTGTATCATTATGATATTTAATCGTAGTACACCTTAATTTGTCAGTTAGACAATCGACAATATCCCTCTGCAACGTATACTAACAGTTAAGGATCTAAGCGTGTTTTTTGATTCTAAACTCTGTTTCAATCTTTACATAGATACCATCGTTATTGAGGCAAAAGGTGTACTTGGATTCATTAAACGATGGTCTATAGAGTTTAACGATCCTTTTATAATAAATCTTCTGTATATCTTTCTTGTTCTGCTTAGATGTAGGCTCTAATAGCGTCACTGACAAAATTAGCTGTGAAAAGGGGCACAGCTGGCCGGACTGCCAAAATAAAACAACTTCATCGGTCGGTGATGCTATTTAAAAGTTTGTGTTCTTTTACTAGGCTTTTAGCATATAATTCCATTATCCTTTGTATAATCTATTGAATAAGGAGGAAGACACTCGTTTTGTCGACCATTAATAAATAAAAAAAAAAATAAATAAATAGTTTGCTGATTTGGCTTGCCGGATATAGCAGCTGAGACTTATGCGCCTAGCCTTTGGGTTTGTATCCAATTTAATGTTTCAATTCTAGTTTAGTTATGTATCCAACTTTGTAAGAACATTTTCTTCAAATAGATACCATCGTTTGGTTAAAATATCTTGAAAAACAAAATGTTTTTTCATACAACAACTTACTTTTCGACCGATCGTTCCTATGGGAGCTATATAATATAGTGGTCTGATCTTAATATGATTTTGCATATAAATGAGGAGTAAAGTAAAACTAATAAATGCCGCGTTTGATCAAGATATCTTGATAAACTATTTTTGTTTTTCATACAAAGCATAGTTTTCGACCTATCTTTCCTATATGATATAGTGGTCCGATCCAGTTGGTTTTAAAATATGTGCTGCGTGCAACAGCAAGAGGGACTTCTGCAAAGTTTCATAAAGATAGCTTTAAAACTGAGGGACCAGTTCGCGTAGAAACATACAGACGGACAGACGTGGCTATATCAAATCGGCTGTTGATGCTGATCAAGAATATATATGCTGATCAAATATATATATATATTTATGGGGTCGGAACTTTGGTGTGCGGCCAATCAATTGCATCTAAATTGTTCAAGGTATGTTTATGACATTTAATCGTACTACACCTTATCTTGTTAGGTTTAAAATCGACAATAGTCCTTTGCAACGTAATGACAACTTAGGCTCTAATAGAGTCACTGACAAAATTAGCTGTGAAATGGGGCACAGCCGGCAATTTAGAAAATTATGTTCTCTTACTAGGCTTTTAGCATTTAATTCTATTATCTATTGTATGTATAATCTATGGAATAATTAGGAAGACACTCGTTTTGTCGACCATTAATAAATAATTAAATGGGTGTGAAACTGTATTTTTAAATTGTATTTTAAAAGAGGAAATCTATATGCACATGATAGTCTGAAATCTAAATAAATCCATTTTTTAATTGAAGCAGGCAGCACGAAAAATTCTTTAAAAGGTATCGTTGTATCTATCTTCTTGATAAAGGGGATATAATAAAAAATATGTACTTTTGTACGTAGATGATTTAGTTATTGCTGAGTCATATTTAATGAGTAGATTTAGGATGACAGACTTATGTGAAATGACACATTTCATCAAAATAAAAGTAGAAAGAAGTGATGATCAGTCAGTCAGCATGAATAAATAATATTCTAAAGAAGTTTAACATGGTGGATTGTAACTCAGCTAGTACACCACTTTTTAGTGTGTTCAATGTGATGCGCCATGTAGAAATCTAATGTTATATACTCGTCCCGTCACAGCTGGCCTGACTGGCAAATAAAACACCTCCGTCGGTCGGTGATGCTACTTAAAAATTTGTGTTCTTTTACTAGGCTTTTAGCATATAATTCCATTATCCATTGTATAATCATTGAATAAGGAGGAAGACACTCGTTTTGTCGACCATTAATAAATAAAAGAAATAAATAAATTGTTTGCTGATTCGGCTTGCCGGATATAGCAGCTGAGACTTATGCGCCTAGCCTTTGGGTTTGTACCCAATTTAATGTTTCAATTCTAGTTTAGTTATGTATCCAACTTTGTAAGAACATTTTCTTCAAATAGATACCATCGTTTGGTTAAAATATCTTGAAAAACAAAATGTTTTTGAATACAACAACTTACATTTCGACCTATCGTTCCTATGGCAGCTATATAATATAGTGGTCTGATCTTAATATGATTTTGCATATAAATGAGGAGTAAAGTAAAACTAATAAATGCCCCGTTTGATCAAGATATCTTGATAAACTATTTTTGTTTTTCATACAAAGCATAGTTTACGACCTATCTTTCCTATATGATATAGTGGTCCGATCCAGTTGGTTTTAAAATATGTGCTGCGTGCAACAGCAAGAGGGACTTCTGCAAAGTTTCATAAAGATAGCTTTAAAACTGAGGGACCAGTTCGCGTAGAAACATACAGACGGACAGACGTGGCTATATCAAATCGGCTGTTGATGCTGATCAAGAATATATATGCTGATCAAATATATATATATATTTATGGGGTCGGAACTTTGGTGTGCGGCCAATCAATTGCATCTAAATTGTTCAAGGTGTATGTTTATGACATTTAATCGTACTACACCTTATCTTGTTAGGTTTAAAATCGACAATAGTCCTTTGCAACGTAATGACAACTTAGGCTCTAATAGAGTCACTGACAAAATTAGCTGTGAAATGGGGCACAGCCGGCAATTTAGAAAATTATGTTCTCTTACTAGGCTTTTAGCATTTAATTCCATTATCTATTGTATGTATAATCTATGGAATAATTAGGAAGACACTCGTTTTGTCGACCATTAATAAATAATTAAATGGGTGTGAAACTGTATTTTTAAATTGTATTTTAAAAGAGGAAATCTATATGCACATGATAGTCTGAAATCTAAATAAATCCATTTTTTAATTGAAGCAGGCAGCACGAAAAATTCTTTAAAAGGTATCGTTGTATCTATCTTCTTGATAAAGGGGATATAATAAAAAATATGTACTTTTGTACGTAGATGATTTAGTTATTGCTGAGTCATATTTAATGAGTAGATTTAGGATGACAGACTTATGTGAAATGACACATTTCATCAAAATAAAAGTAGAAAGAAGTGATGATCAGTCAGTCAGCATGAATAAATAATATTCTAAAGAAGTTTAACATGGTGGATTGTAACTCAGCTAGTACACCACTTTTTAGTGTGTTCAATGTGATGCGCCATGTAGAAATCTAATGTTATATACTCGTCCCGTCACAGCTGGCCTGACTGGCAAATAAAACACCTCCGTCGGTCGGTGATGCTACTTAAAAATTTGTGTTCTTTTACTAGGCTTTTAGCATATAATTCCATTATCCATTGTATAATCATTGAATAAGGAGGAAGACACTCGTTTTGTCGACCATTAATAAATAAAAGAAATAAATAAATTGTTTGCTGATTCGGCTTGCCGGATATAGCAGCTGAGACTTATGCGCCTAGCCTTTGGGTTTGTACCCAATTTAATGTTTCAATTCTAGTTTAGTTATGTATCCAACTTTGTAAGAACATTTTCTTCAAATAGATACCATCGTTTGGTTAAAATATCTTGAAAAACAAAATGTTTTTGAATACAACAACTTACTTTTCGACCGATCGTTCCTATGGCAGCTATATAATATAGTGGTCTGATCTTAATATGATTTTGCATATAAATGAGGAGGAAAGTAAAACTAATAAATGCCGCGTTTGATCAAGATATCTTGATAAACTATTTTTGTTTTTCATACAAAGCATAGTTTTCGACCTATCTTTCCTATATGATATAGTGGTCCGATCCAGTTGGTTTTAAAATATGTGCTGCGTGCAACAGAAAGAGGGACTTCTGCAAAGTTTCATAAAGATAGCTTTAAAACTGAGGGACCAGTTCGCGTAGAAACAGACAGACGGACAGACGTGGCTATATCAAATCGGCTGTTGATGCTGATCAAGAATATATATGCTGATCAAATATATATATTTATGGGGTCGGAACTTTGGTGTGCGGCCAATCAATTGCATCTAAATTGTTCAAGGTGTATGTTTATGACATTTAATCGTACTACACCTTATCTTTGCAACGTAATGACAACTTAGGCTCTAATAGAGTCACTAACAAAATTAGCTGTGGAATGGGGCACAGCCGGCCGGGCTGGTGATGCAATTTAGAAAATTGTGTTCTCTAACTAGGCTTTTAGCATTAAATTCCATTATCTATTGTATGTATAATCTATGGAATAATTAGGAAGACACTCGTTTTGTCGACCATTAATAAATAATTAAATGGGTGTGAAACTGCATTTTTAAATTGTATTTTAAAAGAGGAAATCTATATGCACATGATAGTCTGAAATCTAAATAAATCCATTTTTTAATTAAAGCAGGCAGCACGAAAAATTCTTTAAAAGGTATCGAATCTATCTTCTTGATAAAGGGGATATAATAAAAAATATGTACTTTTCTGCGTAGATGATTTAGTTATTGCTGAGTCATATTTAATGAGTAGATTTAGGATGACAGACTTATGTGAAATGACACATTTCATCAAAATAAAAGTAGAAAGAAGTGATGATCAGTCAGTCAGCATAAATAAGTATTATTCTAAAGAAGTTTAACATGGTGGATTGTAACTCAGCTAGTACACCACTTTTTAGTGGGTTCAATGTGATGCGCCATGTAGAAATCTAATGTTATATACTCGTCCCGTTAGAAATTTGAATTTTAAAGAAACTGTATGTTGACTCTCATTGGGCTGGGAGTGAAACTGATAGAAAAAGTACAACTATATATTATATTTAAAATATATTTATAATATTTGGGGCATGCCTGATATGTTGGAATAAAACGAAACAGAACTCAGTGGCTGCTCCATCTACTGAAGCAGAATATATGGCTTTGTTTGAAGCAGTTAGAGAAAATGTCAATGGCTTAAATCATTTAGTATAAAATTCGAATTAAGTGGGCCAATCAGAATAGTAGAAGATAATAAAGGTTGCATTTGTATAGCCAATTATCCCACTTACCACAGCAGATCGAAAATAAACTAATCACCCTTTAACATATTTCCACAGAGCCGTTGCCTGTTTTGTATAATTTTTATTAAGCCATGATCCGATTAAGGTTTTTCTGGGTTTCCCTTAATCCTAGAACTAGTTTTTGAAAAGAACTATTTCTGAACAAATATCATTAATGTTGTTCCCAGAAGGCACAACTTTTTTTAGAAGAAACTGTATTGTAACATTTACAATTATAATTTAAAAGGTCATGGTATCTTTTCAGGAGGTGTGTTAGAATAGTGAGTGTTGAAATACACAAACACACTTATTCATACAAAAGTTACACTGACAAAGTAGGCTTTTGTTATTTTCTGTGTTGATACTGAATTGCTTTTACCGTTTAGCCTCACTCTTCGCTGAGCATCAATATGAACAAGTTGACGCGCTCAAATTTCGTTGCACTTAAAATGTATTAGGTATTTCTTTTTTGTTTTCGTCAATGAAAAAGTTTTCTTTTTTTTTTGTGTTTATTTAGGTTTTTTTGTGTGTATAATAATAAAATAAACTTTTTTACTTAGTTTTTAATTCTATTTTTGTGCTTATATATATATTTGCTTATGCCTTGTAGTATATTTATTGAAATTTATTATGAATAGAACAATTTTAATCTATCCTTGTGAACTGTTTGTTTCTTAATTCTTTTATCCGAGATTATTGTTATCTCATTCTTCTATACTTTCCACCTTATAGGGCCCCGTGTATTTTTCATACAACAGGAACCGATCGTTCCTATGGCAGTCGGATCTTAATAGGAGTTTGCCTATATATGAGGAGTATAGTAAAACTAACTTATGCCGAGTTTGGTCAAGATATCTTGATAAACAAAATGTTCTCTCATACAACAACTTAATTTTCGACCGATCGTTTCTATGGCAGCTATATGATATAGTGGTCTGATCTTAATATGATTTTGCATATAAATGAGGAGTAAAGTAAAACTAATAAATGCCGCGTTTGATCAAGATATCTTGATAAACAATTCTTGTTTTTCATGTAAAAACTTAGTTTTCGATCTATCTTTCCTATATGTTCTGCTTAGATTTAGGCTCTAATATCGTCACTGACAAAATTAGCTGTGAAAAGGGGCACAACTGGCCTGACTGGCAAATAAAACACCTCCGTCGGTCGGTGATGCTACTTAAAAAATTGTGTTCTTTTACTAGGCTTTTAGCATATAATTCCATTATCCATAGTATAATCATTGAATAAGGAGGAAGACACTCGTTTTGTCGACCATTAATAAATAAAAGAAATAAATAAATTGTTTGCTGATTCGGCTTGCCGGATATAGCAGCTGAGACTTATGCGCCTAGCCTTTGAGCTTAGATCCAATTTAATTTTTCAATTCTAGTTTAGTTTTGTATCCAACTTTGTAAAAACAACTTCTTGAAATATACTGTTCCGGCACTTGCCGTCAATTGTTTCATTGCTGAGCCACAAGGCCACTGCTTTGGAAAGCTAGTTGCTTTCCGAACATAATCTACAAGGAATGTAACCTTACCAATCTGCACCTTACCAATCTGCACCTGTGACGAGGATCTGAATATAAAACATAAACAGCCACAATTGAGAAATCAAAAAACTTATATATAAGAGCATAGTAAAATTAATGTAGGAGTCGGTAATAGAACTAGGAGTGGTCGAATTTATAATCAGTTAAATTAAGCAGGCGAGTATAATGTTGACATTATACTCATTTGGCAACATTAAATCACTAATCACATGGGAGAAAATGAAAAGATGTGTTCGCTTTGCTCTTTTTTTTTTAAATACTTATCGGAAAATGAATAATAATTATAAGTTTACGTTTGTTCACCACTCCGAGAACATTGTCCATATATTAATAGCGTATCCTAGGGTCAAGCTCATCTGCACCATCTTCCCGGTGGCACACCAACACGTCACACTACAGCTGCAAGATGAAACCATAGCCGAATGTGACGATGACATTCTAGCGGTCAATGAAGACTGCTGAGCAACCACGATAAACGTAGAGATAGGGCGCAACCCTGCCGATCCCGTTAGTGTTCCCTACAATACTAGGCCACATCTTCAGTCGGAGGTAGCGCGGCTTGCAAAGGTTTGAGGTTTGAAGGCCGCTCCGACCCCCTTAAGTTCCTAGGGGACCTAGAGGAGCACACCATCACGAATGGTATTGCCCTTGATCGATCGCCTCGGGCAGGTGTTCTGCGACAGGGACACTCGGTGGTTCTTGCATATTAGGCTTAGGAGTGTGCCATTGTCAGTGTTTAGGAGGGGTTTTTTGGAGTTCTTCCTGCCTCCACGCTACTCTTTCAAAGTAGCCTTTGCTTGGGGACGATATCCGGTCCCGCAAGCAACGCGTGGGGGAGGAATCCACAGAATACATGATAGAACTGAGAGCTCTATGTCATCATGCCAAAAATAAACCGCCATAGGAGTTGCACCGGATCTACCAAAACGCCGCTCCCGATTACCCTGTCCAGCTAACCCAGCCATGGGGAATAAGACAGTTATGAGGCAGAGGGCGGAGTTCTCGGAAAGCAAGTCAGGGAGTCAGGTGGCCATGGGTACGGTTAGCACAGAATGGGGAAGGACAGCATTACAAGTGGAGAGAAGTCGAAAGAAGGCTTCAAGCATCAGGGAACGGGAGTGCTTGCCCGGCAACCAACGGGGAAAGACACGCAAGGGAAAGCAAAGAAGGGGCCTCCCTCGGGATTGGACCGAGGGCTTGCAAAGCCCGATCTACGCTGTTCATGAAGGTGGCACGGCGGAAATGTGCCAGCGAACGGAGCCATTAGGAGCAATGGTTAAGATCCACACGGACACAGGGGACCAGTAGCGACTGCCAGAGTAGACCGATCATGGAGCTCTATCTGGGGTCGGAGCGGTGCCGGAAAGAGGCGAGACGCAGAGCGAGCTCACCATCGAAGAGGAAAGGTAGCCAGCGGATCTAGATCCGGAACTTAGGGGGTTCCTGGAGTTGGAACTGGCACTCTTTGAGGGGCTGCAAAGGGTCTCGCACATGGCGGAGCACAGGATCCGGCTAAGGGACGACAAGCCGCTGAAGCAAAGGTATTATCCGAAGAATCCGGCCATGCAGAGAGTGTTTGACGAACAGGTGGATAATGGTGGATGGCAGGTGCCATCGAGCCGTCGCGTAGTCCGCACAGCGCCCTAATCGTCTTAGTCAAAAAGAAGACTAGCGAGTGGCGCATGTGCATCGACTACAGGCAACTCAACGGACATTCCATCCCAGATGTTTATTCTGTTCATCGGACAAATCACATCCTTGAGCGGTTGCGTCACTCCCGATTCATCTCCACTCTGGATTTGAAGCACGGAGGTATTCCGCAGTTTTAGAGCGGGAGGAGGCGATTCCTAACCTGAGGGCCCCGACAAATTGTAAGGAGTTGCGGCAGTCTCGGGATGCCGTCATGGTACATGCGCTTCGTTCCCAACTTCGCGACTCAAGCTTGGGATGAAAGCTTGCCGATTGCACATGATACGGCTTGGATGGATAAATCGAAGAATCTGAATCTGAACACTATAAAGCAAAGCGGCTTTACACACACCATGTTATATTATAGCCAATGGGTAAAAGATTGTACATTTGTACAACTGTACGTGTATCAGGAAGAAGAATGCATCTCACACCCCATAAAGTATATTAATTCTTGATCAGCATTAAATTGACATGTTCGTCTGTCTGTCCTTCCGTCTGGCCGTCTGTCCATCCGTAGGTATGTAGATCTACTGTTGAAAGTTTCTATAGAAAACGAGTTTTGGCCGGCCTCGTGCTTGCGGCAGCTAGCGCGATTGTATTGTTTTCTGTGCTCTTACTTTAATCCATTTTTTAAAATATTGGTTATCAAGATATCTTGATCAGACTCGGCATTAACTATTTTAACTGCATTATATGAGCATTATGTAAAGGTTGGGTCTGCAAGGGTATAAGATCGTGCCGAAGAGAGCCATTCTTTCTCGTTATCTTAAGAACTCAATTATTGGTGTGGCTATTGAGTAGAAGTGGTAGCAAGCAGTGCGGTCTGAAGCAATGTTTTTTTTGTTACATTATTTTTATTATTGCTACATGTATGTACGTGTATATGTATATGCAAAAACTTATCAACAGTGAATATCTATATTGAAGATCAGTGGAATAGTAGGATCTTATATGGAAAAATCGTTCAACATTTTTTTATTTTACCTGTATATTCTGAAAAGTTGGCATCCACATTTTCTGTTGCAATTCTGTTCGATAGGCACGAGTAAAACAACCTACATAGGAAATAAAGCACGATATAAGAAGTATGTCTCCAGGTAGTTGTCTTATACCCAATGTTATACTATTCGAAAAAAGGGGAATATTTATTATTTCATATATTAACTAAGACCAATATTTCTCACCTTTTCACAGACTCTGTCCAGCGAACCTTCTCTGTGGCTAGCCCACCAATTAACCGGTTTGCTATATCGATTGTAAACGCAGTTTTATCTGCTTCATCTTGACACTTTTGTTTCTTTGCCATCGCTTCATCGAATTTCATTTGTAGAATATTCAACTCTTGCTCAAGCTCATTGAGTCGTTGATTTAAGGCTGTAAGCTTATCTCTGGCATCGTTTAATTCCTTTTCAGCTTCAACTAGAGCACGTTCTTTGGGTTCGACCACAAGATAAACATCATAGAATCGGTTTATATTGATAACCCAAGAGCACAAACCAGCTGCTGCAGATGACTTGGATATTATTTTTTCTGGATTGAATTCAGGATCTAGAATATAAGGTTGTAATGCCTTTATAACATCTGGGTGAATATGTTTTTTATCGTAGTTGATTAAATTGTCGAGGAATTTGTCAACATTTCCCATCATACCACGGGATGCTTTCCAGCTTCGGTCCTTGGGTATTTTTCCATTGACAGAAAATAGTACTAATACAGCTCCACATACACTAACGACAGCATCCGGTGGTGATCCAAAGGACTTAAGCTCCGTTAGGTTATTCTTATTTAGGGTATTTAGCGCTTCCTGGGCAGCAAGAAGAGCTGGTTGAGCCTTACGAAAATCTTCCTCACATAGTTTGGCTTTTGCGCCAACGTCTTCCTCAATCTGACGAACATTCTTTTCCTCCTTAGTAGCATAAGCTCGTTCCTTTGACACCTTTTCATTCTCTGTGCTTACGACGACAATAAGATTATCCGCCTCCTGATTTTTAACTTTCAGCTCAACTTCTTGCAATTTGAGAACATCCTGAAGTGCATCTACTTCTTTCGTGCAACTAGCCAGTTTAATTAAGCCATTTTCTAAGCGAGAACGACGTTCTAAATTGGCATTGACTTTTTCATATAACAGCTTAGAGTATAGAGAAATGAGCTCAAGAAATGATTTTGGCGTGGTATAGTTGTACCGTTTTGCATTTGCTAGGTAGAGCTCTGAAATATCGTTTACAGTCTTATGTACATATGCCATGAACTTCGATACAGGAGGCGCCAATTCTATTGGCAGAACTGTAATCTCTGAGAGAAAACGCATTGATACAGACTCAAGTGCCTGCTGTGGCCACTCATGAAACCAATCTATTGTAGTACAGTTAACAAGGGCAGGAAATTTTCTAGAACGTACACGAAGAGTGGCACCTACAGGTGAAAAACATAGCACAACCTTGAGAAGACTGCGCACTTTCTCAATAAAATATTTCCAGCAGTTCTCGCGACTGTCAATAATACCAAGTTGTTTGACTTCATTACGCACAGCTCCAATCACGTTTTCCATTTCGTCATCGGGAAAAAGTTCATGAATATCACCAGATGCGAGAAGATCGTTAACTAGAACTAAAAACTGTTCACGTGCCACCTCAGAATCAGTCATTAGAAAGCAACATGCTGTGCTCTTGACTCCTGCTTTTGAATACAATACAGCAATATTAGTTTTTAAATCATTCACACTATAATCTTTTGTTAGCTGAATCTGAAAAACGTCCAGAGAAGATATAAAAGCCGCTAGGCGAGTAAGAGATTGTTTTCCTGAACCGCCAACTCCAATGAGTAGGGCATATCCTCTGGAAGATTCTAGTATTCGACTTATCCTGCACACATGTGACATGGCGTCATCAAAAAGAACCAAGTTCATGGCACCTACATAGTCATTGTAGCGCAGCTGAGCTTCCTCCAACAATACTTTCAGACGGTCCCAATTTTGTATAGGCATATATTTAATATCTGAAAGTCCTTTCGCAAAGTGACAATATATATGAGGCTGCGCATAAATAATGTCTTCGCTTACACCTTCAATTCCTTTTCGTACTACCTCAACAACAATTTTCTTAAAGTTTCCTATGTCGGTTTGGTCGACCAGCTTATCACCATATACACGGAAACATTCGTGAACCCACAATCGAATCAGTTGATTAAAAGTGGGGCATGTTTCGTTATTAGCATATAGAACACCCTAGGAGAGATTTATTAGATTAGTCCGATAAAAATTCTGTAACTTACCGTAAATATGTTGGCAAGGTCCCGTAAATTAAAGTTGTAGTGAAACTTCATTGCTGTGGGAAGAAACGAGCCGACCACCTTTAAATGTAAGGCAATTGCTGTATTGACAAGTGCTGTACACTCTTTAATGATGTTCTTATCAAACTTATGTTGTGGATTTTCCAAATGCTGAGAAAGTATTGAGTTTAGAATGTGAAATAATGCGTCCTGGCTGGGTTGACTGTGAAAGAAAAACGTACGTCATTACTGTATTTGTTGTTACTTATAATATATACAAGACTTACTTAACTGCAAAAGAACAAAAGTGTCTTTGTAATCTTGGATTAATAGTAAAGGAACCTGCTGAAGGATTCATGCATGCCACAATATTGCATTTATGTATATCTTTCAATGTCATTTTAATCCGATCATACCAATGGTGATAGTCCATGAACTGCCTGATTAAAGTATGTGGTTGAACTGTAAAATACTTATCGACCTCAGGCATATTCATATCATCAACAAAGTATATCATTTTTTTGTTTCCTATAGGGCCATAATTGCGACCTGCCTTTTTTTCAAGTGGCTTTTCTAGTATTCGCTGCAACATTTCTGATGTAGTATAAAAGTTGAAGGGGACATTGGTTACAGCAAATTTGTCTGTGGGTAGAGTGCTTAATTTAGCATTCATCAATATTGTCTTGCCTGATCCAGAGGGCCCAATAAGCATTAAAGGATGATCTGCTTCGATTAAAGTATCCATAAAAAAGCGAAGCCGGGTTGTCTCCGCCGAATTTACCAAATTTGATTGCAGCGGAAGATCAGGATCTAGCTCAAAGTCCGGTACCAGATTAGTCCATGGTAGAAACTTTTTGCTTTCATTATGAATATAGAAGGAAAATATATTGCCTGATGATGGAAACTTAACGGCTCTATATTCGTTTTGAAACCATTTGCTGAACTCATTGCGCCAATCGATAATTTGATCTTGAAAAAGCGGTGATCCAAAACCCCAAATAACACTAAAAACAAAGTATATCTCATACCAATCTTTAGGGCAGTCATGCGGTACATTTTGTGGGGTGAGCATACTGTCTAATAAGAAGCAAGTCATTTGTAACCGTGCAATATCAGAAATGGGAGTGATGCTTTTAAGTCGGCTTCTGAACAAATCAAGAAGTGGTGGTATGTATTTATCAAATAAAACGTTAAGAGTAGCTACTTCACTGGCGTTGTTTCGTGTACCCAGCCAAGATTGAATAAAGGGTGTCCATCCCAAGTCCTGTGGATTTATATAAAGAATTCCAGCCCGTGATACTGTAGCTGGGGTTGCCGTTCGCAGCGATGCAATCTCAAAAAGTAAGCGCATCTCTTTGGTTAGCGCAATTCGCTCATTGCTAGCCAAAGTTAGGACCTTGTTATCATCCATCACAGTGTTAAGGCTTTCAATCCACATAGGATCAATGTCACCATCCAGGACAATCCACTTTGGACCGGTACCACCCAAATTAGCTTGATCACGCATTAAAATTGAGAACAAGCCATCCTTCCATTCGCGGGTTGCTGGATTGACAATTCCAAACAACTCATCATTTGTCACTGCCTTTGGATTAAGATCATTGTAATGCGGCTTCCTCTTCTGATTATGATATGTCTTGTTTAGCGTTTTCCAAACCTCGGATTTTCCAGTTCCTGCGAATCCAATTATGAATACAGAATGGCGCACTGCAAACAATTCTTCAAGTTGAACTATCTTTAAAATGAACCCATCCTCTGGTTGGAGTTTTAAGTCAATCGCCGATCGCTTAATAACTGCCTCAAATTCATAGTTGCGTTTTCGTGGTACATCTAATGCTGGAAATAAGTCGCCTATAAGACCCATAAATACCGGAAGGTCATCTGTTACAATCTTCGGAATATTAAAATCACGCAATGCCCGCATAAGTACTTGATCCTCAGGACGCTGTCGATCGTCGCGCTAAAAACAATATTTTTATCTTTTAATGTATATACTACTTACTATTCATATCAAAAGGGTAGGGAGAGCTATAAATTAAAAATGTAATTACCCTAAACAGATTAATAAAACAATTCTTCTCATAATAAATTTCCCTTGCATACACGAACAGCTATAAGAAAAACAACTGATTCTTAATTACACCTTTTTCGAAAAGGATTTCAAAATAAAAACAATTTCTAAAATTATATTTTTAAAATTTTTGCATATAAAATTTGCTTTTGTTTATTATTTATGTATGCGAACTGGTCCATTCATGCGGTAAATTCAGTCATCATAACGCATGCATTGACCGGCTCGCATACAAAAATAAAAAAACAAGCCAAATTTTATATTCAAACATTTTAAAATTATAATTTTAAAAATGTGCCTGGCAATTAGTCCATTTTAAAATGTGGTTCTTTTTAGTAGCACCAACATATATTCAATAGACTATAGGTGGCACGGGAAGTTGAATAGTTTAAATTGTCATTATCGCCGTAAGCTGGATACTAAATTTTAGCTGTGTGGATCACCTATAGTATATCGTTAAGCATATATTAGAATATTCAACAGCATATTTAACATATCATATACAAGCGTTGTCATGAGCAGGTCTGTGTGAGAATATGATGCATGCTAAATGTGCAGGTCTCACTGGTCGTGACTGTGACAATATCGCTGCAATTGCCAAGAAGGGCTGCGGCGGCTTGCGTTGGTCGTGCCCAGAATGCATCGACAAGCAAATTGATTTCTCCAGAATGCATAATTCTGTGAGAAATCAATTTTTTAAAACTGAATAACGTGGCTATCGAGTAATTTTGACTCGAGTTTTTAGTTGCTTAGCAAATACAAGTTGGAGTCTCCAACCAATCGTCGGTTGGAGCCTGAATTTTTGCAGTTGCCCTCTCCGTCTGTCCAGACACCTACTCCTCTTTTGTCCCAGCCTAGCAACTTGGATTTATCTCCAATTTTATCTTTATCGCCTTCTCCGAGCGACTGCCCTATTATTACCCCTGATTTATCCCCTGTAGTAGTCCTATTAGACCCCCTACCTGAACCTGTCCCAGTTAGCCAAACCGCCTCAGCCCCGTCAGCTCCTGTATGCAGAGGTAGACCTGCGTGCAATCTAGCCCAGATTGTTAAACACAATCATGGTGCCTCTTTGGCCCACCAAATCCAGCAATCCACTTTTACCTGTAGCCCCATCAGCTTCTACCTTACACGTTGTTGCCCCTCGAAGGCAAGTTTTTGTGTCTCGACTTTCGTCTGACACCACTTCTGAGTCATTGGTAGCCTATATTTACCACTTCTCGTGAAATATATATTTTGACCTCCACAATGATTGTTCACGAGTTCAAGCCAAGAAAGCGAAACTTGCCTGTCACCCTTCCAGTCGTTTCAATACAGGGTACTTTTTCAACCTTCTTCTAACTTCGTCTTCCGACCAAGTCTCCATTCATTCCCAAAATGTCAGAGGTCTCATTTCCAAGCTTAAAAATCATTTTATGACCAGCTCCTCTTCCTTCGATTCGGATATAATCGCATTTTCAGAAACATGGTTGAATTCATATCTGATTACGAAGTTTTTTAAAACAATTATATTTTGCATAGAAATGATCGGCTGACTCGAGGTGTTGGGGTATTAATTGTCATTAATGCCACTCCAGTCAGAAATCTATTTTTTTAGTACGCCTGCTGACGCTGAGATTGTCTCAGATCAGGTGTCTTTTTCTACACGGAATATCAATATTACATGCTCTTATGTTGCTCCGTCTTTTGATATTCAAGTTTATATGAAACATATTACATGTATTAACGAAGTTTCTTCAAACTTTCCGGTGTTAGGGGATTTTAATTTACCTAACATCTTTTGCTCTTTATTAACTGCTGAAAGTTATCTAGTACCCTCAGCACAGCATGATTTTATAGACTGCATGCTTGATCTTTCGTTGTTTCAAATCAATTCAATTTCCAATCATTTGAATAGAACACTTGACCTTGTATTTGTTAACGACTACCTTATTTCCAATGTGTCTAGGTCCCCTCCTTTATCTCTTCTATCATCCTACTTGAGAGATTGCAATGCTCAATTGTAATCCTTTCATTTCGTGCTCATCAGCCAATAAGCCCCGCTGTTGCTTTCGCAAAGGAAATTATTCTTTGCTGAATCAGTTTATTTATGCTGATATGAGTAGAACATTTGTTAACGACTAGTTTATTGCTTTTGTGCCTAGGTCCCCTCCTCTATCTCTTCCTGAGGATGTATTTCCTACTTTAGAGTTTGCTTTGTTCAATCGTAATCCTCTCATTTAATGCTATTTAGTTGCCAATAAGCCTCGCCGTTGCTTTCGCAAAGGAAATTATTCTTTGGTGAATCAGCTTATTTATGCAACCGATTGGTCTTTCTTATATGACTCGGTTGATATGAATTCTACCATTAATTTTTTTATATCATCCTAAACTGCCTCTTAGATGTGTGTATTCCTGGGTCAATTCCTTCGACTACTCTTTCAAAACCACCCTAGTTTACTCCCAGATTATCACATCAAAAAATGTAAAATCTAAATATTTTAAAAAGTTTAAAAAGTCTGGTTCGTGTACAGACTTGGCTGAATATTCCATAGCCAAAGCGAACCTCTTTCTTCTTAATTATCAGTGCTATGAGAATTATCTAACTCGTTGTAAAAGGCAATTTGCCCAAAATCCGAGACAGCTTTATAATTTTGTAAACTTGAAGCGTAAATCCTCATGTTTGCCATCTTCTTTTTCTCTTCGGATGGGTAAAGCTGGCTGGACACTGATTCTGCTAACCTCTTTGCTTACTTTTTCCAATCAACTTACTCTTCAGTCTGTCCTAATACTAAATCTTACCCTTATACTATTTCTTCCGCTAGTTCTATACCTCCTCCCATTATTTGACACTGCTCTCTCCTATTAGCTATATACTCTTTAAAATCTTCTTACTCTTCTGGGTCGATGGATAATATTCCAAGTTGTCTAAAACGGTTTCAGCTGCGAGACATTGGCCACCCTCTTCCTTCGTTCGCCTGGTAAGACCATTTTTCTCGGTAGCGGAATAGTTCACCTAAGCTATCAGTATCTTCCGGCTAGTGTACGCGATCACCCGCTCCTGTCCATCTGTTGTCTGCGTCAGCACTGCGCCAAGGCCATACTCACTCGCGTCAGTCTGCGAAATGAATTTGGCGGATAAGTCCGGACAAGCCCCCACGCCCCTTCTTTAAGAGTGCTGTGAGCAGCTGTACTTGAGTAGCGAAGTTAGAAACGAAGCGCCTTTACCATGACGCCAACCCGAGACACTGCCGCAATTGCTTACAATTTGTCGGGGCCCTCAGGTTACATATCACCTCCACCTTCTCTGGATCGGTGCGTATTCCTTCCACACAAATGACATGTCCCAGGTGTATCAAACGGCGGAATACCTCCCTTAAATTCTGTACGTGCTGTTCGTTCGTTGCCAATATTACCACGATATCGTCTAGGTAGGCGAACGCATGAAGCTTCATCTCCGGCCCTATTAGCGTGTCCAAGGCTCGCTGAAACGTCGCTCACACCGAATGGAAGCCAAATAGCATCACCCGCCATTGGAAAAGACCTCTTCCAGGGACTGTGAACGCCGTACATTAGCATTGCCATCGTTATCTGCCACTACCCGTGCTTCAAATCCAGAGTGGAGATGAACTGAGCGTGACGCAACCGCTCCAGGATGTGATAAATCCAAAGAACAGGATGAGCATCCGGAATGGAATGCACGTTGAGTTGTCTTACTGTCCTACTGTAATATTCCAAAACGCATTCTTGCTCTCCCTGGTTCTGACTAAGGGCGACCGCGGCCAAGCGAAAATACGGTGGGCTTCAGTGAGCTCATGCAACAGACGATCGTGGCAAAGTCTGAGATACATTTGCGGTAGTAGGAACATAGGCCCGCACGTCCATTTGGCATTAATTCCAATTGATTTGTGGTGGTATGACCAAAGGGCTCTCCGCTGGTATAGAAAGGACTGATCTTCAAGGTGACCCAAGATTGCGTACGCCGATCGATTGCGCTCCTGAGCGCCCAAGCTTAACACGCGCAGAATGGCGAAGCCACTTCTGGTGTCCACGAGCGAGCTTCCCAAAACAAGATCGTCAGGCAGCTGTGAGTGAGGGTAGCTGATCCGACGACGAACCGTCCACAAGCAGGTGCGTGTCGCTGTATGGCGGCACACTAGCAGAGATCTTTGAGTACAACAGTTGGGCGGTGCTGAATTGGGCATATGCAGTGACGCCCAACCCCAGGCTAAATTGAGGTGGAGTGCTTTTAAGTCCACTGTGGCCTGGTAACATAGCAAAAAATCGATGCACAGAAGACTGGGCGTATTGCCTTCTACCAGTAGGAATTCGTGCTCTATTGGGCGACCTGCTACAGTCAAACTAACTGTGGCCCTGTAAGGTCATCTAGCATGGTATGACGGGCAGCTGTTTCCATTAAAGGTTCACACCATAAATGGTGTTATCGAATTAAAACAAAGCATACGATTAGGAGCAAGCAAAATTTGTCCGAGTGAACAAAAATGTTATATTCACGACTTCTCAGAGCAATTTGATGTTCTGATTGGGAGAGAATACCTTGAAGCATGTCAAGGATCCGTAACATTAGGAGAATTTAACTTTTGTTTTAGATATAATGACGAAGAGGTCGAAGAGGACATGACCGCACAAGAGTGCCTTGATCCACCCTGAACAGAGGAAAGACCATTTAACTTCGCTATTAATTACAAATTAATAGAAAACTATGAGTTTAGGCTAGAGCACCTAAACTCAGAAGAAACATAAAAAAATAAAAAAGTTTTACATGAATTTCGTGATATCCAGTACCATGTAGGTGACAATTTGACTTTCACTAGTACAATCAAACACAAAATTCTAACAAAACATGAGGATCCAATTTACAAGCGTCCATATAAATATCCTCAGATATACAATGAGGAATTAAACAAACAAATAAGCGATATGATAAAACAAAATATCATACGTAAATCAAAATCCCCTTACTGATCACCAGTAATAATCGTTCCAAAGAAAAACGATGCATCTGGAAAGAAAAATTCCGGTTAGTTAGAGATTACCGCAATCTCAATGAACTAACTATGAATGATAAATACCATATCCCGATCATGGATGATATATTAGACAAACTTGGAAAATGTCAATATTTCACAACCAATGGTCTACCCAAAGGCTTCCACCAAATCCAAATGGATCCTGGTTCAATACCCAAGACCGCATTTTCGACAAAACATGGCCATTACGAGTACACTCGCGTGCCATTTGGTCTAAAGAATGCACCTGCAACGTTCCAACGTTGTATGAACAATCTCTTAGAAGATTTGATTTTTGAGGATTGTCTGGTCTACTTAGACAACATTATTATTTTTTCCACTTCATTGGAGGAACACATTTTGTCGGTACAAAAAGTATTTGAGAAGCTTAGAGAAGCTAACTTAAAACTACAGTTGGATAAATGCGAGTTTATGAGAAAAGAAACTAAATTTCTCGTGATATCCAGTACAATTAAACACAAAATTCTAACAAAACATGAGGACTCAATTTACAAGCGTCCATATAAAAAATCTAAAATATTCGATGAGGAAGTCCTATCTTTTTGGTCGTCAAAGAAAATCATGTAGCAGATGCTCTGTTCACAATCCAATTAAACGAAAACTTTTTACGCGGAGATACCTTATCACACGATCAACTATACAAAGTGCTCAGGAAGATAACAGTAACCATTTACATATCATATAAAGACTCCTTTATTATTATAATCGACAAATAGAATTTGAAAAAGGAAACGAGAACGAAACAAACGCTTCAAATTACTTTCATAAAACCAACATAAAAATTAAATACAAAGACATGACTAACGCACATGCCAATAATTAATAAAAGAATATTTTGTGCACAAAGAAAAGTGTACTTCCACAATAAAGCAGATTTTCCAATTTTTCAAGAAACTAATAATAAAACTAAGGCAATGAAAACTAGTAAAAAATTAATAGATCTTCACACAGTTTCAGAATTAAAGGAATTAACGCAAAAGATATAAAGGAATATGTAATTTTATAGAAGATGCGGTCGATAGCTCCGAAGCACCTCACACATCTACTGACTGCTTTGGGGACTGTTCTCAATCCCACAAGTTCGCTGCAACAATGAGTCCATTATGCCTTATACGCTTCATGAATTTGTACAAATAGCCGAATGTGCGCTGCATGCAGCCAAATGAGTTGGTGTGCTTGCATGCCAAAGTTAAATCTGCATGTGGAGACTTAGTACTCTTTTCCTCAATTCAATGGTTGGATTTTCAGGCAGACAGGACGCCGGCCAATTTGGCGACCATCTTATAGATAGGATGGACCATGAAACCAGAGCTCCGATTGGGCTAGGACGTCGGGAACTGGGCCTCTAGAACGATTCACTTCATGCATCAGTTAAGTTATTCTGTCCTCACAAAGCTGTTGAAAAAATATCTTTGCCTTAGTTATGACTGGTCCCAAAAGTCCAAGCGAATCATAAAAACGGGCAACAATAGACAGAACTGATCGACTGCAGGGTTTAACAGTCGAATCTAGAAAAGAAAATGACAAAAACAAAATGTCGATCGCTGGATCCCATACAAGACCGGGTTTCTTTGTGACATCGCAAGCTAATCCAATGAGAACTTCTTTCGAAGCATGAAGTTTCCACGAGACATATCCCAGCCGTCTAACGAATTTTCTTTCTGGCTTCAGGAACTGAGTTGGCTCCGGATATGAAATCGTCGGCATAAAATTCCTGCTTGATGGCATCCGATCCAATTGGAAATTTATCACGCTCATCAAAGGCCAACTGCATTGCGCGCACGGATGAATGATTTGGTCCCGTATGTAACTGTATCCAATTTAAAGATTTCGATGTCCTTCTGAGGCGAGTCCCTCCACAGGATGCACTGGAAGTAACTATCAGTCGAAGTCACTCGGACACAGCGATACATTTTGCAAACATCAGCTGTCAGAGCAACAGGATGTGCGGAAGCGAATCAGAATGTGAAACGACTAACGTTGAATGATTGGTCCCGCCATCAGTACATCATTAAGAGGCTGTCCAGAATCAGTATTTGCTGAGCCATCAAACACAACGCACAACTTGGTTGTGGTGCTGTCTTCCTTCAAGACGCAATGATGTGGGACGAAGTATTTACAACGGCCACTCAACTCTGGACATGTGATTTAGATTCAGAAACTCTTTGATGAATACCGAATACTGCTCCTTCAGATGCGAACTCCGGCCCAATTTTCGCTAAGACTGAGAAATCGACAATAAGCCTGGCCATAAGACTCTTCTAGAAGCTCGGATGGTAAAAGTTAGTGGCAAAGTGCTGCTCGCATTCCGACTCTTCTTTGGTGGCCTTTACTGTAGGCTCCTCCAAGCATTCGACTTCCCAAAACCGCCGAATCAACTCATCCAGACGGACGTCCAACTGACTAGGTTCGCATCCGGAGTGACGCCGGCAGCCAACAACAAGGTACTGCGCGGTCTCTCAAACACACCAGCCTTTGACTACGCCTTTCCAGAAATGTTAAGAACTCATCGGCTGTCGGGATTTTGTCAATACCTGCGGCCTCCTTCCATTTGGGTGTCCAACCTTTGAAGCAGCGTGTGGACTATTATGCATCCTGAAATTTGCTCCAAACAGTCCGAGAACTCACGCAGTTTTGAAACCGACTCGGAATCCACCCTCTTGAGCCCAAAAATCTCATTGATCTGTGCCTAGAAAATAAGACGTTTGTAACTAAATCTTCTACTTAGGATCTCCAGAGTCACATGATAATTGGCACCGGAAAACTCCAACGATCGAACCGAATACAATCAGGGCTAGACAAACATGAACAAAAATGCTGCAACCTTTCAATATTAGATAGTGTAAAAAGAGCACTTATTATCAATGAAAAATAAGCCAGCACGTCAGTGCTGTTTTGTATCTTTGTTTAGAATGCATTTATTCACTTGTTATAATGTTCGCTTAGCCTATGGATATACATATATACTTATGCTGTTATTCGTTAACAGCTACAGAGAGGGAGAGTGAGTAGCTCGCATATGCCTTCCGTCGTTAAATAACCGTAGGACAATTCTCGGTGTTGTCCTTCTACATAAGTTGATTATTCGCGACATAGATTCTCCTTTTCTGCTAGGGCGTCTTCAATTCTCTGTTCCGGCTAGACCAACCAGAAATTATCGCCCCTTTTTACTATCTACGTGCACAACAGACTACGCTATGCACAATCCTTTTCGCGTGCTATGTAAAAATTATAATAGTTTGCATCACGTTTTCTCTACCGAACTGTCTCTACCTCTAATAAAATCGTTGCTTTCAGGATACCTTCGGGAAGTCGCTGACCATTCCCAGCTATGAGCAGGGGCATAGCTTGCCGGACAGGCTGAAAAATTTTCCCCCACCGGGTCGGTGATTTCCCATTACTTTTCTATTTGTCCTATCTACTTAACACTCTTTATCTAACTTTCATTTTTCCTATTTATTGTATTTTCTTTATTAATATAGCAAATTAAGATTATTTTAATGTTACTTGAGACACTTTTTTCCTACTTACAACCTTCTGCTTAGATGTAGGCTCTAATAGCGTCACTGACAAAATTAGCTGTGAAAAGGGGCACAGCTGGCCGGACTGGCAAATAAAACACCTCCATCGGTCGGTGATGCTATTTAGAAAATTGTATCCTTTAACTAGGCTTTTAGCATAAAATTCTATTGTATAATCTATTGAATAATGAGGAAGACACTAGTTTTGTCGACCATTAATAAATAAATAAATAAATTAAAAAAATTAGTGAGCATATAAATTGCTCACGGAATGCGCTCAGACGGACCGTGGGATATGCAGCATAAGCATAAACGGTCAGCTAGTGAGGCTAGTGAACCGCGCTGCGTAATATGAGACCGAGCCAATACATAATGTGGCTCTGGGCTCGTTTACTATATTATTGTTATTGTATGCGACAATGTGCTGCATACTTTATATTTAAGTACGGGGTATTCTGTAAGGGCATATACGCACTACACCTCCCTTTTTAGAGAAATAACGTAACAGTATGAATGTGTAGTTATTAAATGAACTTAATTATTGTGGGGTTTTTTTTTTATAAAAAATTGAAATTTTTGTTTTTTTTATATAATAAGAAATTTTAAATGTTGGAGTATAAAAATACAAAATTATTTAAGGTATAAAAAATTCGTTTATTTGTAAAAAAAATTTTTTTTTTCATTCGGTTGATCAGGCCGTCATATATTTTTATTTTATTTTATGAACTTTTTGTTTTTTATCTTTACTATTTTTAATAAAAATGTTGTCATTATCTTCTATTTTCTCTACTATATATGGTCCTAAATATACTGGGTCTAATTTGTGCCCTGTTTCGTTTCTTATAAGTACTTTATCTCCTACTTTTAATTCAAAGTTTTTTGTTTTTTCGTTATATGCTAATTTCCTATAAGCCTTGGCTTTTTCTAACATAATTTCTAATCTAAACTTTATTTCCTTAGCATAATCAGTTATGTTATATATGGGATCTATCTTATCTATTTTATTAAAATCAATGAACTGTTTTGGTAGTCTGCCAAAAACTAGTTCGTATGGACAATAATTATGTGCTACCCTGGGTGCTGTATTGAAACAATAAGTGAAATATTGTATCCAAACATCCCAATCGGTCTTATCTGCAGAGATGTAAGAACGAACGTATTCATTGAATGTTCGATGACTTCGTTCTACTGTACCTAAGGTTTGGTGATGATGTGCAGTAGACGTTATGTTGTCTATCTTTAAATATTTGCACAAATCATTTATTACTGAATTCTTATCACATATTAACGTAACTGCGTATTCATTTCCATTCTCTGAGTGTGGTAGTGATAGTATCTACTATCACTCTATCGAAAGCTTGTGTTGGTGTTTCTGTTAATGTCATTGGGGTCTGAACATGTGTTGTTATTTTAGATAGCTGGCATTTTTGACATCTACGTACGTACTCTTTGACATGACGAGTCATGTTTTTCCAATAGTAGAGTCTTTTGATTTTTGCTAGCGTTCTTGTAATGCCAGTATGACCACCTTGTATAGGATCATTATGGTATGTAGACATAATTGCTTCTTTATCTTTATCTTTTTCGATAATGGTCACCGGTTGGAGTAGCGCTACTCTTAATGAATTCAATATTTTATTGCCCATTTCTTTAAAAGTTTCTATTTAAATAGTTTCATAAATCTTTTCACACGGTGCCAGTTTGAGTTGGCTGATCTTTAGTATACCGGCTTGTTTTTCAAGCCTTTGAAAGAATCGACCTAAGTCAAGATTTCCATTGGTGTACAGATCGCTAACGTCAATTCTTGCTATAACATTTTTTTCATGTTTAAGTAAACATAAATTATTTGTTATGTGCAAGGTCACTACTTTCCGTACTTAATCATTGCAAATGACTTCATGTACGTTGGGCTTAGAAGCTTTATTAGGAACTTGCCTAAGCATAGTTTCATTTTTGTTCTCTGGCCAGAGATTATTTTGTCTACTTTGTTGACTGGTAGTGACTTTCAGGACTTTGTTTTGTATGTCTTTTAATTCGGATATTGTTATCCTCGATAGGTCATCTGCCACGAAATTGCTTTTTCCCTTTAAGTATTCCACAGTGAAGTCGTATTCCTCTAATTCTAGTCTCATGCGTGTTAGTGAACTTGGGTTAACCATTGAAAAAAGGTACGTTAGTGGTCTGTGGTCTGTTTTTACTGTAAAGTGTTTTCCATAGATATATGGTCGAAAATATACTATTGCCCAGTGAATTGCTTTTAATTCTTGTTCTGTAGTGCTCTTATTGCTTTCACCTTTCGTGAACGCTCTTGATGCATATGCAATGGGAAGTTGGAATCCATTTTTGTTTTGAGTTAAAACCGCTCCACACGCTTGTTTGCTTGCATCTGTGATTATGCAAAATTGTTTGATAAAATCTGGATATTGTAATAGAGTTGGTTCTATTAGCTTATCTTTTAGATATTGGAATGCTTTCTGGCATTCATCTGTCCATTGAAAAGGAACATTCTTTTTACTTAATTTTGTTATATGCCGTGAATAATCGGCGAAGTTTTTTATAAAGCGTCTATAGTAATTGCAGAATGCAATAAAACGTCTCGCACTGTCCGCATCATGTGGGACTGGATAATTCTTGATGACATTATATTTCTTGTCATCTGGTAATATTCCTTTGTCTGTACACTTGTGACCAAGAAATGTCACTTCGTGCATGAAAAATGAGCATTTTTCTGGATGTAACTTTAAATTATATTTTCTACAGAGTTCGAAAACGTCTTTTAAATAAAAAATTAATCATTTGTTTTTCTGAACATCCAACAACGATATAAAGGAATGCTTGTGAAGGTTCTAGACCTGAAAACGCAATAGTCATCATTCTCTGATATGAGTTTGGTGCTATTTTTAGTCCAAATGGTAATCGTGTGAAACGATATGAGCCATTGCTCGTTGAAAAGGACGTTATATTTCTAGAACTGACTATGAGGACTTCTGTAGTTTTTTATGTAAACAGGTTTATTATCTTTTAATCTCAATGCTTGCTTATAAAAGTTGTTTGTTGTGATTGATTCGGTCTGTAGTCCGAATACATCACAATATTTGGCGCACAGTTCTGTTAATTGATCATTGAATAGTTGTGGAAAATTTTTCCTTAGAAGCGATAAAACTTTTTCATTTCTATTATATTGGTTGTTTTGAACTACTTCATAGTTCGAAAGTGATTCGTATTTGATAATATTAATATTTACTAATAAATCGGAATTGGATGTATTTAATAATCGGACAAATGTACATTGGGATTTTGTTATTGTGTTAGCAATATAAACTCCTTTTTGTATTTCTTGATTAGGTGTATAAATGAAATTATCTTTCGAATCGATTTTTATATTTCTTATCACTTCAGATCTTGCTGGTAGAATTAGTGAGTTAGTACCAGAATTGTATGTTATTGGAACATAAATTGGATAAGTAAGATTTTGAGGTCGAATTATAAACCAGTCTTCAGTTGGTTTGAAATCTAGTAGGCAATTAAATTTTTTTATAAAATCGATGCCTATAATTCCATCACAAGGTATTGCGAAGTTTGCATTTACTATGTTAAATTCGTGTGGAATTGAATATTGTTTGAATTGAAGATCTATTAGAGTAGTGCCTTGGGACTTTATAACCCCTTGGCCTATTCCTTGAATATTTATAGTTTTATCTTCAGAAATTGTATCGAAGTGATCAGAATTAATTTTAAGAATTGAAATGTCTGCACCAGTATCGATTAAAAATGTTAAAATTGTTTTTGTAACATTGTTACGAAATTTTACAAAGATATTGAGATTAAAATTTATTGAATATGTTTTATTGATTATTGTGTGGTACTTAAAGGGTATTGAGAGTTTTCCGAACTGTTTTGTGCTACTCTCACATTATTATTATTTTGATTTTGGTTGCTTCGGCCTCTAAAGTTGCCTCTATTTTGACCATGAGATCTATAACCTCCTTGGTTATTATTATTATGTTGGCCTCTTCCGCGATTATTACCACGACCACGACCACCTCTATTATTAATGTAATTTTGTCGTTGTCGGTAGTGTAAAACAGTGTTTGTTTGACCAGTTGCTTCTGTGCAACTGTTAACAAACTTTGAAATGGCATCATTCATGTTACTGAATGTACCTGCCTGCATGATAAGTTTTACCTTATCAATGGAGCAGTTCTGAGTCATAGCTTTGACAGGAAGTATTGTGCTGTACTTATTAGCTAAATCAGGTGACAAACCATCACTGATATAGGCTCCTTCAAGGGCCTTTGCCAGTTTTTCCACCTCTTGGGTGTATTGGTTAGCCGTTTTATTTTTCTGTTGCAAATTAAGAAGCTTAGCAGATACAACTTCTACCGATTCTCCTTTTACTGCATTTAACAGTTGCGTAATGATTGCAGAAGTTGTCTGCTCATTACTTATTAAATTTCTCGCATGGCCTTTTAGCTTTGTTTTTATAAGGCTTATGGCAGTTGTGTGCCTTTTAAGGTTTCTAATAGATTCAAAGAATCTAGAAAACTTTGTAGATTTTCCGTCAAACTCTGGTATCAGAGATGTGGCTAGCTTGATAAATTCTACAACTGTTTGTGCCATGTTTACTAATTTTGTATCTTCTATTTGGTCGTTTGTCAGTAGTGACTTATCAAATGTTACCGGTGTATTTAACACCGATGGTAGATAAAGCTGGAGATCATACTTTTTATTTAAGTTTACCAGATTATCCCTTAGACGCTGTAAAACGTCTGAAGTTTTGACTCTGTGTAAACTTGTCAGTTTATTTTGACACTCGGTAACTAGACTCCTGATTTCATTGTACTCATATACAAGGATCTCAGTATGTTTAATTATGGTGGGTCTTAAAACTGGTGCGCTTTTATTAAGGCGCTTGTATGATTTATCGAAATTTTCCCTATGCCGCTTTATCTTTTCTACTATTTGGGACCAGTCCATGTAAGCTTCCGCTACTTAAATATTTTATTTAAGCAATGGCTTAGACCTTGTCTAAGTCGTTGGCACTTCCTCAGTGATTTTTATGAAGAAGATAAATCTTCAGAAGGATGTCTAGTGAAGCTATTACAATGAGTATTATTAGCAGTATGTTTGTTAACTGCACATGGGGAGTGGTGTCTACGACTTCTACTACGTTAACTACATTGGCAGTGTTATCATCTGCCTTTGATTCTTTTCCCCCCATATTCCTATATAAATATTCTTGCTTTTTGGTTTGACTACTACCTATGCAGACGTACTACGACAATTGTTGTCTGCCCATGAATCGAATGCTCGTCAATATTTGATTTTATTTTTACGTAGGGTAGTGTAGACAAGATTATTCGGCTCTCTATTTTAGAACATGAGTAGAGTGAACTTGTCACTGTGCCGAATGTTTCTATATATTCGTATTCGAACTCATATACTGGTATGAACTCTCTATGCCTTTGCAAAATTTGTATCGCTCGCATACGAAAGTCTGTATAGTCGTTAAATACCTTGTTAATCTTGTCCTTAATCATGCTAATTCTTGATCATAATTTTGAATTACCTAATGAGACAAACAGAACAAATTATAACTTTATAATTTCCTCCTTTTGATATTAATATTCATATATTTTATGGGATCATACATAAAATTAAAAAGGAACTATCTTAAAAAAAAATTTACAAATGCGTAATGTTAAATTTGTTTTCGTTTACTTTTACAAGACAAGTTGTTGTTTGTATCGTTCATTTAAGGTTTTAGGAATTATCTTAAAAAAAAATTTACAAATGCATAATGTTAAATTTGTTTTCGTTTACTTTTACAAGACAAGTTGTTGTTTGTATCGTTCATTTGAGGCGCCTATATCAGTGAAGGTCTAAGCCAATCACTAGCAAACAAATACAGCACTACAACAGCTGTAAAAGCTATGACCCAAAATTGTTCAATTGATAAGGTAAAACTTATCAAGCAGGCAGGCACATTCATAAATATGAATGATGCAGTCTCTAAATTTGTTAATAGCTGCACGGAGATAACAGGTCAAAGTAACACTGTTCTGTATTATCGACGAGGTGCAAACAATAATAATAGAAGAGGCCGAGGTTATAATCGTGGCAGAAATTACAACCACAACAATTATAACAGGGGCGGTAACAACAATAACAATAATTACAATAACCGTGGAGGAAGATAAGGCCAAAATAGAGGAAGAGGCCGAGGTAACTCCAACCAAGGTTATAATAGTAATAATGAGAGAATGGCGCAAAATACGCCGGAAAACTCTCAGAACCCTTTAGGAAACAACCAGTAAATGTAAAGGTTCATTCCATCAATTACAGTCTTAATATATTTGTCACTTTTTATAATCATTCAACTGAAAATAAACTCGCATTCCTAATAGATACTGGTGCAGATATCTCACTTTTAAAAATAAATTCAGACAATTTCAAAATTCAAGAAGAAAAAATTATAAACATCCAAGGCATAGGCCAAGGTAGGTAGGTAATAAAATCTCAAGGAACAACTTCAATAGAACTTCAATCCACAAAATATATTATTCCACACGAATTTCATTTAGTAGACTCCGATTTTTCAATAGCGTGAGATGGAATAATAGGCATTATTTTATTAAAAAATTCAATTGCCAATTAGATTTCAAACCAAGTGAAGACTGGTTTATAATTAGACCTCAATATTTAAATTATCCAATTCATGTTCCGATAACATATAGTGCTGGCAACAATACATTTCTCTTGGCAGCCAGATCCCAAGTTATTGGAAATATAGACATTATTACAGTAAATAATTATATATTTGTTCCTAATCAAGAAATACATAATGGAATTTATGTTGCAAATACAATAGCAGCATCCAAACATGTATACATTCGCCTTCTAAACACAACTTATTTCGACCAAAAGTAAACAAAATCCGATATGAAAATTTAACAGATTACGACATTCATAGCACTAATCCAGAAAATTGAAACGAACAAGTACTTTCAAAATTTAAAAAAAAAAAATTTCCAGAACAATTCAAAAGTCAACTAACAGAATTATGCACCAAGTATAGTGATGTGTTCGGACTGGAAACCGAACCAATAGCGACAACTAAACAAACATTAAGACTTAAAGATGATGAACCCATTTATATTAAGAACTACAGAAGCCCGCATAGCCACATAGCAATAAACGACAAAATCGTAGAACCGTCCGTATCCGAGTACAACAGCACACTCTTGTTAGTTCCGAAAAAATCATTACCAAATTCGGAAGAAAAGAAATGGCGATTAGTAATTGACTATCGCCAAATCAACAAAAAACTACTTTCTGATAAATTCCCGCTCCCCAGAATTGATGATATTCTAGACCAACTGGGCAGAGCTAAATGCTTTTCATGCCTTGACCTAATGTCATGTTTCCACCAAATTGAACTGGAAGAAATTTCAAGAAATACAACATCTTTTTCAACGAGCAATGGCTCATATCGCTTCACGCGATTACCATTTCGTCTTATAATAGCACCAAATTCATTTCAGAGAATGATGACTATAGCATTCTCGGGTTTAGAACCCTCTCAGGCATTCCTTTATATGGATGACTTAATGATGATAGGATGTTCCGAAAAAGACATGATTAAAGACATGATTAGGAAATATAACCTAAAGTTGCATCCAGAAAAATGTTCATTTTTCATGCATGAAGTGACATTTTTAGGTCACAAATGCACTGAAAAGGAGTATTGCCAGATGACAAGAAGTTTGACGTCATCAAAAATTATCCTGTCCCTCATGATGCGGACAGCGCGAGACGGTTTGTAGCATTCTGCAATTATTATCGTCCATTTATAAAAAAAACTTCGCCGATTATACACGGCACATAACCAGATTATGTAAAAAGAATGTTCCTTTTGAATGGTCAAGTGAATGCCAAAACGCATTCCAATATCTTAAAGAAAAGATTATGCACCCCACATTATTACAATATCCTGATTTTCGTAAAGAATTTTGCATTATAGCCAGTAAACAAGCTTGCGGAGCACTTCTAACTCAGAACCGTGACGGAATTCAGCTTCCAATGCATCTCGTTCATTTACAAAAGGGGAAAGCAATAAGAGCACAACAGAACAAGAGTTAGCGGTAATTCATTGGGCAATTACCCATTTTAGACCATATATTTATGGCAAACACTTTACTATTAAAACGGATCACAGACCATTGACATATCTTTTTTCTATTACTAATCCCAGTTCTAAATTAACTCGTATGCGGCTAGAGCTTGAAGAATACGACTTCACAGTAGAATACCTAAAGGGGAAAGATAATTTCGTAGCAGACGCACCTTCGCGTATTAATATAAAGGAACTCAACGATATGCAACATAAAGTCCTGAAAGTCACTGCCAAGGCAAAGTAAAAAAAATGTATCTAAGCCCAACGTACATGATGTCATTACAAATGATGAAGTACGAAAAGTCGTGACCTTGCGCATAACAGCATCTAAATGTTTATTTAAGCATGGAAGTAAAATTATCGCAAGAACTGAAGTTAGCGATTTATATACTAATGGAGTTCTCGACCTAGGTCAGTTCCTCCAAGGAGTCGAAAAAGAGGCCGGTATATTAAAAATCAGCCAAGTCAAGATGGCACTGAGTGAAAAGATCTTTGAATCAGTTTCAATAGATTCTTTTAAAAATATGGGCAATAAAATATTAAAATCTTTAAGAGTAGCGCTACTCCAGCCGGTGTCCCAAATAAAAGATGAAAAAGAGATACAACAAATATTGTCTACATACCATGACGACCCAATTCAAAGAGGTCATAGCGGCATAACAAGAACGTTAGCGAAAATAAAAAGATACTACTACTGGAAAAATATGACACGACATATAAAAGAGTACGTACGTAGATGTCAAAAATGCCAAATGTCTAAAACAAAGACGCACACAAAAACTTCTCTGACTCTCACAGAAACACCTGTGAATGCTTTCGATATAGTGATAGTGGATACAGTTGGTCCGCTACCCAAATCGGAAAATGGTAATGAATACACAGTCACATTAATATGCGACCTTACAAAATATTTAGTAGCCATTCCAATAAAAAGCAAAAGCACAAATAATGTCGCAAAAGCTATATTCGAAAATTTCATACTCAAGTTTGGTCCAATGAAGACGTTCATCTCGGACATGGGAACAGAGTATAACAACCAGATTTGAACTGATTTATGCAAGTATTTGAAGATCAAGAATCTCACCTCTACTGCATATCATCATCAAACATTAGTCATCGAACTTTTAATGAATACATTCGTTCATACATCTCTGCAGACAAATCTGATTGGGATGTCTGGGTTCAAACAAATACAGCACTACAACAGCTGTAAAGGCTATGACCCAAAATTGTTCAATTGATAAGGTAAAACTTATCAAGCAGGCAGGCACATTCATAAATATGAATGATGCAGTCTCTAAATTTGTTAATAGCTGCACGGAGATAACAGGTCAAAGTAACACTGTCCTGTATTATCGAAGAGGTGCAAACAATAATAATAGAAGAGGCCGAGGTTATAATCGTGGCAGAAATTACAACCACAACAATTATAACAGGGGCGGTAACAACAATAACAATAATTACAATAACCGTGGAGGAAGATAAGGCCAAAATAGAGGAAGAGGCCGAGGTAACTCCAACCAAGGTTATAATAGTAATAATGGCGCAAAATACGCCGGAAAACTCTCAGAACCCTTTAGGAAACAACCAGTAAATGTAAAGGTTCATTCCATCAATTACAGTCTTAATATATTTGTCACTTTTTATAATCATTCAACTGAAAATAAACTCGCATTCCTAATAGATACTGGTGCAGATATCTCACTTTTAAAAATAAATTCAGACAATTTCAAAATTCAAGAAGAAAAAATTATAAACATCCAAGGCATAGGCCAAGGTAAATGTAGGTAATAAAATCTCAAGGAACAACTTCAATAGAACTTCAATCCACAAAATATATTATTCCACACGAGTTTCATTTAGTAGACTCCGATTTTTCAATAGCGTGAGATGGAATAATAGGCATTATTTTATTAAAAAATTCAATGGCCAATTAGATTTCAAACCAAGTGAAGACTGGCTTATAATTAGACCTCAATATTTAAATTATCCAATTCATGTTCCGATAACATATAGTGCTGGCAACAATACATTTCTCTTGCCAACCAGATCCCAAGTAATTGGAAATATAGACATTATTACAGTAAATGATTATATATTTGTTCCTAATCAAGAAATACATAATGGAATTTATGTTGCAAATACAATAGCAGCATCCAAACATGTATACATTCGCCTTCTAAACACAACTTATTTCGACCAATTGGTCAAAGTAAACAAAATCCGATATGAAAATTTAACAGATTACGACATTCATAGCACTAATCCAGAAAATTGAAACGAACAAGTACTTTCAAAATTAAAAAAAAAAAATTTCCAGAACAATTCGAAAGTCAACTAACAGAATTATGCACCAAGTATAGTGATGTGTTCGGACTGGAAACCGAACCAATAGCGACAACTAAACAAACATTAAGACTTAAAGATGATGAACCCATTTATATTAAAAACTACAGAAGCCCGCATAGCCACATAGCAATAAACGACAAAATCGTAGAACCGTCCGTATCCGAGTACAACAGCCCACTCTTGTTAGTTCCGAAAAAATCATTACCAAATTCGGAAGAAAAGAAATGGCGATTAGTAATTGACTATCGCCAAATCAACAAAAAACTACTTTCTGATAAATTCCCGCTCCCCAGAATTGATGATATTCTAGACCAACTGGGCAGAGCTAAATGCTTTTCATGCCTTGACCTAATGTCAGGTTTCCACCAAATTGAACTGGAAGAAATTTCAAGAAATATAACATCTTTTTCAACGAGCAATGGCTCATATCGCTTCACGCGATTACCATTTGGTCTTATAATAGCACCAAATTCATTTCAGAGAATGATGACTATAGCATTCTCGGGTTTAGAACCCTCTCAGGCATTCCTTTATATGGATGACTTAATGATGATAGGATGTTCCGAAAAAGACATGATTAAAGACATGATTAGGAAATATAACCTAAAGTTGCATCCAGAAAAATGTTCATTTTTCATGCATGAAGTGACATTTTTAGGTCACAAATGCACTGAAAAGGAGTATTGCCAGATGACAAGAAGTTTGACGTCATCAAAAATTATCCTGTCCCTCATGATGCGGACAGCGCGAGACGGTTTGTAGCATTCTGCAATTATTATCGTCCATTTATAAAAAAAACTTCGCCGATTATACACGGCACATAACTAGATTATGTAAAAAGAATGTTCCTTTTGAATGGTCAAGTGAATGCCAAAACGCATTCCAATATCTTAAAGAAAAGATTATGCACCCCACATTATTACAATATCCTGATTTTCGTAAAGAATTTTGCATTATAGCCAGTAAACAAGCTTGCGGAGCACTTCTAACTCAGAACCGTGACGGAATTCAGCTTCCAATGCATCTCGTTCATTTACAAAAGGGGAAAGCAATAAGAGCACAACAGAACAAGAGTTAGCGGTAATTCATTGGGCAATTACCCATTTTAGACCATATATTTATGGCAAACACTTTACTATTAAAACGGATCACAGACCATTGACATATCTTTTTTCTATTACTAATCCCAGTTCTAAATTAACTCGCATGCGGCTAGAGCTTGAAGAATACGACTTCACAGTAGAATACCTAAAGGGGAAAGATAATTTCGTAGCAGACGCACCTTCGCGTATTAATATAAAGGAACTCAACGATATGCAACATAAAGTCCTGAAAGTCACTGCCAAGGCAAAGTAAAAAAAATGTATCTAAGCCCAACGTACATGATGTCATTACAAATGATGAAGTACGAAAAGTCGTGACCTTGCGCATAACAGCATCTAAATGTTTATTTAAGCATGGAAGTAAAATTATCTCGACCTAGGTCAGTTCTTCCAAGGAGTCGAAAAAGAGGCCGGTATATTAAAAATCAGCCAACTCAAGTTGGCACTGAGTGAAAAGATCTTTGAATCAGTTTCAATAGATTCTTTTAAAAATATGGGCAATAAAATATTAAAATCTTTAAGAGTAGCGCTACTCCAGCCGGTGTCCCAAATAAAAGATGAAAAAGAGATACAACAAATATTGTCTACATACCATGACGACCCAATTCAAAGAGGTCATAGCGGCATAACAAGAACGTTAGCGAAAATAAAAAGATACTACTACTGGAAAAATATGACACGACATATAAAAGAGTACGTACGTAGATGTCAAAAATGCCAAATGTCTAAAACAAAGACGCACACAAAAACTTCTCTGACTCTCACAGAAACACCTGTGAATGCTTTCGATATAGTGATAGTGGATACAGTTGGTCCGCTACCCAAATCGGAAAATGGTAATGAATACATAGTCACATTAATATGCGACCTTACAAAATATTTAGTAGCCATTCCAATAAAAAGCAAAAGCACAAATAATGTCGCAAAAGCTATATTCGAAAATTTCATACTCAAGTTTGGTCCAATGAAGACGTTCATCTCGGACAAGGGAACAGAGTATAAAAACCAGATTTTAACTGATTTATGCAAGTATTTGAAGATCAAGAATCTCACCTCTACTGCATATCATCATCAAACATTAGTCATCGAACTTTTAATGAATACATTCGTTCATACATCTCTGCAGACAAATCTGATTGGGATGTCTGGGTTCAAACAAATACAGCACTACAACAGCTGTAAAAGCTATGACCCAAAATTGTTCAATTGATAAGGTAAAACTTATCAAGCAGGCAGGCACATTCATAAATATGAATGATGCAGTCTCTAAATTTGTTAATAGCTGCACGGAGATAACAGGTCAAAGTAACACTGTCCTGTATTATCGAAGAGGTGCAAACAATAATAATAGAAGAGGCCGAGGTTATAATCGTGGCAGAAATTACAACCACAACAATTATAACAGGGGCGGTAACAACAATAACAATAATTACAATAACCGTGGAGGAAGATAAGGCCAAAATAGAGGAAGAGGCCGAGGTAACTCCAACCAAGGTTATAATAGTAATAATGTGAGAATGGCGCAAAATACGCCGGAAAACTCTCAGAACCCTTTAGGAAACAACCAGTAAATGTAAAGGTTCATTCCATCAATTACAGTCTTAATATATTTGTCACTTTTTATAATCATTCAACTGAAAATAAACTCGCATTCCTAATAGATACTGGTGCAGATATCTCACTTTTAAAAATAAATTCAGACAATTTCAAAATTCAAGAAGAAAAAATTATAAACATCCAAGGCATAGGCCAAGGTAGGTAGGTAATAAAATCTCAAGGAACAACTTCAATAGAACTTCAATCCACAAAATATATTATTCCACACGAATTTCATTTAGTAGACTCCGATTTTTCAATAGCGTGAGATGGAATAATAGGCATTATTTTATTAAAAAATTCAATTGCCAATTAGATTTCAAACCAAGTGAAGACTGGTTTATAATTAGACCTCAATATTTAAATTATCCAATTCATGTTCCGATAACATATAGTGCTGGCAACAATACATTTCTCTTGCCAACCAGATCCCAAGTAATTGGAAATATAGACATTATTACAGTAAATGATTATATATTTGTTCCTAATCAAGAAATACATAATGGAATTTATGTTGCAAATACAATAGCAGCATCCAAACATGTATACATTCGCCTTCTAAACACAACTTATTTCGACCAATTGGTCAAAGTAAACAAAATCCGATATGAAAATTTAACAGATTACGACATTCATAGCACTAATCCAGAAAATTGAAACGAACAAGTACTTTCAAAATTAAAAAAAAAAATTTCCAGAACAATTCAAAAGTCAACTAACAGAATTATGCACCAAGTATAGTGATGTGTTCGGACTGGAAACCGAACCAATAGCGACAACTAAACAAACATTAAGACTTAAAGATGATGAACCCATTTATATTAAAAACTACAGAAGCCCGCATAGCCACATGGCAATAAACGACAAAATCGTAGAACCGTCCGTATCCGAGTACAACAGCCCACTCTTGTTAGTTCCGAAAAAATCATTACCAAATTCGGAAGAAAAGAAATGGCGATTAGTAATTGACTATCGCCAAATCAACAAAAAACTACTTTCTGATAAATTCCCGCTCCCCAGAATTGATGATATTCTAGACCAACTGGGCAGAGCTAAATGCTTTTCATGCCTTGACCTAATGTCAGGTTTCCACCAAATTGAACTGGAAGAAATTTCAAGAAATATAACATCTTTTTCAACGAGCAATGGCTCATATCGCTTCACGCGATTACCATTTGGTCTTATAATAGCACCAAATTCATTTCAGAGAATGATGACTATAGCATTCTCGGGTTTAGAACCCTCTCAGGCATTCCTTTATATGGATGACTTAATGATGATAGGATGTTCCGAAAAAGACATGATTAAAGACATGATTAGGAAATATAACCTAAAGTTGCATCCAGAAAAATGTTCATTTTTCATGCATGAAGTGACATTTTTAGGTCACAAATGCACTGAAAAGGAGTATTGCCAGATGACAAGAAGTTTGACGTCATCAAAAATTATCCTGTCCCTCATGATGCGGACAGCGCGAGACGGTTTGTAGCATTCTGCAATTATTATCGTCCATTTATAAAAAAACTTCGCCGATTATACACGGCACATAACTAGATTATGTAAAAAGAATGTTCCTTTTGAATGGTCAAGTGAATGCCAAAACGCATTCCAATACCTTAAAGAAAAGATTATGCACCCCACATTATTACAATATCCTGATTTTCGTAAAGAATTTTGCATTATAGCCAGTAAACAAGCTTGCGGAGCAGTTCTAACTCAGAACCGTGACGGAATTCAGCTTCCAATGCATCTCGTTCATTTACAAAAGGGGAAAGCAATAAGAGCACAACAGAACAAGAGTTAGCGGTAATTCATTGGGCAATTACCCATTTTAGACCATATATTTATGGCAAACACTTTACTATTAAAACGGATCACAGACCATTGACATATCTTTTTTCTATTACTAATCCCAGTTCTAAATTAACTCGCATGCGGCTAGAGCTTGAAGAATACGACTTCACAGTAGAATACCTAAAGGGGAAAGATAATTTCGTAGCAGACGCACCTTCGCGTATTAATATAAAGGAACTCAACGATATGCAACATAAAGTCCTGAAAGTCACTGCCAAGGCAAAGTAAAAAAAATGTATCTAAGCCCAACGTACATGAAGTCATTACAAATGATGAAGTACGAAAAGTCGTGACCTTGCGCATAACAGCATCTAAATGTTTATTTAAGCATGGAAGTAAAATTATCGCAAGAACTGAAGTTAGCGATTTATATACTAATGGAGTTCTCGACCTAGGTCAGTTCTTCCAAGGAGTCGAAAAAGAGGCCGGTATATTAAAAATCAGCCAACTCAAGATGGCACTGAGTGAAAAGATCTTTGAATCAGTTTCAATAGATTCTTTTAAAAATATGGGCAATAAAATATTAAAATCTTTAAGAGTAGCGCTACTCAAGCCGGTGTCCCAAATAAAAGATGAAAAAGAGATACAACAAATATTGTCTACATACCATGACGACCCAATTCAAATTCGGCATAACAAGAAAGTTAGCGAAAATAAAAAGATACTACTACTGGAAAAATATGACACGACATATAAAAGAGTACGTACGTAGATGTCAAAAATGCCAAATGTCTAAAACAAAGACGCACACAAAAACTTCTCTGACTCTCACAGAAACACCTGTGAATGCTTTCGATATAGTGATAGTGGATACAGTTGGTCCGCTACCCAAATCGGAAAATGGTAATGAATACATAGTCACATTAATATGCGACCTTACAAAATATTTAGTAGCCATTCCAATAAAAAGCAAAAGCACAAATAATGTCGCAAAAGCTATATTCGAAAATTTCATACTCAAGTTTGGTCCAATGAAGACGTTCATCTCGGACATGGGAACAGAGTATAAAAACCAGATTTGAACTGATTTATGCAAGTATTTGAAGATCAAGAATCTCACCTCTACTGCATATCATCATCAAACATTAGTCATCGAACTTTTAATGAATACATTCGTTCATACATCTCTGCAGACAAATCTGATTGGGATGTCTGGGTTCAAACAAATACAGCACTACAACAGCTGTAAAAGCTATGACCCAAAATTGTTCAATTGATAAGGTAAAACTTATCAAGCAGGCAGGCACATTCAAAAATATGAATGATGTAGTCTCTAAATTTGTTAATAGCTGCACGGAGATAACAGGTCAAAGTAACACTGTCCTGTATTATCGACGAGGTGCAAACAATAATAATAGAAGAGGCCGAGGTTATAATCGTGGCAGAAATTACAACCACAACAATTATAACAGGGGCGGTAACAACAATAACAATAATTACAATAACCGTGGAGGAAGATAAGGCCAAAATAGAGGAAGAGGCCGAGGTAACTCCAACCAAGGTTATAATAGTAATAATGGCGCAAAATACGCCGGAAAACTCTCAGAACCCTTTAGGAAACAACCAGTAAATGTAAAGGTTCATTCCATCAATTACAGTCTTAATATATTTGTCACTTTTTATAATCATTCAACTGAAAATAAACTCACATTCCTAATAGATACTGGTGCAGATATCTCACTTTTAAAAATAAATTCAGACAATTTCAAAATTCAAGAAGAAAAAATTATAAACATCCAAGGCATAGGCCAAGGTAGGTAGGTAATAAAATCTCAAGGAACAACTTCAATAGAACTTCAATCCACAAAATATATTATTCCACACGAATTTCATTTAGTAGACTCCGATTTTTCAATAGCGTGAGATGGAATAATAGGCATTATTTTATTAAAAAATTCAATTGCCAATTAGATTTCAAACCAAGTGAAGACTGGTTTATAATTAGACCTCAATATTTAAATTATCCAATTCATGTTCCGATAACATATAGTGCTGGCAACAATACATTTCTCTTGGCAGCCAGATCCCAAGTAATTGGAAATATAGACATTATTACAGTAAATGATTATATATTTGTTCCTAATCAAGAAATACATAATGGAATTTATGTTGCAAATACAATAGCAGCATCCAAACATGTATACATTCGCCTTCTAAACACAACTTATTTCGACCAATTGGTCAAAGTAAACAAAATCCGATATGAAAATTTAACAGATTACGACATTCATAGCACTAATCCAGAAAATTGAAACGAACAAGTACTTTCAAAATTAAAAAAAAAAAATTTCCAGAACAATTCAAAAGTCAACTAACAGAATTATGCACCAAGTATAGTGATGTGTTCGGACTGGAAACCGAACCAATAGCGACAACTAAACAAACATTAAGACTTAAAGATGATGAACCCATTTATATTAAAAACTACAGAAGCCCGCATAGCCACATAGCAATAAACGACAAAATCGTAGAACCGTCCGTATCCGAGTACAACAGCCCACTCTTGTTAGTTCCGAAAAAATCATTACCAAATTCGGAAGAAAAGAAATGGCGATTAGTAATTGACTATCGCCAAATCAACAAAAAACTACTTTCTGATAAATTCCCGCTCCCCAGAATTGATGATATTCTAGACCAACTGGGCAGAGCTAAATGCTTTTCATGCCTTGACCTAATGTCAGGTTTCCACCAAATTGAACTGGAAGAAATTTCAAGAAATATAACATCTTTTTCAACGAGCAATGGCTCATATCGCTTCACGCGATTATCCTTTGGTCTTATAATAGCACCAAATTCATTTCAGAGAATGATGACTATAGCATTCTCGGGCTTAGAACCGTCTCAGGCATTCCTTTATATGGATGACTTAATGATGATAGGATGTTCCGAAAAAGACATGATTAAAGACATGATTAGGAAATATAACCTAAAGTTGCATCCAGAAAAATGTTCATTTTTCATGCATGAAGTGACATTTTTAGGTCACAAATGCACTGAAAAGGAGTATTGCCAGATGACAAGAAGTTTGACGTCATCAAAAATTATCCTGTCCCTCATGATGCGGACAGCGCGAGACGGTTTGTAGCATTCTGCAATTATTATCGTCCATTTATAAAAAAAACTTCGCCGATTATACACGGCACATAACTAGATTATGTAAAAAGAATGTTCCTTTTGAATGGTCAAGTGAATGCCAAAACGCATTCCAATACCTTAAAGAAAAGATTATGCACCCCACATTATTACAATATCCTGATTTTCTTAAAGAATTTTGCATTATAGCCAGTAAACAAGCTTGCGGAGCAGTTCTAACTCAGAACCGTGACGGAATTCAGCTTCCAATGCATCTCGTTCATTTACAAAAGGGGAAAGCAATAAGAGCACAACAGAACAAGAGTTAGCGGTAATTCATTGGGCAATTACCCATTTTAGACCATATATTTATGGCAAACACTTTACTATTAAAACGGATCACAGACCATTGACATATCTTTTTTCTATTACTAATCCCAGTTCTAAATTAACTCGCATGCGGCTAGAGCTTGAAGAATACGACTTCACAGTAGAATACCTAAAGGGGAAAGTTAATTTCGTAGCAGACGCACCTTCGCGTATTAATATAAAGGAACTCAACGATATGCAACATAAAGTCCTGAAAGTCACTGCCAAGGCAAAGTAAAAAAAATGTATCTAAGCCCAACGTACATGAAGTCATTACAAATGATGAAGTACGAAAAGTCGTGACCTTGCGCATAACAGCATCTAAATGTTTATTTAAGCATGGAAGTAAAATTATCGCAAGAACTGAAGTTAGCGATTTATATACTAATGGAGTTCTCGACCTAGGTCAGTTCTTCCTAGGAGTCGAAAAAGAGGCCGGTATATTAAAAACCAGCCAACTCAAGATGGCACTGAGTGAAAAGATCTTTGAATCAGTTTCAATAGATTCTTTTAAAAATATGGGCAATAAAATATTAAAATCTTTAAGAGTAGCGCTACTCCAGCCGGTGTCCCAAATAAAAGATGAAAAAGAGATACAACAAATATTGTCTACATACCATGACGACCCAATTCAAGGAGGTCATAGCGGCATAACAAGAACGTTAGCGAAAATAAAAAGATACTACTACTGGAAAAATATGACACGACATATAAAAGAGTACGTACGTAGATGTCAAAAATGCCAAATGTCTAAAACAAAGACGCACACAAAAACTTCTCTGACTCTCACAGAAACACCTGTGAATGCTTTCGATATAGTGATAGTGGATACAGTTGGTCCGCTACCCAAATCGGAAAATGGTAATGAATACATAGTCACATTAATATGCGACCTTACAAAATATTTAGTAGCCATTCCAATAAAAAGCAAAAGCACAAATAATGTCGCAAAAGCTATATTCGAAAATTTCATACTCAAGTTTGGTCCAATGAAGACGTTCATCTCGGACATGGGAACAGAGTATAACAACCAGATTTTAACTGATTTATGCAAGTATTTGAAGATCAAGAATCTCACCTCTACTGCATATCATCATCAAACATTAGTCATCGAACTTTTAATGAATACATTCGTTCATACATCTCTGCAGACAAATCAGATTGGGATGTCTGGGTTCAATATTTCACTAATTGCTACAACACGACACCATCAGCAACGCATGAGTATTGTCCATACGAACTAGTATTTGGCAGACTACCGAAACAGTTCATAGATTTAAACAAAACTTATTACATAGATCCTATTTATAATTTGGATGACTATTCTAAGGAAATAAAGTTTAGATTAGAAATAGCATACAAAAGAGCTATAATTATGTTAGAAAAAGCCAAGGCTTATAGGAAATTAGCATATGACGAAAAAACAAAAAGCTTTTAATTAAAAGTAGGAGATAAAGTACTTATAAGAAACGAAACAGGGCACAAATTAGACCCAGTATATTTAGGACCATATATAGAGAAAATAGAAGATAATGACAACATTTTTATTAAAGATAGTAAAGACAAAAAACAAAAAGTTCATAAGAATAGATTAAAAATTAAAAAAGAATTTATTATTAAGAATAAACCAAAATTTTCTTTATGAATTCGAAAAAAAAAAAATTAAAAATAAAAATATATGACGGCCTGATCAAACGAATGAAAAAAAAAATCTTTTACAAATAAACGAATTATAAATTTTTATACCTTTAATAATTTTGTATTTTTATACTCCAAATTTTAAATTTCTTATTACATACAAAAAAAATTTTCAATTTTTGTACAAAAAAAAAAAAAAAGAAACCCTTAATAAATAAGTTCATTTAATAACTACACATTCATAATGTTACGTTATTTCTCTAAGAGGGGAGGTGTAGTGCGTATATGCACTTACAGAATTCCCTATACTTAAATATAAAGTATGCACCACTTTGTTGCATACAATAACAATAATATAGTAAACGAGCCCAGAGCCAAATTATGTACTGGCTCAGTCTCATATTAAGCGGCGCGGTTCACTAGCCTCACTAGCTGACCGTTTATGCTTATTCTGCATATCCCACGCTCCGTCTGAGCGCATTCCGTGAGCAATATATATGCTCAATAATACAGGCATATGCGAGCTACTCACTCTCCCTCTCTTTGTAGCTGTTTTAAAAACCAAGAGCTCTTTTATATATAATATTATTGGTTGAGTATAATTATGTACTTGCACGTATATTTACATACTTGCACAGGTCATTTATTAGCGAATTTTTGTATTCAGTACCCATGTCCGTTATGAACGTCTTCATAGTACAATAATAAATCAAATATTGCTTTACCTACTGTTTTGCGCTTTTATCTTTTGCTGGTATTATAACTATATTTATCGTTGCCATTCTCTTTACGAGGTTATGGACCGACTGTGTCTATTAAAACAGTATCAAATGCAGTATTTGGGATATTCGTTAATATCATTGGCATTTCATACAAGTTTTCACATACTTTGTAGTGGTGTTGTAAGTGTTTCTTAATTCTTAACAAGGTACGCGTAATCCCTGTATGGCCTCCCTACAGAATCATCATGATATTTCGACAGTATTGCTTTTATTTGACTTTCGTCCTTTTTGTCTATTTGTGCCACTTTCGTTAGTAGCGTTACTTTAATGTATTTAAATATTTACTGCCCATATTTTTTTAAATTCATTAAATGATGCAAATTCGATGTTCATTTGGTGGCATCTGTAAGTTAGCAATTTTATGTATTCCGGCTTCTGAATTAGGCCCTTGAACAAATTGACCTAAGTCTAATTTTCCATTGGAGTACAAACGTTTTTCGTTTTTCTGTTTGTAAACAATTTATTTTATCGAATTATAGTTTCACAAATTTTTTTACGTCGTTTCAGATCTTTTTGCAATTTTATTTTGCCATCTGCGCAGATAATTTTTCTAACTTTTTGATGATCTTTTTTGAATATATATATTATGGTAAATGCTGCGTGCAACAGAAAAAGGGACTTCTGCAAAGTTTCATTAAGACAGCTTTAAAACTGAGGGACTACTTCGTATAGAAACAGACAGACGGACAGACGGACATGGCTATATTGTTACACATTTTACGACAAAATTATAATACCCTCAGCAAAGGGTAATACAAGTAAGAGTAAGAGTAGTCAGCAGCTCCCGACTAGGGGATACCCTGAATTCTCTTCCACCACCAAATGCAAATGTATATACCATTTTAGAAGATACATGTCAAGCTTGTTGACTCTAGGTTTTATTATTTAAATTTCTCAAAAAACAGGATGTCGATATCTGCGCAGTCACTAGGAGGACCAACATCTACAATTTCAAATCTAGCTCTTATAGGTTCTGATATCCTTGCGTTCATGCAAGCGGACAGACGGATAGACGGATAGACGGACGGACTTACGGACAGTAGTACGGACGGACGGACGGACAGACACGCGGACATGGCTAGATCGACTCGGCTATTGATGCTGATCAAGAATATATATATATATACTTTATGGGGTCGGAGATGCTTCCTTCTGCCTGTACATACATTTACATTTTGAACAAATACAATATACCCTTTTTGTCCTATTTTTAATGGGTTCAGGGTATGAAAAAATCTAAGCAACCACAACTAAGGCGCATCGGCCTACAAGCTACAATATGTGCAGCAGCAAATAAAACAAGTACGCAGTACAGTCAACAAAAATATTAACGTCTTGTCTATGGCTAGACAACAACAATCAAAGCAGATCGATCTACAAGATACTGCTCCTGTCGAGCAAAAGGACGCTTCAACTTTACTTTAAGTATATTCTGAAAGTATGTATTTTTGCCCTGCTAATGTACGGGCACACTGTATTTGAGGCTCTAGAGTTGTGTCCCAACGATGGAACACGCTCACTCACAATGGTGCAATTGGCAATTAATTAATTAATTGGATATTCTTTCTGCACAATCTAGTCAAATGACATGAGTGCTGTGCGAAGTTGTGTATAAGTCTTCTGTAGTAATAACAGAACGCGACGAAACGTCTTGCACTATCCGCATCAGTAGGTGTTGGATAGTTTTTTATAACATCGTACTTTTTGTCATCTGGAAGCATGCCATGGTCTGTGCACTTATACCTCTTGCATGAAAAACGCATATATCTCTGGGTTTAATTTTAAATTATGTTTTCGACAAGGATCAAATATTCTTGTCAAGTTCTTGAACATGTGCTGCTCTGAGCAGCCGATAACTACTAGGTCATACATATAGAAAAATGCTTAGGATAGCTCTAGGCCTGAATATGCGAGTGTCATCATTCGCATAAATTAATTTGGTGCTACCTTAAGACCATATGCTAACCGCGTGAAGCGATAAGAGCCAGTGCTCGGTGAAAATGATGTTATATTTCTAGATTTTTTATCTAGTTATATTATTTAGTGAAAAACTGACAAAGATCGAAACATGAAAAATATTTAGCTCGTTCTAATTGGTCCAGCCTCAAATCTTGGCAGTGGATATTTATCTGCTAAAAGTTTTTTGATAAATTTGGTAATTGGATTGGATTTTGAATTTTTATGTTTACTAGTTGTATTTAAAATACAGACTTTTGCGCTATTACTTGTTCCGATTCTGTTTGCTATTATTTACCCTGGGTTAATTTCTTGGTTTTGTAAGAACTGTATCTGTATTTATCAGAAGCGTAATTTTTCTCATTACCTCTGATCTAGCAGTTAATAATATTGAGTTGTTGCGGGACGAATTAATTTATCGATTGTTTAGTATTAAGTATATTCTGAAAGTATGTATTTTTGCCCTGCGAATGTACGAGCACACTGTATTTGGCTTGTTGCCGCCATTACTTACATGTTAAGCTCATTATTGTCGTGAGTTCGAAGGCCGTATGAGGAAAGACTGCGGTAAGATTCTGAGGGAATATATATCAAAGTTCTAACCTATGTGATCCGTTTAGAATAAAACACTTCCACTAGCACGTGTTGCATTACGCTGTCTCTAGTAACATCGGAGTGTTCAAATGGCAACTCCACCTTCGTTTGGCACGCGACAATATCAATATCAATATTATTATGTAATAGCGGTACGTCTATTTGATAATTAAGTGGTTCTGGTTTCATGATGAATTCACAATGTTGGTAATCTATTATGCAATTACCAAAATGATTATGCATTAACAATTTTTAATTCTTATTTACTACTTGGGGTTTCTTTTTTTCTACATCTACTTTTATGTTGTTTCTATGTTCTATGCTTATAACTTTATAAGGGCTCAAAAATGTACTTTCTAACTTATGCGCTGTATCGTTCTTTAGTATAACTAAATTTCATTTAATAATTAATTTATTTTTTTATCGTATTCTATCTTTCGTTTTTCTTTTTCTAAATCTACTAGAGTTTTTACTCTTTTATAAGCTATTTGTAACATAAACTTTAATTCTTGTGCGAGTCGTCAATGTTATATAGGGTCAATTCTAGTTTGATTATTTAATTCTATGAACTGTCTTGGTAAGCGACCATAAGCAAGTTCGTATGGACAGTATTCATGTACTGTCGATGATGTAGTGATGAAACAATATGTGAAATAATTCAACCATATGTCCCAATAGTCTTTGTCATTCGAAATATATGAACGAATAAATTCGTTAAATGTATGATGACTCCATGTGTATATATTGTATATATTGTTGATTGTATATTACTTATATTTATATACTTGCACAGGTCATTTATTAGCGAAATTTTGAATTCAGTACCCATGTCCGGTTTGAACGTCTTCATAGTACAATAGGCTCAAATATTGCTTTACCTACTGTTCTTGCACTTTTATCTTTTACTGGTATTGTAACTATATTTATCGTTGCCATGCTCTTTATGAGGTAATGGACAGACTGTTTCTATTAAAACAGTATCAAACGCAGTATTTGGGATATTTGTTACTCTTTTTTTTAAATAAACTTTAATTCTTGTGCGCGTTGCCAATGTTATAAAGGGTCAATTCTAGTTTGATTATTTGATTCTATGAACTGTCTTGGTAGGCGACCATAAGCAAGCTCGTATGGACAGAATTCATGTACTGTCGATGTTGTAGTGTTGAAACAATATGTGAAATTATTCAACCATATGTCCCAATAGTCTTTGTCATTCGAAATATATAAACGAATAAATTCGTTAAATGTACGATGACTCCACGTATATATTATATTGTTGATTGTATTTTATTAATCAAATACATTTTCATATACAAATAGTTCCTCCTCCCTATATGATAATACTATTGGTTGAGCTTCTTGATTTAATAATGAATACTGTCCATTGGTCGCTTACCAAGACAGTTCATAGAATTAAATAATCAAACTAGAATTGACCCTATATAACATTGACGACTCGCACAAGAATTAAAGTTTATGTTACAAATAGCTTATAAGAGTAAAAACTCTTGTAGATTTAGAAAAAGAAAAACGAAAGATAGAATACGATAAAAAAATAAATTAATTATTAAATGAAATTTTGATATACTAAAAAACGATACAGCGCATAAGTTACAAAGTACATTTTTGAGCCCTTATAAAGTTATAAGCATAGAATATAGAAACAACATAAAAGTAGATGTAGAAAAAAAGAAAACCCAAGTAGTAAGTAAGAAAAACTAAAAATTGTTAATGCATAATCATTTTGGTAATTGCATAATAGATTACCAACATTATGAATTCATCATGAAACCAGAACCACTTAATTATCAAATAGATGTACCGCTATTACCTAATAATATTTACTGCCCATATTTTCTTAAATTTATTAAATGATACAAATTCGAAAATTTGTTCATTTGGTGACATCTGTAAGTTAGCAATTTTATGTATTCCGGCTTCTGAATTAAGCCCATGAATAAATTGACCTAAGTCTAATTTTCCATTGGAGTACAAACGTTTTTCGTTTTTCTGTTTTAAGTAAACAATTTATTTTATCGAATTTTAGTTTCACAATTTCATTACGTCGTTATTACTAACGACTTAATGGACATTGGGGTCTTTCAGATCTTTTTGCAATTTTATTTTGCCATCTGCGCAGATTTTTTTTCTAACTTTTTGATGATCTTTTTTGAATATATATATTTTCCTATTCATGTCAATTAGTGTCCGCTATAGCTCATTAAAAATATTTTACCCAATCCAAAAAATGTTTATCGCAAAGAAAAAAAAATGAATTAATAATGAATGTTTGACAGGAATTATAAACCAAAAAACATAAGAATGTAGTTATACTAAAATTTTTATATAATTTTATCTAGGAATTTACAAAAAACTATATTAAAACACAATTGTATAAATAACGAAATAACAATAGAAGGAAACAATATAACACTGCAAATTAATGAAATTTCAATTTCGAACAACATGCTAAATTAAACTTAAAACATTTATGTTAACAATGATGTTATAAAATTAGAACCACTTTCCTTTGCACAAACGAAACAAATTTTAAATGAACAGGTTCTAGTCAGCAGCTCCCGACTAGGGGATATCCTGAACTCTCTTCTTCCAACACCAAATGCAAATATATATATTAATTTAGAAGATACATGTCAAGTTCGGTGACTCTAGGTTTTACTATTTAAATTTCTGAAATACAGGATGTCGATATCGATTACTTGGAAACGGGGCAAGTTGTCGATTATCGGAAACAATCTCAATCTGCGCAGACTCTAGGAGGACCAACATCTACAATTTCAAATCTAGCTCTTATAGGTTCTGATATCTTTGCGTTCATACAAACGGACAGACGGATAGACGGATAGACGGACGGACGGACGGACAGTAGGACGGACGACGGACGGACAGACAGGCGGACATGGCTAGATCGACTCGGCCAATAGCCGATGCTGATCAAGAATATATATACTTTATGGGGTCGGAGATGCTTCCTTCTGCCTGTACATACATTTACATTTTGAACAAATACAATATACCATTTTTACCTATTTTTAATGGGTTCAGGGTACGAAAAAAGCTAAGCAACCACAACTAAGGCGCATCGGCCTACAAGGTACAATATGTGCAGCAGCAAATAAAACAAGTACGCAGTACAGTGAACAAAAATATTAACGTCTTGTCTATGGCTAGACAACAACAATCAAAGCAGATCGATCTACAAGATACTGCTCCTGTCGAGCAAAAGGACGCTTCAACTTTACAAGAGGCTCTGGAGTTGTGTCCCAACGATGGAACACGCCCACTCACAATGGTTTGAAGTGTTTCATTGCCCAATGTATAGCAATGTATATTTATAATTCCTGCTCTAAGTTGATTTATGACTTTCTCCCTGCGTGAAAACTCGGGATGCGTATGCAATTCTCAATTGTACTCTTGGGATAGTATAGGACCACATACATGTTTACTTGCATCTGCGGTTAAGCAAAATTTTTTGCTTAAGTCAGAGTATTTCAATAATTTTGGTTTCATTAATGTCTTTTTTAAATATTTAAATGAATCTTTTCATTCTTTTGTTCATTCGATTTGGACATTCTTCCTGTACAATCTAGTCAAATGAAATAAGTGCTATGCGCAGTTGTGTATCAGCCTTCTGTAGTAATTACAGAACGCGACGAAACGTCTTGCACTATCCGCATCAGTAGGTGTTGGATAGTTTTTTATAACATCGTACTTTTTGTAATCTGCAAGGATGCCATGGTCTGTGCACTTATACCTCGTGCATGAAAAACGCACATTTCTTTGGGTTTAATTTTAAATTATGTTTTCGACAAGGATGAAATATGCTTGTCAAGTTCTTGAACATGTGCTGCTCTGAGCAGCCGATAACTACTAGTACATCCTGCTAAGGAGGCGAAGAAGAAGGCTTAAAGAGTTATCCTATAGACCTGGCCAAACGCCGACTATAATGAAGTAAAATTAACAAGTACATATATATACACCAAAATATAAATATATATATAAACCAAAACTCATGCTGATAAAAGTTGCTAAAAGTAATCAGTAACAGAAAATTAGCAAAAATAAAAGTAACTAACATATAAAAAAAAACACATAAATACAATAACCATATTTTTAATCATATTAATTCCTTTAACATATAAGTTCAAAAGCATACCTAAGATATTAATAATATAAGATAAAAACAAAACAAAAGTATAAGAAACACCTACAAAAATAGAAGATACACCAATTGTAAAAGAAGAAAATGTTACACTATACCCAAACTTTAGCATCTGAGGACAGGCTCTTTTCTAATGGTTGGGTGAGTGACATATCCATAGTCGCACCCACCCTTTAACATAACCTAGCACACATGCATAGCAATAAGTATAAGTATAAACATGTCTAATATTGTAAGCAAAAAGCCTGGTGATAACTTCGACAATGGTCAAAATCAAACCGTTCCCTTTGTTAGACATGAACAATTCACCCTCAATATCACGCCACTGTCAATGTTCCCATCAGAGTACAATCCCACGCATAATTGCTAACGCAGCTCAAACTTCACTCAATTTTGACTTAAGCTCTCCCAAAGCGAAGTTTGCTTTTATTCATTAGTTTATTAATTAGGTGCTTAAAATAAAATTCTTTTCCATCATTGGTTTGTATATTATTGGGAATACGAAAAAATTTAAAATTTTTATGCAATTGACTTTTTGAGAACTCACAAATATTATATGGTCCCATAAGATATACTTCAGAAAATGGCTTTTATATTGGCTTAGAAAAAACCAAAGTTATATTTTTACTGGGCAATTGGACGGGGCAGCTAGCGTATATTACAAGAATTTCTGTATACATTTACGCAAACATATTCAGTCTGTCGTGAAAACTATTTTTTTTTTGTTGGCTGCTGTGGCTTCAGGGATTCAGGGTATCCCCTAGTCGGGAGCTCCCGACTAGAACCTCTTGTTTTAATTTATCTTGATTACTTCAAAAGAGCGCGTTGCGTGAACTGCATTTGGTGTTGGAATAACAGGGTTCACTACACTACAACCTCTTGTTTTCTTTAGCTCATCTATTATTTAATCAAAGTATGCCTTTAAATTCTTCTTGCTATTCGTAAGTTGTTCTTTTCTAATGAGCGTTTGCAAGTCTTGCGCTAATCTAAAAACGATAGTAAACTGCGTGTTTTTTCTTGAATCGGATTCCCAACGTTTTTAAGACGTTTACTCCTAATTTTGGCATTTTTCTTGTTAATATACCCTTAACGCAATATTTTCTCTATTGATATAAGAAATTAAATTCATCAATTTCATTATTAATATACGTATACAAGTAGTTTTTGATTTGGAGTTGACATGGCAATTGGTGGTTTTATGAAAAAGAATTTTGTTTGGCTCAGCAGCTAGTTGTTGCAGCAATTAAAAACCGCTCTTATATACTAGCATTTGTACGAGCAATTGTCAGGCGGCAAATTGCAGGCAAAAGGAGTCACACACACACACACACACACACACACACACACACACACACACACCACACACACACAACACACACACACACACACACACAACACACACACACACACACACACACACACACACACACACACACACACACACACCACACACACACACACACACACACACACACACACACACACACACACACACACCACACACACACACACACACACACACACACACACACACACACACACACACACACACACACACACACACACACACACACACACACACACACACACACACACACACACACACACACACACACACACACCACACACACACACACACACACACACACACACACACACACACACACACACACACACACACACACACACACACACACACACACACACACACACACACACACACACACACGCCGTGTGGTAAGCGGCCCATAGAATACTACCACAGCTAGTCATTGCTTGTCGTATGAGGCGACTGAAAATGACACGGGGATGTAAGTGCCCGGAGAGGTGCCTCTTGCAGGCGAAAAGATTCTGAACGCCATTAACCTGGAAATGGCCAGATCGATTCCGTTCCGTGGTAATTAATGCAACTCGTGACCTCCGGCTGTGGCCAGGTACCCCCTGGGTAGGCGCTGCATACCCGTGACGCGCCTAGCTAACACGAGAAGGCGACTGAGACTGAGTCCAGTAATGTCTCAGGCTGCGAACTCTGGACAACCATACACGACTAGACGACCCCTGGGCTGACGGCCGACAGTATTCTAGCATCTCAGTAAGCGGAGTGATATCTGGCCGAAATGACTGCTAGGCTAATGCTGTTACCGCCCCCGTCCCGTTAAAACATGGCAAATCTCCAAGCACGCTCCTCGTATCGTCGCCATTTAGTTGGCAGTATAGGTGCAGATGTAATATTCCTGATTAACGCGGATCTGGCTCTGAACACTCGACCCCATGAAGGCGGGTGTCAACCCTCGCATGGCCTCACTGCTTGCAAAGACAACCATGAGATTATAACGCGACTGTACAACGGACAAGGACAACGGCTTAGGAGTTGGGACCCACCAAAATGAGTAATATCCAAACCCCACAAACGAAGGAGAGCTGTGATGCTTTTGCAAAGAGCAGCAGAATGGTGAGATCACCAGTAGATGGAGCAACAGCCGTCCCCGCAGAGACGAACTCAGAGCGGGACCAAACCACGGCAACTCAGAGCAGCTCAGCACTCCGGGAACTCGGGCACGAGCTCTCAAAGCTGGTAGACATGCTCGAAGATGGCAAGCGACGCTCCATACACCAGCCCATGCGAGACTCAATAGAGAGCATCAGAGTGCTCTACGAGCTGGCGGCCATCCAGCTACAAGACGAAGGAGCCAAGGAGGTAATCAGGACGCACCAGTCGTGTCACACCTCGCCTCTTTTCAGGACGACGGTAGACGTCAAGCGGAAGCAGGCCACGGTACGGACGCCCCAAACTAAGCGAATCCGAGGGCCAGTCGGTAACCAGGCTACCGTAACAACGGTGCAGGAGACAACGAGCCCCAAAGCGGACGGCGACAAGTGGAAGGAGGTCACCCACAAAAAATGGAAGGAGGTCACCCGGAAAAAGAGCAAGGGATTGCTTAAGGAAAAGACGCGACCGGATGCTATAGTCATCTCGGCAAAAGGTGAAGCGAGCTACTCAGAGATACTGAGAAAAGTTAAAGCCGATGAGAAACTGGGCGAGCTCGGAAAAGCGGTGTCAAAAATAAGGAGGACACAAAAAGGAGAACTGCTACTTCAGCTTAGGAATTCGGGAGAGAATACCACAGCATTTAGGAGCCTGGTGGGCGAAACGCTAGGCGAAAATGCAGAGGTCCGGACGCTGTCCCACCGAGTCTCCATTGAGTGCAACGACCTGGACGAGATCACGACCAGAGAGGACATATGCGAGGCGATGAGGGGTCAAATCCAAATATTGGACATAACCCCAGAGATTATTAGCCTCCGTAAGTCATATGGCCAAACACAAACGGCGTCTATAAGACTACCAGCGGAAAGCGCAAAAAAGGCCCTCTCGGTAGGTTTCCTGAAAGTTGGCTGGGTCAACTCAAGAATCCGCGAGCGGATAAACATCACCAGATGTTTCAGATGCCTCGAGTTTGGCCACCTTGCAAGACACTGCAAGAGTGAACTGGACAGATCGAATCTGTGCCGACGATGCGGAGGAAAGGACCATCTGCCTAAGGACTGCAAACAAGAGCCACAGTGCATGCTCTGCAAGGACAGGAAAAATGACCCCAATCACATTGCCGGTAGCGGCAGATGCCCCGTGTTTAGGAGCGCCCTGGCCAACAGAAAATGAAGTTCACTCAGTTAAACCTCAACCACTGCGAGGCTGCTCAGGCCCTGCTGTCGCAAGCAACACGGGAGAGAAACACTGACGTCGCAATAATCTGCGAGCCATACAAGCCTATCGCAGGAAGCGGCTGGGTGGCAAGTAAATGCGGAAAAGCGGCCATCTGGTCCCTCAACTCATCGCTCCAGGAAGTCAGAGCATCACACGAAGGATTCGTCAGAGCGAAAATTAATGGAATCACCATTTACAGTTGCTACGCACCCCCAAGCTGGGAACTGCGGCGGTTCCAAAACATGCTGGAGGAAATATCAGAAGACGCTCGCAACAGAGCTCCCCTCGTCATAGCAGGAGACTTTAACGCCTGGGCCATGGAATGGGGAAGCAAGGAAACCAACGCGAGAGGGACCACCCTGCTAGAAGAGTTCGCGGCGATCGACCTGGGCCTTGCAAACGACGGGCAGGAGCTCACGTACTGCAAGGCCGGTAGAGGCTCTATTATAGACCTCATGGAAAGTCAGCAATGAATTCACATTCAGCGACCACCACCAGGACAACTGCCTAGACAAGGAAACATACGATGGACTGGGGCCACGGAGTCAGCAGAAGACATGGCACGGCAGCTTATGGAAAACATCTCGGACGCGTGCGACTTATCCATGCCCAGGAGGAAGCCAAACAGAAGAGGAGCACCTTGCTACTGGTGGAACGAGGAAATCAGCGACCTAAGGAAGGCCTGCCTACGCGCTAGAAGACGCTCCCAACGAGCCCGAGGCCGCCCAGACTTTGCATCTAGGCTGGATGACCTGCGGGCAGCCAAGCGAGACCTCAAAAGAAGTATCAAACAAAGCAAATCCAGTTGCTTCCAGCAAATATGCGACGAGGCCGACGTAAACCCGTGGGGCACGGCGTATAAGGTAGTCACGAAGAAGATACGCAGTCAGCGAACAACCCGTGTGACCTGTCCTACCGCACTCGCCACTATAGTTGAGGCACTGTTCCCCCATCACCCAAGATTGGAGGTCGTCAGCCGCTCACGAAGCACGGAACTGGTGCAGCAGGTGTCGACAGACGAAGTGGTAGTGGCAAGCAAGAAGCTAGACGACAAAAAGGCTCCAGGACCAGATGGGGTGCCAAACAAGACGCTAAAGTTAGCCATGCTGACGAAACCCGACGCCTTCGCCGAGACATATAATAGATGTCTGCAGGACGGTGTATTTCCCAAGAGATGGAAGCGACAGAAATTAATCCTCCTACCGAAAGGGGATAAGCCAATAGAGGAACCCTCGGGATACAGGCCAATCTGCCTACTGGACACGGCGGGAAAGGTTCTGGAGAGGATCGTGTACAACCGACTAATAAGGGTGGTTGAAGAGAAAGAGGCCCTGTCCAAACAGCAATACGGATTTCGTAAGGCTAGATCTACGGTCGACGCAATTAAGGCGGTGGTAGATATTGCTACTAAAGCAATAGAGGGTACCCGATGGAGGTGGGGAGAGAAGGAGTACTGCGCGGTGGTTACGTTGGACATCCGCAACGCCTTTAACTCAGCAAGCTGGTCTCGAATACTGGAAGCCTTAGACCGAATAGGGATACCGTCCTCCCTTTTCCGTATAATATCCAACTACCTGTCCGATCGACTATTAACTTATGATACGGAAGACGGTACTAGGAGTTACATGGTCACAGCAGGGGTCCCACAGGGGTCGGTCTTGGGACCACTCCTGTGGAACATAATGTACGACGAGGTGCTCAGAGTACAATTGCCCCAGGGATGCAGAATCATAGGATTCGCAGATGATCTGGCCCTATTAGTGGTGGGCAAAGAAATAAAAGAAGTAGAAGCGGCAGCGAATGCAGCCATAAGGATCGTGGCCGGCTGGATGCGTGGCGCTAGCCTGGAGCTGGCAGGCCATAAAACAGAGGCTGTGCTTATCACAAGTCGCAAGATAGTTGAGTTTGCTAGATTTCAGGTAGACAGCGTTAGTATCGAGTCAAAGGCTTCCATCAAGTATCTGGGGGTCATGTTAGACAACAGGCTTAGCTTTCGTCCTCACGTAGAGTATGTTAGCCAGAAAGCGGCAAAAATGCAGGCGGCCCTTTCAAGGATGCTACCAAACATAGGAGGACCAAGAGCAGGTAGACGCCTACTCCTCGCGAGAGTTGTAGCCTCCGTGCTGCTCTATGCTGCACCGATATGGGCATCAGCAGTCGCAAGCCAGAAAGGCCTCAGAAGGAAAATGTCAGTCCCCTACAGGCTAAGCGCACTCCGCACTATCTCTGGATTCCGGACGGTGTCGAACGAGGCGGCCACAGTATTGGCAGGCATGCTGCCGGTAGATATATTGGCCAAGGAAATGGAGAACATATTCAAAGCACGAATAGCGACAGGCGAATCTGTCTCAATAGACGTCATCCGACGGTCGGAGAGAGCTAAATCAATGGCAACTTGGCAGGAGAGATGGAACACGGCGAACAAGGGGAGATGGACACACAAACTAATCCCCAATCTGGAGCAATGGATTAGGAGACGGAACGGAGAAATTAACTTCCACCTAACGCAGTTTTTTACTGGACACGGCGGGTACAGGAAGTATCTCCACAGGTTCAGGCATGAGGACACCCCGGAGTGTCCGACATGCCCAAATTTGGACGAAGACCCGGAACACGTGCTGTACCAATGCTCGAGGTATAGAGACGCAGTAGGCTCTGTACCCCCACCTGAGGGACTAGTAACGTTCATGCTGGAAGGAGAGGACAACTGGAGGAATATAAATCAGCTGATAATAGGCATCCAGGGGATCTGAGACGATGCGAAAAGGAGCGACGAATAATGGAGACTGCCTAAAATAGGCAACCCATCCCCGCGAAGTAATACTTTGCGGTGATCCCGCGGGGAATGTGGTGTGTGAGTGGGGGGTGAGTTTAGTACGTAGGTGTTGACGGAGTCAGCGAATCGTGCATACGGTTGGCCCGGGCCATCAGTATCTTACGAAGATTTTCACCTCCATGCCGTAAGCAAAAAAAAAAAAAAAAAACACACACACACACGATTGAGAAGATGGGCTTACTTCTAAACGGCTTAACGGCGCTGTTCAACGGACAACGCCACATTAACGGGCTGATGCGAGAGGAACTCGCGAGAGTAGAAAGCCTGCAGAAGGTGGCGCTCAAGCTCTGTGCGCCGGAAACTTAGTCCGACGAGGCGCAAGCGACGCCGTCATTAGCTAGACGAGCGGAGCCGAACGTGCTAAAGACGCGCCCAACGAAGCTCGTGGGCCAAAAAGAGGCAAGCACGCCCAAACGGCCGAGGGATGGCGTGCCAGAGCAGCGCAGAACCCACTCCAAGAAGGCTAAACGCCAGGGTCAAAACCCAGCGAAGCAAGCAGTGCTCACCCATCAAAAGACAGCCCCTGCAAACTCCAACTTAGCTGGCCATAATGGCAACCCAGAGAGCTGGACAGCAGTGAACGGACGTAAGCGAACGGAGAAGCGTCCCAGAGCCGACGCCATTACAGTCCACGGAGTGGGTGACTGCACATATGCCGATATGCTCAGGATCGTGAAGAGCGACCCGGCCCTCAAGCACCTAAGTGGTGATGTGCATGGCATTCGCAAGACCGCGAAGGGCGATCTTCTGCTGCGCCTCAATAGGAAGCCGGAGCACTCCGCAGATGAGCTTCAAGAAGCTGTGGGAAAGGCATTGGGTGACCGGGCGGTAGTAAGAACGCTGAACGAAACGTCCCAGATGGAGATAATGGACCTGGATGAGCTGGCGACTAAGGAGGAAGTGCTCGAAGCGATTAAAAGTGCCTTACAACACGACTCCTTGCCGATTGAAACGATCAAATCGCTGCGACCAGCATTTGGCGGCCAGCAAAGGGCCACAGTTACTCTCCCAGCGCCAAAAGCCAGGACGCTTGTCGAGAAGGCCAAGGTGAGGATCGGATGGGTTGTCTGCCGTATTCGTGCAATAGAGCAACCAAAGCGATGCTTTAAATGCCAGGGTTTTGGGCACATTGCAGCGAACTGCACCAGCGGAGACGATATGAAAGGCGCATGCTTCAGATGCGGGGACACAGGACACGAAACAAAGAGCTGCTCCAAGCCACCAAAATGTAGCCTTTGCATACGGAAAGGAGAAAAATCAACGGACCACGCTACAGGAAGCTTTAAATGTCCGGCGTATCGCGAGGCAGTACGCAAAATGAAATGTTAAGGTTACTCCAAATAAACCTTAACCACTGCATAGCTGCTCAAGCCATCTTGATATTGCCATTATCAGCGAACCCCACCACCGAGAAACCAACTGCCCGAGAATATGGACCGAGGATCAGGATGGAAAAGCTGCGCTCTGGGTATGTGGCGTCCCATCGACATCGCTGACAAAAACAAAGTCCTTCGCCAGAAGCCTAAAGCCCAGCAAGGCACCGGGTCCGGACGGAATCCCCAACCGAGCACTAAAACTAGCCATGTCCTTGCGGCCCGCGCAGTTCGTGCAGCTTTTTAACATGTGCCTAATGGAGAGAACTTTCCCCACAATATGGAAACTCCAAACGCTAGTTTTATTACCGAAGCCTGGTAAGCCGCCCGACGACCCATCGTCATACAGGCCGATTTGCCTCCTGGACACGTTAGGCAAAGTGCTGGAGAAGCTTATCTGCAACAGGCTTCAGGTAGCTGTCGACAACAATGGTGGCCTGTCCCAAAGCCAATTTGGTTTCACCAAGGCAAAGTCTACAATAGACGCTCTGGAGAAAGTGGTCGGCATAGCAACAAACGCCATCCAAGGATCGAGATGGAAAAGCGGGACAAAAAAGTGCTGCCTCATCGTCACGCTGGATGTTAAAAACGCCTTTAACACAGCCAGGTGGGACAAAATATTGGATGCATTGTCAACGTTCCGCGTCCCATATTATCTTCAGGAGACGATACGCAGCTACTTCACTGGAAGACTGCTGCAATACGACACCGCAGACGGCCCCACTACACATCAAGTGTCCGCTGGAGTGCCCCAAGGCTCAGTTCTAGGACCCCTCCTCTAGAACATCATGTACGATGGCATCCTCCGACTGGAACTCCCGATCGATACAAGTATCATCGGCTTCGCGGACGACGTGGCCCTTGTAGTCGTCGGCAAGGAATTGAAGGACGTAGAGGAATCGTGCAACCACAGTATTGACCGTGTGCACCAATGGCTGGCAGCAGCTGGACTCGAGCTGGCTGCTCACAAAACAGAAGCGGTGTTAGTCAGCAGTCGGAAAAGAGTGGAAATAGCGCACATAAAAGTCGGCAGTGCGACAATAGAATCAGCAAGGGCGCTAAAGTACCTGGGTGTCATGCTAGACACAAGAATGTCGTTCAAAGAGCACTTGGAGTACGTGCACAAGAAAGCAGCAGAGTCCTGTCGAGCGCTATCCAGGATTATGCTGAACACACGGGGACCGAAACAGCAGAGACGCCGTCTCCTTATGACCGTAAACCGAGCGGTAATAATGTGAGCGTCCCCCATCTGGAGCAGAGCTATGGCTGTTCCCAGCTACAGCCGGGGCGTACACTCTATATATCGCCTAAGCGCTCTACGGGTCAGCTGCGCCTTCCGGACGGTATCGGACGAAGCGGCGCTGGTTATCGCAGGAATGGTCCCGCTAAACGAACTGGCAACAGAAGCTGTAGTTTGCTATAGAGCCCACGATGGAAGCAACACAGCAAACTCGATTCGCACTGAGTCAAGGATGCAGAGCGTAGCACGATGGCAAGCACGCTGGGATCGCGCATCTAAAGGACGCTGGACGCATAGGCTTATCCCAAACTTGGAAGCCTGGACAAATCGCAAGTATGGCAACACTAATTTTTATTTAACGCAGCTCCTATCAGGCCACGGATGCTTCAGGAGCTACTTAAAGCGATTCGGCCACGACAACACAGACGAGTGTTCTTGGTGCGGCAGAGGAATCATAGAGGACGCCAATCACGCCATATTCGAGTGTGGACGTTTCGCAGCGAACAGACAGGAACTGGAGGACATCATGGGCAGACCTATCACGGTGGACAACCTGGTCACGAGCATGATAGAGACCGCACAAAAGTGGGACGCTGCCAGCACCTTCGCAGCAGAAGTAATGCGGGAACTCAGGAGAGTTGAGCGCAGCAGACGGAGAACCGCGGATATTTAGGTAGCAAGAACATGCCTGTGAAGCAATGCTTCGCGGCCGTTCCGCAGGCAATCCACGCTACCTAAACAATACCCCAACTTTAACCTAAGCTAAATAACTACAATAAATAAACTGAATACAAAACAAAAAAAAAAAACAAAAAAAAAACACACACACACACACACACACACACGCACACGGAGGACAAGATATTGTTTTGTTGTGCTGAAAATGTACATGTAAGAATATCTATTCTGAAAATAGCAAATAAGAATAATTTGAAAACCTTAAATCTAAGTAACCGTGTGACATTTTTGTAAGAGGCAGAGAAACGAGATTCTAAGTCTTCGTGTCGATCAATTACGCGAAAAATTAACAGATTTGCAATTGTGTACTCCAGGACGCAAAGCTGAACTGCAAGCAAGACTATTTGAACATTTTGGCATGGAAATAGAAGAAGATGGTTCAGGTGATGATACGTCGGTTAATACATGCAGAGTCCTGAAAGAATAATAACTGGGAAGCGCTAAAGAACGCATTGAAATATGAATTTGAGGTAAGATTGTCATAGACGTTTGGGAAAGCGACGGCAGAAAAAGGGCGAGACATTGTTAGAATTTTTATATGATTTGATGGAAATAGCAAAATCTATCGATCTCGAGGATGAGAGTTTGATTAACTGTTTTATAGAAGGCATACCGGATTCTAAAACTAACAAATCGCTATTGTATCAAGCAACTGTAATTGAGAAGCTGCAAGGTGCGTCAATTTTCACTACATTAGATTTGGCAAATGGATTTTTCCATGTTGAAACAGGCTCGCAAAAATATACATATTTGTGACACAAAATTGGCAGTATGAATTTTTATACGTGCCTTTCGGAATTTCAAACTCTCCAGCAGTGTTCACTAGATTTATAATGGCAGTTATGCGAGAATTAATCCAAAATAATGATGCGGTCGTTTATATGGACGACGTCATAATTCCGAGCAGCAATGTTGAAGAGGGCCTGGTGAAGCTCAAAAGAGTGTTGCAAGCTGCAGGAAAGAATGGTCTACGCATAAATTGGTCAAAGTGTCAACTGTTGCAAGGGCAAGTTAGCTTCTTAGGGTATATAGTGCAAAGGGGCACTATAACTCCGAGCAAGGAAAAGACCCAGGCTATTGCAAATTTTCCGATACCCCGGGATAAAAAGGATATTCAGCGATTTTTGGGGCTGACATCCTATTTTCGTAGGTTTGTAGAGGGGTACGCAGTAATTGCAAAACAGTTGTGCGACATTTTGCGAAAGGAGGCAATGTTTGAATTTAAAGACTTGTAGCATGTCGCATTTGAACAATTGAAAGCAGTTTTGACCAGTGGACCTGCATTTAAATTGTATAGTCCTAGGTTACAAACGGAAATTCACACGGATGCTTGCAAGTTTGGTTTTGGTGGAGTATTGTTGCAGAAAGACCCAGAATACTGGTTGTTTCATCCTGTTCAGTATATGAGCCGTAAGACAAATGCAGCTGAAGAAATCCATACGAATTAGGAGTTCTTGCCGTCATGTCTGCTCTAAAATAAAATGGCGTGTGTACGTATTAGGCATAAAGTTTAAAATCATAACCGATTGCAATGCGTTTCCAATGACGATGAGGAAAAAAGAAGTGCCTTTGCGTGTAGCCAGATGGGTAATGTACTTGCAAGACTTCGACTATGAAATTGAGCATCGATCGGGTTCCAAAATGCGTCATGTTGACGCCTTGAGCCGTGTTTCCTGCTATGTGTTGACCGATAGCTTGGTACATCGCATAAGAGAAGCACAGTTAGGGGATGAACGGACAAAGATAATTCGCCAAATTGTTGAGGAAAAGGGGAATGAAGATTTCTACATTGAAAACAAAATCTTGTATAAAGACCCGAATCGGGAGTTAATTGTTGTGCCGTGTCAAATTGAAACGGAAATCATTCGTATTGCACACAAGCAGGGTCATCAGGATCTCGTGGAGATAAACTATTTTATACCAAAACCAAAGAAGAAGGTGGCCCGAACTGTAGATAGTTGCAAAGAATGCATTATTATGAATGCTAAAACTGCGAAAAAGGAAGGATTTCTGACCCCGATAGATAAGGGAGACAGACCATTGTGTACTTATCATATCGATCACGTAGGGCCAATGTAGCTAACCAGCAAACGTTATAACCACATTCTAGTGGTGGTAGATGGGTTCTCCAAATTTGTGTGGTTGTACCCCACCCGCAGCACTGGTGTTGATGAAGTTTTAAGCTGCTTAGAAAGGCAATCCGTCCTGTTTTTAAATCCAGAGCGAATTGTTTCTGATTAATTCACATCTTTTTAAAGACTATTGCAAAAAACAAAGCATATCGCATCTGCTTATAGCTACCGGAGTACCGCGAGGAAATGGTCAGGTGGAGCGAATGCATAAAATAGTCGTGCCAATGCTTTCTAAGTTAAGCTATGATAGTCCTGGCAGTTGGCATAAACATTTGGGAAGAGTTCAGCAAGTGATCAACCGGACTGCACCCAGGAGCACAAAAGTATCCCCTTTCAAGAAAGTTTTATCTACGAGTTGGAAGTCGAACGAAGGGTAACGCGTGAGCAGGCGCGGGAAAATATCCAAAAGTTGCAAGATGAAAACAGAAGGCAGTTTGATCTAAAAAAATAGTAAAAAGGATATTCAGTACAAAATAAACGATTTAGTAGCTATAAAGCGCACTCAGTATGGTACGGGATTAAAATAAAAGGGAAAATTTTTGGGGCCATATAAGGTGGTGGACGTTAAGAATCATGGTAGATATGAAGATGAGAAACTAGGCAGTGGAGAAGGACCGTGTAAGACGACAACAGTTTCAGAGTATATGAAGCTGTGAGATTCCTTCGGGTCGAAGGCCGTGTCAGGAGGGCATCTTATAATATAAAATATATTTGTAAAAGTTAATCACTTTGAAAGAAATTATAATAAGAAACTGTGTAATTCTATAGTAATAAAGAATCTACAGAAATACATACATATATATAATTAAGTTTTTCGCGTTCAGTTAATGTAAAAAAATATATTTCAATTTATTATTTTCACTGAAGGTTACTTATGTTGAGTACAATCCGCTTTGGTTACCGAATCTGAACTAATTTATCTAACCATTGCCGTCGCTTAGCAAACTTCGCTCGACTCATAATTGAGTGAAGTTTGAGCTGCGTCAGCAATTATGCGTGGGATAATGCTATGGTGAGAACATTGATAGTGGCGTAATTTTAGGGTGAATTGTTTATGTCTACCAAAGGTGGACAGTTTGATCTTGCCCAATGTCAATGCTATCACCAGGCTCTTTTGTTTACAAGAATTGGAAATGTTTATACTTGTGCTTATGAGCTAAGTTATATTAAAGGGTGGGTGCGACTATGGATATGTCACTCCCCCAACCATTAGAAAAGAACCTGTCCTCAGGTGTTTAAGTTTGGGTATAGTACAACATTTTTTTCTTTTACAATTGGTGTATCTTCTACTATTGTAAGTATTTCTTCTGTTTTTGGTTTGTTATATTTTATAATTAATTTGTTAGGTATGCTTTTAAACTTATATGTTAAATACAGTGTTAAACTTATTAATATGATTACAAATATGGTTATTGTAACTATCTGGAATACATTGTTAAATTTTGTGTGTTCATTTATAATTTGTTTCGTTTGTACAAACGAAAGTGGTTCTAATTTTATAACATCATTGCTTACGTAAATGTTTTTTTGAGTATAATCTAACATTTTGTTTGAAATTGAAATTTCATTAATTTGCAGGGAACAATTAAAGATTTTTATTATATTGTTTCCTTCTATTGTTATTTCGTTATTTATACAGTTATGCTTTAATATAGTTTTTGGTAAATTCCAAGTTAAAATTATATTTGGTTCAACATAGTTGATTTGAAAATTTTGTAAAGTTTTAGTATAACTACATTCTGATGTTATTTGGTTTAAAATTCCTGTCAAACATTCATTATTGATTAATTTTTTTGTTTCTTTGCTATAAACTTTTTTGTCTTGGGTAAAATATTTTTCGTGAGCTATTTCTGTCAAAATGGTTTTATTATCATCCGGGTATGGAATTATTTCGAATACCGGGCTTTTTATTATTTCTCGAGGAATATGGGATAATATCAGTATTTCGTTTGTATCTGATTTAAACCAAGTGGAAGTTTTTGTATTCAACAATTTCTCAGAGTTAACATGCAACAAATAGTCATGTTTTAGTAATTTCGGGTTAAAAATGCCTAGTCTTGTGAGCTGCATACCCATCTCAATGTCTTCTATATATTCTGTAAAGTGTTGTAAGTTAAATATAAGGATATCTAATTTCTTTCCTTTTTGTTTCTCTTGATCTAGTTCGTTCATAATTTCTATTCCTTTGTTTATAGCTTCTATTATGTGATTTAATTCGTTAACCTGAACGCTGTTTTCTGCTAAGCTGCTTATTTTTTGTTCAATTTCTATCTTGTCTTCTTGGTCTAATGTTCCAAATAAGTATTTATATACTGTTCCTACTATGTTAACTAAACCTCTTTTGCTGCGTTTGGCTATTTTTAAGCCGTTTATTTCTCTGTTTAGTTTTTCTACTAGGTATTCGATTTGTATTAGGTTATTAAATTCTTTACATTGTTCAATTAAGTTGTTAAAAGTTTCTTCGGTTTTTGTTATGTTAACCGTTAAACAGTTGAATTCATAATCTGTCGGAATGTCTATGGTTCCTGTTTTAAAAATGAGATAGCCGTTATGGGCTTTAATTGGATTAATTTCAATGCTTTGTGCATTTATGTGGTTTACAGTTATTGATAGTAATATTATAATAATTAGTTTAAGCTGGTGCTTGTATGTCTTGATCGCTGTCTGTTGTTGACCTGTAATTGTTATATTTGCTTTGATTAGTCTTCTTTTTCTTTTTAAATTTGGTTTTGTAATGTGTTATCTTCCTGCCTCTATTTGTTTCCTCAAAATGTTTGTCGTCGATTTGTCTTAGTTCTCCAGTCTTCTTGAACGGGGTTGTCGTCTTTGATTTAACTAATGGTGAATGTTTGTATCTAGTGTTAATTTCGTAATTTGTTCGTTTTTTGTTGAGGTTATTTATTAGTTTTTCTTTATTAGCTTGATTGTCATACTCTGGTGTACCTGCGTATATGAATATGTCCGCTGGTGTTCGGTTAGTCGTTTTATGCTTTATTTTATGATTTTATTTCGATGGGTTTACTCATTTGGTTGAATACTTGTACTTATAGTTCGTTTGGATTCTAACCAGTCTCCACAGTTTTTTTCTATTAATGAAGCAAATTTTGAATAGATATCAATGCAAGATAAAAATTGTTAATCTCCTACTATGTAAAAATCTATTACATATTTTTCTCGGATATTAGCGATTTCCGGAGTTATTTGGAGGTTATTTATTAGTTTTTCTTTATTAGCTTGAGTGTCATACTCTGGTGTACCTGCGTATATGAATATGTCCGCTGGTGTTCTGTTAGTCGTTTTGTGCTTTGTCTTATGATTGTACGTGTAGAGTATAGTTTCAAATTGTTTAAGTTTATTTTCGACGTCTGAGTCGCTGTTAATGATTCTTAATTTTTCGTTACCTGTCTTATGAAATCGTTCTACGTCGGATATGCCATTTGTCTGCTTTTATTTCGATGGGTTTACCCATTTGGTTGAATACTTGTATTATAGCTCGTTTGGTTTCTAACCAGTCTCTACTTTTTATTTCTATTAATGATGCAAATTTTGAATAGATATCAATGCAAGATAAAAATTGTTTATCTCCTATTATGTAAAAATCCTTTATATATTTTTCTCGGATATTAGCGATTTCTAGAGTTATTTCAAAAGTTAATTTTGTATCCCTATGTTCTGTTTTTGCGATGTTGCAAATCTCACATTCGTTTATTAGATTTTGAATTAGATTTTGATAATCTGGGAAATAGTGGGTTTCTTTGAACCAATTGATAGTTTTTTCAATTCCTGGATGTAATAATTCTTTGTGTTTTTTTAATATTAGTTCTTTAAATTCTGCGAATGTTTGAAGATCTATTAATTTTTTACTAGTTTTCATTGCCTTTGTTGAATTATTCGGACCTCTTATTTCTAAGTAGGCTTCTTGAAAAATTGGAAAATCTGCTTCGTTGTGGAAGTATAACACACTTTTCTTTGTGCATAAGAATTCTTTTATCAATTCTTTGGCATGCGCGTTAGTCATGTCTTCGTATGTAATTTTTATGTTGGTTTTATGAAAGTAATTCGTAACTTTTGTTTCGTTCGCGGCTCCTTTTTCAAATTCTATTTGTCGATTATAGTAATTAAGGGGTCTTTCTGTGATTTGTAAATGGTTACTGTTGTCTTGAGCACTATGTATGGTTGCTCTTGTGCTAATAGTATCTTCGCCTAAGAAGTTTTCGTTTAATTGTATTCTGGACAAAGCATCTGCCACATAATTTTCTTTTCCTGGAACGTATTTAATTTGGAAATCAAACTCGTTTAGCTTGATTTTCCATCGTTGTAATTTCATGTTAGGTTCTTTCATGTTATTTAACCAGACGAGTGGTCTGTGATCACTAAGGATTTGAAATTGTCGACCAAAAAGGTAGGACCTAAAGTATTTAGTGGCCCAAACGATTGCTAATAATTTTTTTTCAATCGTTGAATAATTTATCTCATGCTCGTTGAGAGTTCTACTTGCATAGCATATATCCTTATGCTCTTGCGAAAGGACGGCCCCTATTGCCATATTATTCGCGTCGGTAGTTAATGAAAATGGTTTTTCGAAATTAGGGTATATTAAAATTGGGTCGGATGTTATGAGTACTTTTAGCTTTTCAAACGCTAATTTGTAGTCTTTGTCATTTATATTGATTTTTGCTCCTTTTTTTAATTTAAGTGTTAATGGTTTTACTATATTAGCGAAATTTGGTATAAATTTCCTATAGAAACCACATAATCCTAGAAATGATTTAATTTCTTTTGGGGTTTTTGGAATTGGGAATTTGACAATTGTTTGTATTTTGTTGGGATTTGGTTTTATACCCTCAGTTGTGATGATGTGACCGAGAAATTCAGTTTCTTTTCTCATAAACTCACATTTATCCAACTGTAGTTTTAAATTAGCTCCTCTAAGCTTCTCAAATACCTTTTGTAGCGACAAAATGAAGTGGAAAAAATGATAATGTCGTCTAAGTAGACCAGACAATCCTTAAAAATTAAATCTTCTAAGAGATTGTTCATACAACGTTGGAACGTTGCAGGTGCATTCTTAAGACCGTGCGAGTGTACTCGTAATGGCCATGTTTAGTCGAAAATGAGGTCTTGGGTATTGAACCAGGATCGATTTGGATTTGGTGGAAGCCTTTGGCTAGGTCAATGGTTGTGAAATATTGACATTTTCCAAGTTGGTCTAATATTTCATCCATGATCGGGATAGGGTATTTATCATTAATAGTTAGTTCATTGAGATTGCGGTAATCTATGACTGACCGGAATTTTTGCTTTCCAGATGCATCGTTTTTCTTTGGAACGATTATTACTGGTGAGCAGTAAGGGGATTTGGATTTACGTATGATATTTTGTTTTATCATATCGCTTATTTGTTTATTAACTTCCTCATCGTATATTTGAGGATATTTGTATGGACGCTTGTAAATTGGGTCCTCATGTTTTGTTAGGATTTTGTGTTTAATTGTACTAGTGAAAGTCAAATTGTCACCTTCATGGTACTGAATATCACGAAATTCATGTAAAACTTTTTTAATTTTTTCTTTTTCTTCTAAGTTTAGGTGCTCTAGCCTAAACTCATAGTTTTTTGTTAATTCATTATTAATAGCGAAGTTAAATGGTCTGTCCTCTGTTGAGGGTGGATCAAGGCACTCTTGTGCGGTCATGTCCTCTTCAACCTTTTCGTCATTATATCTAAAACAAAAGTTAAATTCTCCTAAGGTTACGGATCCTTGTGCATAGTCTATTTTTGCTTGACATGCTTCAAGGTATTCTCTTCCAATCAGAACATCATAATGCTCTGAGAAGTCGTGAATATAAAATTTTTGTTCACTCGGGCAAATTTTGCTTGCTCCTAATCGTATGCTTTGTTTTAATTCAATAACACCATTTATGGTGTGAACCTTTAATGTATCCTTGTAAATAGGAAAATTTAAGCGGTTTGTTTTCATAAGATTTATTGTTGAACCTGTGTCAATGACGCATTTTAAAACTTCGTCATTCATTATCAATTTTATGAATGGAGTTCTTCTGTTTGTTCCGAGGCTTGCTGATGAAAATTTGCGGATGTATCCATTTTCATCTGCCCACTGTTACTATCTCTTTGACGTTTAGTCGGAGGGTTTGGCGCATTCAAGCGTGAATGGGATTGATTTTGATAATTTAAGGGATTTTGGGATCTACCTTGATTTAATTTCTGTTGGAACTCGTGTTGAGCTTTCTGGTTGTCTTCAGAATTATTATTCTGTTTATTATGTACATGGTAACTCTGATTCGTGTTGGAATAGCCACTTGAAGTGGTGGTTGGGTTAGCATATTGCTGATAATTTCCCATGTTCCTACGATTGTTATTTTGATTTCCCTGAACATTATTAGTTTTAGGTTTATCAGTTACACTGTTTTCATATAATCCCTCTCTTTGAGCTACTTGCTTTAATTTTTGTGTCGACGTAATGTCGTATCTGGCTAACATCATAAAAACCCTATCTGGTAATTTTTTTGTAATTACATCTTTGATTGTGTTATTCATGGCATTTGTGTAAAGTGTCGTATTGCTAGGTATATTTTCTAATGCTAACTTATTTAGTATAACAAGATTTATTTTCGAGATCCTCGATGAACTTACGGACGTTTCCCTGGTAATTTGTGTTGTATAAGCGTCGAAGGGGTTCTTCAAATGGTGTTTGCACTTTATTCTCTTTAGTCAATGCGCTTCTCAGCTCCTGCCAAGTGTTGGCTGCTGTCCTTTGTGAAATTCTCTGGGCATCTCCAGTGACTTGTAATTCGATGGCTCCGTATAAGATGCTGTGTTGTCTAACATCTCGGGTTGGATAAAGGTGTAGGATGTAATCGATCCTCTTAATGAAAGCGTTGAGATTTTCCGTTGATCCGTCAAAGCTTGGCACCTGTCTCAGTTGGGAGAGGGCCTGGTTGAGGTGTTGTTCTGATAATTCCATGGTCATCTTAGTGTAATTCACTTTTTTTTGTTTTTATTTGTTGGATGATTTTAAATAGTTTTAAGTTTTATAGTTTTAAGTTTTTTTTTTTTTTTTTTGTGTGCGTCTTAAAAAGACTTTTTAATAACGTATTGCAGGGATCAAAAGATATGCAAAGACAGTCGTTATTAACTGTAGTAGCTTTATTGCCCAAAGGGTCAATGTTATTAGACTACTAGTGACCCGAAGGTTCTTGTGCGGATACGTATTCGAAAAAACGTTTATTACACACCGACAACAATTTCGGTCGCGATTGTGTGTTAGATCTGGGAATTAATTATCCCGACGTATCCTACCGGCTGCGCCAATTAAGTTTTACGCGTTCAGTTAATGTAAAAAAATATATTTCAATTTATTATTTTCACTGAAGGAACTAATTTATCTAACCATTGCCGTCGCTTAGCAAACTTCGCTCGACTCATAATTGAGTGAAGTTTGAGCTGCGTCAGCAATTATGCGTGGGATAATGCTATGGTGAGAACATTGATAGTGGCGTGATTTTAGGGTGAATTGTTTATGTCTACCAAAGGGGGACAGTTCGATCTTGCCCAATGTAAATGCTATCACCAGGCTCTTTTGTTTACAAGAATTGGAAATGTTTATACTTGTGCTTATGAGCTAAGTTATATTAAAGGGTGGGTGCGACTATGGATATGTCACTATATATATATATATATATATATATATATATATACATATATACATATATACATATATACATATATACATATATACATATATACATATATACATATATACATATGTACATATATACATATATACATATGTACATATATACATATATACATATATACATATATACATATATACATATACATATATACATATATACATATATACATATGTTCATATATACATATGTTGTAGTAGGGCGTCTGCAGGGCTTCCAGCTGAACTTTGCTACTTCTGTATCGTTGGGGGAGTGTTTCTGCTCTGCACAAATTTTTGGGAAGGTTTTCAAGAAAACACGTTTGTTAGCTTGCAGGCTATTTTTTCTTCTCTATTTTCAGAGTACATTACAATGTATTAGTGTAAGTGAGGTGAATTTCGTGTTCCCTGTACTGGTTCCGGAGTTACATGGCGGTTGGATGGCGACTGCCGGATACACTTCTTGTGTGAACACACTTCTTGTGTGAACATGCCGCCCGCCTTGCAGTATTGCAAAAAGAAAAAGGGAGAGGGAAGTGGCTCTGTTCCTACTGGTGAGCGCAGGAGCCGGACAGTATCCATCCGAAGACCGTGTTTTGGGCCAGTGGTGCGCCGCCATGGCTCGGCAGGACGCCTTGGAGAATTAAATCTGGATAGATGTCCGAGCCCAAAACCAGATTGGAGATTTCCGGCTGGAACCAGCGATCGTCTGCCAATCGAACGTTGTTGAAAGGCTCGTTCAGTTTCTCGCTGACGAGCTTCGTTGGAGTTCGATACCGGAGATTTGGCATCACCTGCAGGATGACCTCTCGGTGGAAGCTAGAGGTCCTGGAACTGATAATGGCCGAGCAAGCGTTGTCTTTACCGACGCGGGTGACGGATAGCCCGGAGGCCTTTGCTAAGGATGCGTCGATAAGACTTACCGGACAGCACGGATATAAAAGTGCCCGAGTGTCGAGGGTCGCCTTGCCGTTTTCAAGTCGGATGAGTGCTCTCGGGAGCACGGTTGTCCTTTTGTGTTCCATTAAAGTAGACAAGGAGATGGAACCAGCGGATGAAGGCGGCGCGGAGCGTCGCTCTTGGGCGCTTCTTGGAAATGAAGCAAGGTGTGATGGTCGCCCTGGCACTTGCGGCACTTGATCTACGGCACAGGACTCCCCGGAATGTTGGTGAGCCAGGCAGTTTGGGCAGTATTTGTTGACCAGAACTGCTCGGAGTCTCTTCTCTGGAGACAGCCGCATAAACCGCTGGCACTTTCGCAGCGCGTGGACTCCTCGACATACTCGGCATCGGAGCGATTCCGTTGCCGGTCAGCTCTTGGATCGGCCTTCTTGTTGGCGTGGAGACATCGTGCTGTTACGTGAAGAAGGTTGAAAAAATACATAATAGACATTACTGATGCGGCTTTATACGGATGGTCCGCAGACCAATGGATCTAGAAAGGAGACTAGATTCTATCGGGAGCAGGATCAGCTTAGAGATCGGTCTCTTGGAGACACCTCGGGCTGTTAACACGTCGACCACTCGGACTCTTTGGTCGTCGCCAGGATAGGTCGTTTGGATTCGACCAAGACGCCAGTCATTAACTGGAAGATTATCTTCTTTAATACTGACTAGATTGTCCCGTTGTAAGTCTCGCGTTGGAGTTTGCCATTTGTTTCTTTTGTGTAACTCTAAAAGATACTCATGTTTCCAACGGAGACAGAACTGTTTGTCCAAAGCCTTCAAGCGCTGCCAGCGGTTGATGTAGGACGCGGCGTTTTCCTTGATCTCTGGCTCTGTTGCGGAAAGTAGAGAACCCCCGACTAGAAAATGACCGGGAGTCAGAGCTAGGAGATCAGTAGGATCTTCCGACATTGGAGATATCGGTCTTGAATTCAGGCATGCTTCAACTTTGGATAGGAGCGCGGAAAGCTCTTCGAAGGTGTATTTGGAGGTCGATGTAGACTTATAAAATAAATTTTTGAAACTCTTTACACCTGCCTCCCACAGGCCACCCATATGCGGTGCACTAGGAGGGTTGAAGTGCCACGACATTTTCTGGAGACTGTAAGTGGCCTGGAGTTGAGTCTTAAGCGCTTCTACAAAATCGCGGGAGAGGACTTTGGCCGCTCCGACGAAGGTTTTGCCGTTGTCGGAATGCATTTGACTTGGGCACCCTCGTCGTGCCACAAATCTCGCAAATGCCGCTAGGAATTTTTCTGTGGTCAGGTCAGATGTAGCTTCTAGGTGGATGGCTTTGGTGCTGAAGAACACAAAGACGCACGACGACCTGTGTAATTTATCACATCGAAGGGGCCTGCAAAATCGACTCCTGTGTGAGTGAACGGCCGAGAGAATGTGACTCTCTCCACAGGCAAGTCGCCCATGAGCTGCGTTTGCAATTTCTTTTTTCGAATGACGCAGATTTTGCAGGAATGGATTGTAGATTTGACCAACACCTTCAGCTTTGGAATCCAGTACTGTGATCGTATTAAACGCATCATGAGCTGGTTGCCTCCATGCAATGATATAAGATGGTTGAAAGCAGTCAGAAGACGCGAATATGCACATGTGTATGGTGTATGCTAACACTCGCAGGGCTCGATCGAACTTGGAGAAGCGCTCGAGGAAAGAAAATGAGGGAGCCGTGTTTGCGAGGTTTACTTTAATCGTACGTTGCTCTATTGTCGTATCTGGGAGGGGATCTGAAGGAATGGGCCATTGGTTCTGAGGTAGGCGTAACCATTCTGGCCCGTGCCACCACAGCTCATTGTTGATTAACACTTGTGGTGGGGGGGAGGACAAGAGATTGTTTTGTTGTGCTGAAAATGTACATGTAAGAATATCTATTCTGAAAATAGCAAATAAGAATAATTTGAAAACCTTAAATCTAAGTAACCGTGTGACAATTTTGTAAGATGCAGAGAAACGAGATTCTAAGTCTTCGTGTCAATCAGTTACACGAAAAATTAACAGATTTGCAATTGTGTACTCCAGGACGCAAAGCTGAACTGCAAGCAAGACTATTTGAACATTTTGGCATGGAAATAGAAGAAGAGGGTTCAGGTGATGATACGTCGGTTAATACAGCACCTATTGATGCAGAGTCCTGAAAGAGCTAGGTCGTGGTTAACACTGAAAGATGTTTATGGTAGCGTGTATAAATTTGATGGGTCGAGCTCGAAAAATATTGAACAGTGGGTGAGTGACTTAGAAGAATGCGCTATAACAGTACAGTGGAGCGAATTACAGTTATTTATCTATGCCAAACAGTTGCTTGAGGGTGCCGCTAAATCATTTATTCGTAGTCAGCGGGGTATTAATAACTGGGAAGCGCTAAAGAACGCATTGAAATATGAATTTGAGGTAAGATTGTCATAGACGTTTGGGAAAGCGACGGCAGAAAAAGGGCGAGACATTGTTAGAATTTTTATATGATTTGATGGAAATCTATCGATCTCGAGGATGAGAGTTTGATTGACTATTTTATAGAAGGCATACCGGATTCTAAAACTAACAAATCGCTATTGTATCAAGCAACTGTAATTGAGAAGCTGCAAGGTGCGTCAATTTTCACTACATTAGATTTGGCAAATGGATTTTTCCATGTTAAAACAGGATCGCAAAAATATACATATTTGTGACACAAAATTGGCAGTATGAATTTTTATACGTGCCTTTCGGAATTTCAAACTCTCCAGCTGTGTTCACTAGATTTATAATGGCAGTTATGCGAGAATTAATCCAAAATAATATTGCGGTCGTTTATATGGACGACGTCATAATTCCGAGCAGCAATGTTGAAGAGGGCCTGGTGAAGCTCAAAAGAGTGTTGCAAGCTGCAGGAAAGAATGGTCTACGCATAAATTGGTCGAAGTGTCAACTGTTGCAAGGGCAAGTTAGCTTCTTAGGGTATATAGTGCAAATGGGCACTATAACTCCGAGCAAGGAAAAGGCCTAGGCTATTGCAAATTTTCCGATACCCCGGGATAAAAAGGATATTCAGCGATTTTTGGGGCTGACATCCTATTTTCGTAGGTTTGTAGAGGGGTACGCAGTAATTGCAAAACAGTTGTGCGACATTTTGCGAAAGGAGGCAATGTTTGAATTTAAAGACTTGTAGCATGTCGCATTTGAACAATTGAAAGCAGTTTTGACCAGTGGACCTGCATTTAAATTGTATAGTCCTAGGTTACAAACGGAAATTCACACGGATGCTTGCAAGTTTGGTTTTGGTGGAGTCTTGTTGCAGAAAGACCCAGAATACTGGTTGTTTCATCCTGTTCAGTATATGAACCGTAAGACAAATCCAGCTGAAGAAATCCATACGAATTAGAAGTTCTTGCCGTCATGTCTGCTCTAATAAAATGGCGTGTGTACGTATTAGGCATAAAGTTTAAAATCATAACCGATTGCAATGCGTTTCCAATGACGATGAGGAAAAAAGAAGTGCCTTTGCGTGTAGCCAGATGGGTAATGTACTTGCAAGACTTCGACTATGAAATTGAGCATCGATCGGGTTCCAAAATGCGTCATGTTGACGCCTTGAGCCGTGTTTCCTGCTATGTGTTGACCGATAGCTTGGTACATCGCTTAAGAGAAGCACAGTTAGGGGATGAATGGACAAAGATAATTCGCCAAATTGTTGAGGAAAAGGGGAATGAAGATTTCTACATTGAAAACAAAATCTTGTATAAAGACCTGAATCGGGAGTTAATTGTTGTGCCGTGTCAAATGGAAACGGAAATCATTCGTATTACACACAAGCAGGGTCATTTTTCCGCTAATAAGACTCAGGATCTCATGGAGATAAACTATTTTATACCAAAACCAAAGGAGAAGGTGGCCCGAACTGTAGATAGTTGCAAAGAATGCATTATTATGAATGCTAAAACTGCGAAAAAGGAAGGATTTCTGACCCCGATAGATAAGGGAGACAGACCATTGTGTACTTATCATATCGATCACGTAGGGCCAATGTAGCTAACCAGCAAACGTTATAACCACATTCTAGTGGTGGTAGATGGGTTCTCCAAATTTGTGTGGTTGTACCCACCCGCAGCACTGGTGTTGATGAAGTTTTAAGCTGCTTAGAAAGGCAATCCGTCCTGTTTTTAAATCCAGAGCGAATTGTTTCTGATTAATTCACATCTTTTTAAAGACTATTGCAAAAAACAAAGCATAGCGCATCTGCTTATAGCTACCGGAGTACCGCGAGGAAATGGTCAGGTGGAGCGAATGCATAAAATAGTCGTGCCAATGCTTTCTAAGTTAAGCTATGATAGTCCTGGCAGTTGGCATAAACATTTGGGAAGAGTTCAGCAAGTGATCAACCGGACTGCACCCAGGAGCACAAAAGTATCCCCTTTCAAGAAAGTTTTATCTACGAGTTGGAAGTCGAACGAAGGGTAACGCGTGAGCAGGCGCGGGAAAATATCCAAAAGTTGCAAGATGAAAACAGAAGGCAATTTGATCTAAAAAAATAGTAAAAAGGATATTCAGTACAAAATAAACGATTTAGTAGCTATAAAGCGCACTCAGTATGGAACGGGATTAAAATAAAAGGGAAAATTTTTGGGGCCATATAAGGTGGTGGACGTTAAGAATCATGGTAGATGTGAAGATGAGAAACTAGGCAGTGGAGAAGGACCGTGTAAGACGACAACAGTTTCAGAGTATATGAAGTTGTGAGATTCCTTCGGGTCGAAGGCCGTGTCAGGAGGGCATCTTATAATATAAAATATATTTGTAAAAGTTAATCACTTTGAAAGAAATTATAATAAGAAACTGTGTAATTCTATAGTAATAAAGAATCTACAGAAATACATACATATATATAATTAAGTTTTACGCGTTCAGTTAATGTAAAAAAATATATTTCAATTTATTGAAGGTTACTTATGTTGAGTACAATCCGCTTTGGTTACCGAATCTGAACTAATTTATCTAACCATTGCCGTCGCTTAGCAAACTTCGCTCGACTCATAATTGAGTGAAGTTTGAGCTGCGTCAGCAATTATGCGTGGGATAATGCTATGGTGAGAACATTGATAGTGGCGTAATTTTAGGGTGAATTGTTTATGTCTACCAAAGGTGGACAGTTTGATCTTGCCCAATGTCAATGCTATCACCAGGCTCTTTTGTTTACAAGAATTGGAAATGTTTATACTTGTGCTTATGAGCTAAGTTATATTAAAGGGTGGGTGCGACTATGGATATGTCACTCCCCCAACCATTAGAAAAGAACCTGTCCTCAGGTGTTTAAGTTTGGGTATAGTACATTTTTTTCTTTTACAATTGGTGTATCTTCTACTATTGTAGGTATTTCTTCTGTTTTTGGTTTGTTATATTTTATAATTAATTTGTTAGGTATGCCTTTAAACTTATATGTTAAATACAGTGTTAAACTTATTAATATGATTACAAATATGGTTATTGTAACTATCTGGAATACATTGTTAAATTTTGTGTGTTCATTTATAATTTGTTTCGTTTGTACAAACGAAAGTGGTTCTAATTTTATAACATCATTGCTTACGTAAATGTTTTGAGTATAATCTAACATTTTGTTTGAAATTGAAATTTCATTAATTTGCAGGGAACAATTAAAGATTTTTATTATATTGTTTCCTTCTATTGTTATTTCGTTATTTATACAGTTATGGTTTAATATAGTTTCTGGTAAATTCCAAGTTAAAATTATATTTGGTTCAACATAGTTGATTTGAAAATTTTGTAAAGTTTTAGTATAACTACATTCTGATGTTATTTGGTTTAAAATTCCTGTCAAACATTCATTATTGATTAATTTTTTTGTTTCTTTGCTATAAACTTTTTTGTCTTGGGTAAAACTTTTTTCGTGAGCTATTTCTGACAAAATCTTATTATTATCATCCGGGTATGGAATTATTTTGAATACCGGGCTTTTTATTATTTCTCGAGGAATATGGGATAATATCAGAATTTCGTTTGTATCTGATTTAAAGTGGAAGTTTTTTTATTCAACAATTTCTCAGAGTTAACATGCAACACATAGTCATGTTTTAGTAATTTCGGGTTAAAAATGCCTAGTCTTGTGAGCTGCATACCCATCTCAATGTCTTCTATATATTCTGTAAAGTGTTGTAAGTTAAATATAAGGATATCTAATTTCTTTCCTTTTTGTTTCTCTTGATCTAGTTCATTCATAATTTCTATTCCTTTGTTTATAGCTTCTATTATGTGATTTAATTCGTTAACCTGAACGCTGTTTTCTGCTAAGCTGCTTATTTTTTGTTCAATTTCTGTCTTGTCTTCTTGATCTAATGTTCCAAATAAGTATTTATATACTGTTCCTACTATGTTAACTAAACGTCTTTTGCTGCGTTTGGCTATTTTTAAGCCGTTTATTTCTCTGTTTAGTTTTTCTACTAGGTATTCGATTTGTATTAGGTTATTAAATTCTTTACATTGTTCAATTAAGTTGTTAAAAGTTTCTTCGGTTTTTGTTATGTTAACCGTTAAACAGTGGAATTCATAATCTGTCGGAATGTCTATGGTTCCTGTTTTAAAAATGAGATAGAAATTATAATAAGAAACTTTGTAATTCTAAAGTAATAAAGAATCTACAGAAATACATACATATATATATATATATACTTATATACATATATACATATATACATATACATATATACATATATACATATATACATATATACATATATACATATACATATACATATATACATATACATATATACATATATACATATGTTGTAGTAGGGCGTCTGCAGGGCTTCCAGCTGAACTTTGCTACTTCTGTATCGTTGGGGGAGCGTTTCTGCTCTGCACAAATTTTTGGGGTTTTCAAGAAAAAACGTTTGTTCGCTTGCAGGCTATTTTTTCTTCTCTATTTTCAGAGTACATTACAATGTATTAGTGTAAGTGAGGTGAATTTCGTGTTCCCTGTACTGGTTCCGGAGTTACATGGCGGTTGGATGGCGACTGCCGGATACACTTCTTGTGTGAACACACTTCTTGTGTGAACATGCCGCCCACCTTGCAGTATTGCAAAAAGAAAAAGGGAGAGGGAAGTGGCTCTGTTCCTACTGGTGAGCGCAGGAGCCGGACAGTATCCATCCGAAGACCGTGTTTTGGGCCAGTGGTGCGCCGCCATGGCTCGGCAGGACGCCTTGGAGAATTAAATCTGGATAGATGTCCGAGCCCAAAACCAGATTGGAGATTTCCGGCTGGAACCAGCGATCGTCTGCCAATCGAACGTTGTTGAAAGGCTCGTTCAGTTTCTCGCTGACGAGCTTCGTTGGAGTTCGATACCGGAGATTTGGCATCACCTGCAGGATGACCTCTCGGTGGAAGCTAGAGGTCCTGGAACTGATAATGGCCGAGCAAGCGTTGTCTTTACCGACGCGGGTGACGGATAGCCCGGAGGCCTTTGCTAAGGATGCGTCGATAAGACTTACCGGACAGCACGGATCTAAAAGTGCCCGAGTGTCGAGGGTCGCCTTGCCGTTTTCAAGCCGGATGAGTGCTCTCGGGAGCACGGTTGTCCTTTTGTGTTCCATTAAAGTAGACAAGGAGATGGAACCAGCGGATGAAGGCGGCGCGGAGCGTCGCTCTTGGGCGCTTCTTGGAAATGAAGCAAGGGGTGATGGTCGCCCTGGCACTTGCGGCACTTGATCTACGGCACAGGACTCCCCGGAATGTTGGTGAGCCAGGCAGTTTGGGCAGTATTTGTTGACCAGAACTGCTCGGAGTCTCTTCTCTGGAGACAGCCGCACTTTCGCAGCGCGTGGACTCCTCGACATACTCGGCATCGGAGCGATTCCGTTGCCGGTCAGCTCTTGGATCGGCCTTGTTGTTGGCGTGGAGACATCGTGCTGTTACGTGAAGAAGGTTGAAAAAATACATAATAGACATTACTGATGCGGCTTTATACGGATGGTCCGCAGACCAATGGATCTAGAAAGGAGACTAGATTCTATCGGGAGCAGGATCAGCTTAGAGATCGGTCTCTTGGAGACACCTCGGGCTGTTAACACGTCGACCACTCGGACTCTTTGGTCGTCGCCAGGATAGGTCGTTTGGATTCGACCAAGACGCCAGTCATTAACTGGAAGATTATCTTCTTTAATACTGACTAGATTGTCCCGTTGTAAGTCTCGCGTTGGAGTTTGCCATTTGTTTCTTTTGTGTAACTCTAAAAGATACTCATGTTTCCAACGGAGACAGAACTGTTTGTCCAAAGCCTTCAAGCGCTGCCAGCGGTTGATGTAGGACGCGGCGTTTTCCTTGATCTCTGGCTCTGTTGCGGAAAGTAGAGAACCCCCGACTAGAAAATGACCGGGAGTCAGAGCTAGGAGATCAGTAGGATCTTCCGACATTGGAGATATCGGTCTTGAATTCAGGCATGCTTCAACTTTGGATAGGAGCGTGGAAAGCTCTTCGAAGGTGTATTTGGAGGTCGATGTAGACTTATAAAATAAATTTTTGAAACTCTTTACACCTGCCTCCCACAGGCCACCCATATGCGGTGCACTAGGAGGGTTGAAGTGCCACGACATTTTATGGAGACTGTAAGTGGCCTGGAGTTGAGTCTTAAGCGCTTCTACAAAATCGCGGGAGAGGACTTTGGCCGCTCCGACGAAGGTTTTGCCGTTGTCGGAATGCATTTGACTTGGGCACCCTCGTCGTGCCACAAATCTCGCAAATGCCGCTAGGAATTTTTCTGTGGTCAGGTCAGATGTAGCTTCTAGGTGGATGGCTTTGGTGCTGAAGAACACAAAGACGCACGACGACCTGTGTAATTTTTCACATCGAAGGGGCCTGCAAAATCGACTCCTGTGTGAGTGAACGGCCGAGAGAATGTGACTCTCTCCACAGGCAAGTCGCCCATGAGCTGCGTTTGCAATTTCTTTTTTCGAATGACGCAGATTTTGCAGGAATGGATTGTAGATTTGACCAACACCTTCAGCTTTGGAATCCAGTACTGTGATCGTATTAAACGCATCATGAGCTGGTTGCCTCCATGCAATGATATAAGATTGTTGAAAGCAGTCAGAAGACGCGAATATGCACATGTGTATGGTGTATGCTAACACTCGCAGGGCTCGATCGAACTTGGAGAAGCGCTCGAGGAAAGAAAATGAGGGAGCCGTGTTTGCGAGGTTTACTTTAATCGTACGTTGCTCTATTGTCGTATCTGGGAGGGGATCTGAAGGAATGGGCCATTGGTTCTGAGGTAGGCGTAACCATTCTGGCCCGTGCCACCACAGCTCATTGTTGATTAACACTTGTGGTGGGGGGGAGGACAAGAGATTGTTTTGTTGTGCTGAAAATGTACATGTAAGAATATCTATTCTGAAAATAGCAAATAAGAATAATTTGAAAACCTTAAATCTAAGTAACCGTGTGACAATTTTGTAAGATGCAGAGAAACGAGATTCTAAGTCTTCGTGTCAATCAGTTACACGAAAAATTAACAGATTTGCAATTGTGTACTCCAGGACGCAAAGCTGAACTGCAAGCAAGACTATTTGAACATTTTGGCATGGAAATAGAAGAAGAGGGTTCAGGTGATGATACGTCGGTTAATACAGCACCTATTGATGCAGAGTCCTGAAAGAGCTAGGTCGTGGTTAACACTGAAAGATGTTTATGGTAGCGTGTATAAATTTGATGGGTCGAGCTCGAAAAATATTGAACAGTGGGTGAGTGACTTAGAAGAATGCGCTATAACAGTACAGTGGAGCGAATTACAGTTATTTATCTATGCCAAACAGTTGCTTGAGGGTGCCGCTAAATCATTTATTCGTAGTCAGCGGGGTATTAATAACTGGGAAGCGCTAAAGAACGCATTGAAATATGAATTTGAGGTAAGATTGTCATAGACGTTTGGGAAAGCGACGGCAGAAAAAGGGCGAGACATTGTTAGAATTTTTATATGATTTGATGGAAATCTATCGATCTCGAGGATGAGAGTTTGATTGACTATTTTATAGAAGGCATACCGGATTCTAAAACTAACAAATCGCTATTGTATCAAGCAACTGTAATTGAGAAGCTGCAAGGTGCGTCAATTTTCACTACATTAGATTTGGCAAATGGATTTTTCCATGTTGAAACAGGCTCGCAAAAATACACATATTTGTGACACAAAATTGGCAGTATGAATTTTTATACGTGCCTTTCGGAATTTCAAACTCTCCAGCTGTGTTCACTAGATTTATAATGGCAGTTATGCGAGAATTAATCCAAAATAATATTGCGGTCGTTTATATGGACGACGTCATAATTCCGAGCAGCAATGTTGAAGAGGGCCTGGTGAAGCTCAAAAGAGTGTTGCAAGCTGCAGGAAAGAATGGTCTACGCATAAATTGGTCGAAGTGTCAACTGTTGCAAGGGCAAGTTAGCTTCTTAGGGTATATAGTGCAAATGGGCACTATAACTCCGAGCAAGGAAAAGGCCTAGGCTATTGCAAATTTTCCGATACCCCGGGATAAAAAGGATATTCAGCGATTTTTGGGGCTGACATCCTATTTTCGTAGGTTTGTAGAGGGGTACGCAGTAATTGCAAAACAGTTGTGCGACATTTTGCGAAAGGAGGCAATGTTTGAATTTAAAGACTTGTAGCATGTCGCATTTGAACAATTGAAAGCAGTTTTGACCAGTGGACCTGCATTTAAATTGTATAGTCCTAGGTTACAAACGGAAATTCACACGGATGCTTGCAAGTTTGGTTTTGGTGGAGTCTTGTTGCAGAAAGACCCAGAATACTGGTTGTTTCATCCTGTTCAGTATATGAACCGTAAGACAAATGCAGCTGAAGAAATCCATACGAATTAGAAGTTCTTGCCGTCATGTCTGCTCTAATAAAATGGCGTGTGTACGTATTAGGCATAAAGTTTAAAATCATAACCGATTGCAATGCGTTTCCAATGACGATGAGGAAAAAAGAAGTGCCTTTGCGTGTAGCCAGATGGGTAATGTACTTGCAAGACTTCGACTATGAAATTGAGCATCGATCGGGTTCCAAAATGCGTCATGTTGACGCCTTGAGCCGTGTTTCCTGCTATGTGTTGACCGATAGCTTGGTACATCGCTTAAGAGAAGCACAGTTAGGGGATGAATGGACAAAGATAATTCGCCAAATTGTTGAGGAAAAGGGGAATGAAGATTTCTACATTGAAAACAAAATCTTGTATAAAGACCTGAATCGGGAGTTAATTGTTGTGCCGTGTCAAATGGAAACGGAAATCATTCGTATTACACACAAGCAGGGTCATTTTTCCGCTAATAAGACTCAGGATCTCATGGAGATAAACTATTTTATACCAAAACCAAAGGAGAAGGTGGCCCGAACTGTAGATAGTTGCAAAGAATGCATTATTATGAATGCTAAAACTGCGAAAAAGGAAGGATTTCTGACCCCGATAGATAAGGGAGACAGACCATTGTGTACTTATCATATCGATCACGTAGGGCCAATGTAGCTAACCAGCAAACGTTATAACCACATTCTAGTGGTGGTAGATGGGTTCTCCAAATTTGTGTGGTTGTACCCCACCCGCAGCACTGGTGTTGATGAAGTTTTAAGCTGCTTAGAAAGGCAATCCGTCCTGTTTTTAAATCCAGAGCGAATTGTTTCTGATTAATTCACATCTTTTTAAAGACTATTGCAAAAAACAAAGCATAGCGCATCTGCTTATAGCTACCGGAGTACCGCGAGGAAATGGTCAGGTGGAGCGAATGCATAAAATAGTCGTGCCAATGCTTTCTAAGTTAAGCTATGATAGTCCTGGCAGTTGGCATAAACATTTGGGAAGAGTTCAGCAAGTGATCAACCGGACTGCACCCAGGAGCACAAAAGTATCCCCTTTCAAGAAAGTTTTATCTACGAGTTGGAAGTCGAACGAAGGGTAACGCGTGAGCAGGCGCGGGAAAATATCCAAAAGTTGCAAGATGAAAACAGAAGGCAATTTGATCTAAAAAAATAGTAAAAAGGATATTCAGTACAAAATAAACGATTTAGTAGCTATAAAGCGCACTCAGTATGGAACGGGATTAAAATAAAAGGGAAAATTTTTGGGGCCATATAAGGTGGTGGACGTTAAGAATCATGGTAGATATGAAGATGAGAAACTAGGCAGTGGAGAAGGACCGTGTAAGACGACAACAGTTTCAGAGTATATGAAGTTGTGAGATTCCTTCGGGTCGAAGGCCGTGTCAGGAGGGCATCTTATAATATAAAATATATTTGTAAAAGTTAATCACTTTGAAAGAAATTATAATAAGAAACTGTGTAATTCTATAGTAATAAAGAATCTACAGAAATACATACATATATATAATTAAGTTTTACGCGTTCAGTTAATGTAAAAAAATATATTTCAATTTATTGAAGGTTACTTATGTTGAGTACAATCCGCTTTGGTTACCGAATCTGAACTAATTTATCTAACCATTGCCGTCGCTTAGCAAACTTCGCTCGACTCATAATTGAGTGAAGTTTGAGCTGCGTCAGCAATTATGCGTGGGATAATGCTATGGTGAGAACATTGATAGTGGCGTAATTTTAGGGTGAATTGTTTATGTCTACCAAAGGTGGACAGTTTGATCTTGCCCAATGTCAATGCTATCACCAGGCTCTTTTGTTTACAAGAATTGGAAATGTTTATACTTGTGCTTATGAGCTAAGTTATATTATAGGGTGGGTGCGACTATGGATATGTCACTCCCCCAACCATTAGAAAAGAACCTGTCCTCAGGTGTTTAAGTTTGGGTATAGTACATTTTTTTCTTTTACAATTGGTGTATCTTCTACTATTGTAGGTATTTCTTCTGTTTTTGGTTTGTTATATTTTATAATTAATTTGTTAGGTATGCCTTTAAACTTATATGTTAAATACAGTGTTAAACTTATTAATATGATTACAAATATGGTTATTGTAACTATCTGGAATACATTGTTAAATTTTGTGTGTTCATTTATAATTTGTTTCGTTTGTACAAACGAAAGTGGTTCTAATTTTATAACATCATTGCTTACGTAAATGTTTTGAGTATAATCTAACATTTTGTTTGAAATTGAAATTTCATTAATTTGCAGGGAACAATTAAAGATTTTTATTATATTGTTTCCTTCTATTGTTATTTCGTTATTTATACAGTTATGGTTTAATATAGTTTCTGGTAAATTCCAAGTTAAAATTATATTTGGTTCAACATAGTTGATTTGAAAATTTTGTAAAGTTTTAGTATAACTACATTCTGATGTTATTTGGTTTAAAATTCCTGTCAAACATTCATTATTGATTAATTTTTTTGTTTCTTTGCTATAAACTTTTTTGTCTTGGGTAAAACTTTTTTCGTGAGCTATTTCTGACAAAATCTTATTATTATCATCCGGGTATGGAATTATTTTGAATACCGGGCTTTTTATTATTTCTCGAGGAATATGGGATAATATCAGAATTTCGTTTGTATCTGATTTAAAGTGGAAGTTTTTTTATTCAACAATTTCTCAGAGTTAACATGCAACACATAGTCATGTTTTAGTAATTTCGGGTTAAAAATGCCTAGTCTTGTGAGCTGCATACCCATCTCAATGTCTTCTATATATTCTGTAAAGTGTTGTAAGTTAAATATAAGGATATCTAATTTCTTTCCTTTTTGTTTCTCTTGATCTAGTTCATTCATAATTTCTATTCCTTTGTTTATAGCTTCTATTATGTGATTTAATTCGTTAACCTGAACGCTGTTTTCTGCTAAGCTGCTTATTTTTTGTTCAATTTCTGTCTTGTCTTCTTGATCTAATGTTCCAAATAAGTATTTATATACTGTTCCTACTATGTTAACTAAACGTCTTTTGCTGCGTTTGGCTATTTTTAAGCCGTTTATTTCTCTGTTTAGTTTTTCTACTAGGTATTCGATTTGTATTAGGTTATTAAATTCTTTACATTGTTCAATTAAGTTGTTAAAAGTTTCTTCGGTTTTTGTTATGTTAACCGTTAAACAGTGGAATTCATAATCTGTCGGAATGTCTATGGTTCCTGTTTTAAAAATGAGATAGAAATTATAATAAGAAACTTTGTAATTCTAAAGTAATAAAGAATCTACAGAAATACATACATATATATATATATATACTTATATACATATATACATATATACATATACATATATACATATATACATACATACATATATACATATATACATATACATATATACATATATACATATATACATATATACATATACATATATACATATGTTGTAGTAGGGCGTCTGCAGGGCTTCCAGCTGAACTTTGCTACTTCTGTATCGTTGGGGGAGCGTTTCTGCTCTGCACAAATTTTTGGGGTTTTCAAGAAAAAACGTTTGTTCGCTTGCAGGCTATTTTTTCTTCTCTATTTTCAGAGTACATTACAATGTATTAGTGTAAGTGAGGTGAATTTCGTGTTCCCTGTACTGGTTCCGGAGTTACATGGCGGTTGGATGGCGACTGCCGGATACACTTCTTGTGTGAACACACTTCTTGTGTGAACATGCCGCCCACCTTGCAGTATTGCAAAAAGAAAAAGGGAGAGGGAAGTGGCTCTGTTCCTACTGGTGAGCGCAGGAGCCGGACAGTATCCATCCGAAGACCGTGTTTTGGGCCAGTGGTGCGCCGCCATGGCTCGGCAGGACGCCTTGGAGAATTAAATCTGGATAGATGTCCGAGCCCAAAACCAGATTGGAGATTTCCGGCTGGAACCAGCGATCGTCTGCCAATCGAACGTTGTTGAAAGGCTCGTTCAGTTTCTCGCTGACGAGCTTCGTTGGAGTTCGATACCGGAGATTTGGCATCACCTGCAGGATGACCTCTCGGTGGAAGCCTCTCCTGGAACTGATAATGGCCGAGCAAGCGTTGTCTTTACCGACGCGGGTGACGGATAGCCCGGAGGCCTTTGCTAAGGATGCGTCGATAAGACTTACCGGACAGCACGGATCTAAAAGTGCCCGAGTGTCGAGGGTCGCCTTGCCGTTTTCAAGCCGGATGAGTGCTCTCGGGAGCACGGTTGTCCTTTTGTGTTCCATTAAAGTAGACAAGGAGATGGAACCAGCGGATGAAGGCGGCGCGGAGCGTCGCTCTTGGGCGCTTCTTGGAAATGAAGCAAGGGGTGATGGTCGCCCTGGCACTTGCGGCACTTGATCTACGGCACAGGACTCCCCGGAATGTTGGTGAGCCAGGCAGTTTGGGCAGTATTTGTTGACCAGAACTGCTCGGAGTCTCTTCTCTGGAGACAGCCGCACTTTCGCAGCGCGTGGACTCCTCGACATACTCGGCATCGGAGCGATTCCGTTGCCGGTCAGCTCTTGGATCGGCCTTGTTGTTGGCGTGGAGACATCGTGCTGTTACGTGAAGAAGGTTGAAAAAATACATAATAGACATTACTGATGCGGCTTTATACGGATGGTCCGCAGACCAATGGATCTAGAAAGGAGACTAGATTCTATCGGGAGCAGGATCAGCTTAGAGATCGGTCTCTTGGAGACACCTCGGGCTGTTAACACGTCGACCACTCGGACTCTTTGGTCGTCGCCAGGATAGGTCGTTTGGATTCGACCAAGACGCCAGTCATTAACTGGAAGATTATCTTCTTTAATACTGACTAGATTGTCCCGTTGTAAGTCTCGCGTTGGAGTTTGCCATTTGTTTCTTTTGTGTAACTCTAAAAGATACTCATGTTTCCAACGGAGACAGAACTGTTTGTCCAAAGCCTTCAAGCGCTGCCAGCGGTTGATGTAGGACGCGGCGTTTTCCTTGATCTCTGGCTCTGTTGCGGAAAGTAAAGAACCCCCGACTAGAAAATGACCGGGAGTCAGAGCTAGGAGATCAGTAGGATCTTCCGACATTGGAGATATCGGTCTTGAATTCAGGCATGCTTCAACTTTGGATAGGAGCGTGGAAAGCTCTTCGAAGGTGTATTTGGAGGTCGATGTAGACTTATAAAATAAATTTTTGAAACTCTTTACACCTGCCTCCCACAGGCCACCCATATGCGGTGCACTAGGAGGGTTGAAGTGCCACGACATTTTATGGAGACTGTAAGTGGCCTGGAGTTGAGTCTTAAGCGCTTCTACAAAATCGCGGGAGAGGACTTTGGCCGCTCCGACGAAGGTTTTGCCGTTGTCGGAATGCATTTGACTTGGGCACCCTCGTCGTGCCACAAATCTCGCAAATGCCGCTAGGAATTTTTCTGTGGTCAGGTCAGATGTAGCTTCTAGGTGGATGGCTTTGGTGCTGAAGAACACAAAGACGCACACGTAGCCTTTTGTAATAAGACAGGCTCGACCTGTGTAATTTTTCACATCGAAGGGGCCTGCAAAATCGACTCCTGTGTGAGTGAACGGCGAGAGAATGTGACTCTCTCCACAGGTAAGTAGCCCATGAGCTGCGTTTGCAGTTTCTTTTTTTAGATGACGCAGATTTTGCAGGAATGGATTGTGGATTTGACCAACACCTTCAGCTTTGGAATCCAGTTCTGTGATCGTATTAAACGCATCATGAGCTGGTTGCCTCCATGCAAGGATATAAGATGGGTGAAAGCAGTCAGAAGACGCGAATATGCACATGTGTATGGTGTATGCTAACACTCGCAGGGCTCGATCGAACTTGGAGAAGCGCTCGAGGAAAGAAAATGAGGGAGCCGTGTTTGCGAGGTTTACTTTAATCGTACGTTGCTCTATTGTCGTATCTGGGAGGGGATCTGAAGGAATGGGCCATTGGTTCTGAGGTAGGCGTAACCATTCTGGCCCGTGCCACCCCAGCTCATTGTTGATTAACACTTGTGGTGGGGCACCTCTGCTCGCTAGGTCCGCTGGATTGTACTCGGATCGTACATGGGACCATTTATTGGAGTTGGTGGCCTTAGTAATTTTTGCGACTCTGTTTGCTACAAAGGTAGTCCAGGCGCATGGTGGCTTATGAAGCAAAGCTAGCATAATTGTGGAATCTATCCAATAGAACCAGTCGCCGCCAGCGGAAGGTAGCTGGGGACTGAGTGCAGCGGATAACTCTTACAGAAGTGCTGCTCCGCACAGCTCTAGTCGTTGCAAGGATACCGTCTTGACCGGAGCGCTGTTAGGAGATGTACTGAGATGCGATCTTGTATCTTATGCACGCTGCAAAGCGGCACAAAACCCGTGGTATTGAATAGTCCCCTGTGGGCGGAATTCGACCCATCTAGGGATGCGAATAGCACTAAGGCCCGGATACTCTTGCAGAAATTAATTCCACTTACTGAGAAGACTCTCAGGTAGCGGATCGTCCCAGCCCAGTTCTTGGAGCCAGATCTCCTGCATGAATATTTTTGCCTGAATAATGACTGGACCCAGCCAACCTGCTGGATCGAACAGTTTGGTCATCTGTGAAAGGACTTCACGTTTGGAGACGGACTGTTTGGTTGTTAGCTCGGATGGAGCGAAAAAGAACTCATCGGTGTCAGCTTTCCATCTGATCCCGAGAGTCTTTGCCGAACAGGCTTCTTTGATCTCTAAGAAGTCGGCGCGAAGCAAGTGGTCCTTGGGAATCGCTCTTAGCAAGTCCTTTTCATTGGATGTCCATTTTCGCAAGGGGAACCCGGCAGATTCAAGGGCTTTGCGGAGTTCTGCAATTGCTTGATCTGCCGTTGATTTGGAATTGGGTCCCGCTAGTACATCGTCGACATACATATTGTTTGCGATAATGTGACTTGCTAGGGGATAGAGCGAACGAACGTCACTGATGTAGTACCCGGATGGCTAAAAAGGGAACACAGTTAACTCCAAACGTGACTGTGCCGAGTTCGAAGTCACGAAGTTCGTTGTCCTTTGTTCGAAACAGAATCCTCTGATAGGGCGTGTGTTTGGGATGCACAAGTATCTGCCGATACATTTTCGTGATATCGGCGTTGAAGACATATCGGAAGAAGCGCCATCTTAGAATTTGAATGGTTAAGTCGAATTGCAGAACGGGCCCTGCATGATTCACATCGTTCAGACTTTTACCATTCGATGACGGGTGGGTGGCATTAAATACAACGCGGAGCTTGGTCGTGGTGCTGTCAGGCTTGTGAACAGCATGGTGTGGTAGATAAAAGTTATCCGAACCATTGCTTGGAGGGACTTGTCGAATGTGACCTAAGTCCAGATATTCCTGGATCACCGCATCGTACTGCTCCTTAAGGGGGGCATTTTTTGCCAGACGATTCTCATTTCGTAGAAATTGAGCTAGTGCGATGGACCTTGAATGGCCTAAGTGGATGTGATCGGAATTCTTTAATGGTAGTGTGACCAAGTATCTTCCGTTTTTATCCCTTTTAGTGGTTTTTTGGAAAGTGCGCTCACAAAACAGGTCGGATTCCTTTTCCAGCTTTACTGGAATATCCTCCACCTCCCAAAATTTTGTGAGCAGTTTATCCAAGCTCGCATTGGATTCAGCGAGACTTGAGTCGAAAAGGATGCGACAGATCTGGCACTGGTCTTAGAAACGGGGCCTGTAAGGATCCAGCCGAAAATCGTTTCTTGACCAAGGAGAGTGCCACATATTTTGTGATGGGAACCACCTAACAATATGGATGGGAGGATATCGGCGCCGAGAAGCACGTTTATCTGTGAGCTTCTATAGAAAGAGGGATCGGCCAAGTGTAATTTTGGAAGTTCTTCCAAAGCGGTTTGGGGGATGGTGTAGGAGGGCAAATTGCCTGCTAGCTTTGGAAGAACATAAGCCGAGGTTTCAATATGAACCCTGGGCTTTATCGGAGAGACAATATTAAAATGGCAAAGTTTTTGAGGTTGAGCTGAAATAGCTTGATTCAAACCGGAGACCTGTGCGTCGACGGGTTGATAAGGAAGTTTAACCCTTTTGAACAATCGCTCTGAAATAAAGGTCGCTTCAGACCCAGAGTCGATTAATGCCCGAGCTGTATACTTTGTGCCCAAATGACACACTTGGATGACAGCCGTGCCGAGGAAAACACCATGTGAGTTTGCGGAAAAGTAGTTTTGTACGGTAGCTTGGGTTGAAGTCGAAGTGGACTGTATAGACGAAGGAGGGTTCAAAACTATTGGTGTTGTGGAAGCTGAGGTCACCTGGGGTCTGTCACGGTGGAGCAGCGTGTTGTGACGTCCCTTGCACGTGAAACAACTATGTGCGCTGGTGCAGTCTTTCAACTGGTGCAGTCTGGCGAAGCAGTTTAAGCATAACTTTTGTTGCTTAATGACGGAAACTCTCTCGGGTACGGACATTTGTAGAAAACGTGGGCATAGACGCACGGAATGGTTTTCCTTCTGACACAATTTGCAGTGTTGTGACTTTGTAGTCACTGTTGCTTCGAAAGTTCTCAGGTGGTTGGACTCTTTTCTTGTGGGCTTGGACTGGGGTGGCGTATGTGCGGTAGGTCGTACATCCTCTATCGCCTCCAAGGTGCGATATCGGTCGATCAGAAATGAATTCATCTCGGACCATTGAGGTATCTCTGCCTTATCGTGGAGTGATTGTTCCCATAACGACATCGTGAGCTTAGGCAATTTAGAGGAGCACAAGAAAATAAGCAGACAATCCCAATTTTCCGTGCTCACCCTGAACAAGTCGAGAGCCGTTAAACATCCCTGGATTGTGCCCTGAAGCTCTTTAAGGGCGGCTCCAGACTCTTGTGTTGCTGAGGGGAGATTGAAAAGAATTTTCAGTTGACTATTGACTAATAGTCGCTTATTCTCAAATCTCTCCGTCAGGCTCGCCCACTGAAAGCTGACTGAAAGCCGTCATTCGTGAGCGGGGACTTGGAGACAATTGCCCTAGCTTCGCCGCTGGTTCTGGAATTTAGATGGAACAATTTTTCCACCGGCGTCAATCTTGGATTGTTAATATAAACCGCTGTAAACAAGTCTCGGAAAGTAGGCCAGCGTAGGTAATCTCCACTGAAAACTTCAGTGTCGCATGGCGGGAGACTGCAACCCCTGGACATGATGAAGTTGGAGGCGGTTTGCTCAGCTTGTCTATTTAAAGCCGTGGCTCTTTCTATTTTTTCACTTAGTTCAGCCGCACAACGCTCGTAAACGGAGTACGAGTAATCATGTTTGGCTTGCGTAGCCACCAGGTCACTGCTGCTGCAAGCGCCTTGGTTGAGAGCTTTGGAACATAAAGTCTTAATCTGATCTCGTCGGACTTGGAGAGTGAACAGTGACACGTCACTGTCCGCTGCGTCATTGATCTTCACTTCAAACTGGCCTAGTCGGTCAGTTATAGAAACAAAGTCGTTCAGTGCCATTTCGCTTGACTTCTGCATTTTTTGCGTAGTTGAACGGGTAATTTTTGGGATAATATCTCTTGTTGGAACCGGACTCACAGTCTTGCGGACGGTTGTGCTGGAACTCTCGACCTTGAGTTTCCCGAAAACTGCACTAGATGAGGTTAAAGGTCGCTTTGACTCCTTAACGGACGGTGCTGTGTGTCGTTTGTGGCTGTTTTGATCACCACCGATTGGCATACTAGGCTCTTCACAGAGCCAGAAATTGTAATAACCAGGTGAAATGTGATCAAATACAAATAATTTGAATCAGCCGAGCGAAAACGGACTAAGAAATGGCACAGGAACAATGGAATCGAGATATCAGAAAAAAATGGAATGACCGAAATGGCGTTCACTATTGAGTCCAACGAAATCGGAAAGTTTTGTTAAATTAATTATTTTACCAATAATTTACTAAATTGATGCTTATTGCTTATTAATTGTTGAGCTCAAGAAAAGGACGTTTATTCTAAACGCAGCTCAATGGAAGGTTTTCTGTCATAGAATTATTTGTATAATTTGTTATTTTATGAAAAATCGCACGGATATTCGATTTATTATGCAACTTGGAAACGTCTTGACTTATAATTATGATTTATAAATTTTTATAAGAATAAGAAAAAGTAATGCATATGTTTGTATTTTATTAAGTTAAGAACGCAGCTCAATGGCAAAGTGGAAACATACAAAATATAAAAGTTTCTCAGAAAAAGTGTATCGAAAAACGATCTTGATACTTGACAATCCTGATGTTTGTTTACCTTTTGCACTTGCCAATTAATTGGTAAAAATAAATGTATAAATTGATCTTGAAGCTGCAGTGGAGGAAAAATAGCAAACGATACACATATAATATGATGTGCGTGTGTGTGTATAGTTGCAGGTGAATTTGCACAGTGTGGTTGTAATTAACTAAAGACCAATCAGAATTGTGTGTCTTATTTTTTATATTTAGGTATGTGATTATTTGGTGAAGGTTAGAATGGAGAAGCGCATACACTTGGTGTTCAACGGAGCGAAAGCCTATGTGTGCAGATATGTCTTGATGTAGTTGCGTACATCAATATGGCGATTGGTTAAATTTTTGGGTATGCACTTGTACATATATGTATATACATATGTACATATGTACAGACACCAATATGGCGACCTTATTGGAGTCACTTTCTGTTTTATTTGTTTTAATATTTGTCACTTTGTAGATGCCTTTATGGCCACAAACAATATTTTATTTGCGGTTTTTTGTTTTTGAATTTTTTAAACACAATTGCCACTCGCTTTAACCACGGACATGTGAAGCGAAAAAATATGTTCAGACACACAAATATGACTTAATCGGACTGGTGCACTGCTACTTATCTGGTTTGAATGTGTAGCTGTTCCTGGGACCTTTTATTGCAGATCCACCAATGCTTGCTGGGGCGAACTGGACATGCCAAATGTAGCTGAAGTATCCGGCTCGAAGGACCAAAATGTTGTAGAAGGGCGTCTGCAGGGCTTCCAGCTGAACTTTGCTAATTCTGTATCGTTGGGGGAGAGTTTCTGCTATGCACAAAGGTGCAGGTTTTCGAGAAAACACGTTTCTCGCTTGCAGGTTATTTTTTCTTCTCTATTTTCAGAGTACATTACAATGTATTAGTGTAAGTGAGGTGAATTTCGTGTTCCCTGTACTGGTCCCGGAGTTACATGGCGGTTGGATGGCGACTGCCGGATACACTTCTTGTGTGAACACACTTGTGTGAACAACATATATACATATACAAATAAAAAATACATATACATCTACATTATTGTGGATGACGTTTCGCCCTCAAACTCATTTTCAAGGATTTATATGGAAAATTATTTGAGACGAGTTCCACAATTTTCGCAAAATCTAAACTCCTTCGGTAGAAATGCGATTCAAAGATATTTTGGGAGAAGTTTTAAGTCGTGTCCGATTTGCCTCAAATTTATTTTCAAAGCTCTACGCACGATGTGGGAAATTCCACCTACAACAGTGGTTAATTAATTAAAAACGCAACTTTTTTGTTAACAATCGGATCGGCCTCAAACTCATTTTCAAAGATCTTTGCTCAAATTTATTTAGGGGTGTTACACACCTATTGGAAAATCCATCCATTGGTGGGAATGGCTGTCAAAGATTTGGTGGGTGAAGTTTCGCGCTTAAATTCATCTCCAAGGATCCATTATAAAAATCAATTGAGACCTGTTTTAGATTTTTCGCAGAAAAAAGGTGCAATTCAAACATATTTTGGGGATGTTTTAATTTTTTTCGATTTGCATCAAAATTATTTTTAAGGCTATACATAACAACTTCATGAATATGTGCTTTAACGATTTGACAAATTCAACCCGCAACAGTGGTAAATTGGTGGAAAACGTTGGTATGAAAGTTGATTATTTAATGTCCGATCAGTTTTAAAATCAATGTCAAACCTTTTTGAGAGCATTTATTTAATACGTGCCAGGGGCAAGGTCGGGCTATACCCGCTAGTATATTTTATATGTATTTTAAGTAATTGGAGTGATCAAACGAGAGTGAAACAATTAAGAGGTTCTAGTCTGGAGCTTCCGACTATGGGATACCCTAAACCCTCTTCTTCCAACATCAAATGTATATATATATATTCTATTTTAGTGGTTATGTCAAGTTTGGTGACTTTAGCTCTTATTATTTACCAAAATTGCCAAAAAAAACGGGATATCCATATCGATTTTTATCGATTGCTTGGAAACGAAATAAGTTATCGATTATCGGAAACAAACTCGATCTGCTCGAGAACTAGGAGCACCTACATCTAAAATTTCAAGTCTCTAGCTCTTATAGGTTCAAAGAGACTTGCGTTCATACATACGGACGAACGGACGGACGGACAGACAGACAGACGGACGGACGGACGGACAGACGGACATGGCTAGATCGACTTGATGCTGATCAAGAATATATATACTTTATGGGGTCGGAGATGCATCCTTCTGCCTGTTACATACATTTGGATTTTGCACAAATACAATATACGCTTATACCCATTTTTAATGGGTTCAGGGTATAAATATGAGTAGCAACCCGCAAGAAAACCATAATGATAACCCGACATCAGCAGTGGCATCTGTGCCAACTCCTGCATTGTCTACCGATCAGTGGCTTGCTATTTTGGAAATGCATTATCGGAATTTTATGGAATTGCACATTTCCATAACGCAGGCGTCTGCGAGTCAGCAAAATCATGTGGATTTACCAAAATTTAACCTCAATGGTGTGCAACAGCAAGCAAAATTATAGATGAGCAGCCGGTCGATGGAAGCGTGGTTATTGTGTTGTTGAGCAGCTGTATGTAGGGCAGTGCTTCACCGTGGCTTACGCAGATCTGTTATCCCGGGAACAGTTCAAAGAATTGTTTGTGCAGCGTTTCGAAATTAAGGAAACTTCAGCAGCTACATTCTTGAACCTGCTGCGAGTGCCTTGCACTATATGCAAGCCGCATGGTCACGACCCTAACATCAAAATAGCGAAACATGAGTACAGAGGAAATAGCTGCATCAACTGTGCTTGCACGCATGGCAAATTTCGACAGTCGTTTGCAGCGCATGGTGTTCTCGTCCAATATACAAACGAGAAGTCAACTTCAAATGGAACTGACAAAAAGCGCAGTGCTAAAGTTTCTGATGAAGGTAGTGGTGACTACAAGCGAGCAAAAGTTGTGTGCCACTTACGCAAGAAAACAGGACACAAAATGGCGGACTGTAAGCTTAAACGTTCTGAATCGGAAAATAAACCACAGCGAGACTTGCGGAGTGTAAACTGTTACCGATGTGGACAACTTGGACATCTTGCAATTCACTGCGCGAGTAATGCAACAAAATCTGGAGTGGTTTCCGAGAAGAAATGTAATCAGTGCTCTGTGTCTGTGCCAAAGGAAGTTATGATACACCGAGGTGAGGCCTTTCCAATTTATTTTGACTTTGGAGCGGAGTGCTCGCTTATTCGAAGCAGTGTTGCCGATAATTTTGATGGCAAGCTCCAAAAGTTATGCATATGTTCGATTAACGCAAATATCATAAAAATACTATTTTATATATATTATTATATCAGAAAAGCATCTCACCAATGATATTGTAATCTGCTCCTTCATTTAATATTGATACTGAATTACTTGGTATCGACAAAGAAAACTTGACTAAATAACTTAAAAACTATTCAGCAGCATTTATTGATGGTATCTCTTGCACAAAGGTTAATACAGGTGAAATCACCATTAGGTTAATAGACCCTTACAAGACGGTGCAGAGGCGTTCATATAAATTTAATTAATTGTTAAACTGTAACATCATTTGACCTTGTTGTTATTCCTATCCTAGTCCTATATTATTGGTTAAAAAGAAAAATGGATCAGACCGCCTTTGCATTGATTATCGTGAGCTAAACACCAGTACGGTTTCTGATAGGTTTCCTTTGCCACTTATTAATGACCAAATTGCTCAACTCAGGGGTTCAAAGTATTTTACGTGTTTAGATATGGCTAGCGGGTACCATAAGATTCACCCTGATACTATTGAATATACTGCTTTTGTGACATCTGAAGGGCAATACAAGTATTTGGCAATGCCAAATACGTGATAGTGTACATGGACGATATCATGGTAATATCACCAACAATAGAATTGGGTTTTGAGAGATGTGCTGACTACGGCTGGATTCTCATTCAATATTGCTAAATGTAGGTTTCTAAAAGCTACTGTAGAGTACATGGGGTATGTGGTGCGAGCTGGAGAGTTGGGACCTAATCCGCCACCAACAATTAGTAGTGTGTGAAAATTCATTGGATTGGGGTCTTATTTCCGTAAATTCGTGCCTCAATTCTCTCAGATTATGAAACTGATATATTCACTAACTTCGAGCAAAAACGTTTAGTTGGAATGATGAATTGAAAGCAAATAGAAAACAAATCATTGCGGTTCTTACAAATGAGCCAGTGCTTATAATATTTGACCACAGTATCCGAGGCAATTTATATGCAAGGAATATTTTAGTAAAACAACTTCCCCTGCTGAGTCCAGATACCATTCTTATGAATTGGAAACCTTGGGAGTTGTTAAGTCTGTTAGGCATTTTCGGCATTATTTGCTTGGTTGTGAATTCGTTGTGTATACAGATTGCATATTTACAGTCTTGGCAGGATGCTCTTGGCGAGGTACAGCTTGCGTTGAATTAGTTAACAGTTAGTAATTGGGTATTAGAAAACGTAAATAACCAGGCTACGACAAAATCAGATTCGATAAAAATAAATCGGCTGTCATTAGACACAAAGTTGAGGACTATGTTCTATTGAAAAATGAAGAGCGGCATCAGACCATGCTGGATGCAAAGTTTAAAGGACCAATTTTGGTTAGTGACGTTTTAGAAGGCGACAGGTACATTTTGAAGTTTGCATAATAAGAGAACATATAAATATTGCCATGAGGATTTGAGAAAGATGCCAGATGGTTATGTTCCGGAGGAATTGGAATACCCGCCTGAGATTTGTCAACATTATTGTGAGATATCCGTGTGAGAGGATATATTGCGCGAAAAAAATTGTCCATTTATGATGTGGTTAGTTGCAATGAATGGCAGAAGACCATGGAGATGGTGTTTGAGAATTCGAGTGGAAATAACCTGGCGAATGTATAATTGATGCATTGTTGTGGCATTGCAATATTTGGTCGATTTTGGAAAGTTAGAACATGGCGTGAGGCGCTTTTAACGGAACCATGCTCATAATCAAACCGAAATCATAGAGAAAATAACTATAGTCGAATTGTGAACCCTTAATATACAACTCACTAAAATGTTAAGACATCCAATTATTTAATGAAACAAGATATTAATATTGAGATATAAAATGAAAATTTAAATTAAGAAATGTGATTTGGATAACGTCTGTTAATTTACTTTTAGATTGTATGGTAAAGTCTGTTGATGTTCTATTGTACACGAGGTCGTGAAAGTGTCAGTATATATTATAGACGACACTGTAGTAGAACACTTTTGTGACTACAGTGTGACTACTGCGCTGTTGTTCCGTTATTCGCCAGATGGTCAGCTTAGTTCGATGCAGATGTAGAGAAATGTTGCGTAAGGTCATAAGAGGCGTACGTGCCAAAATTATGTTAGACTGAGGTTTCAAGAAAGAGTTACGCAGGAACCCGCAAGAAAACCATAATGATAACCCGACAAAAATCAACATCCGTCTATTGCTGATGTTACGTTTTTGGGCTTATGTAGCAACATAGTGTTACAATGTTGTGCGCACTTTTGGTCAAATACAGGGTGTTAGAGTCACTCACACAATGAAGATTGTCTATGATGGCTTCCTTAGTTGAGGCTTAGGGGTGCCATCTTGAGGGCCCTAAGGATGCTATGGCAGAGATGTCGGGTGAGGGTGTGTCCATTGGAATGAATGAAATTTTCCTTGGTTTACATACCCATACTACGCTTTTTATTGTGGCGGCTAACGAAAACAGGGTATAAACTAAAAAGATGTGGTTTGTCACGATGCTTTTCATCTGAATAATGTCGTTTCGGCTAGTTAAAGCTTGCAGATGAAGTTTATGTAGGCTTATTTCTTCGATGGTGTTGTTAATTGTCAAATCATCAAAAGCTTGTATCGATAGCTGATTTGTTTCTTCATATTTCCATTCTGAATCGTATAAGTTACATAATTGGGTAAAATGAACATTTTCGATTTATTTATAGGTAATGGAACAATCAAATATCGGTATCTTAATATTAAAAATAACTATTTTTCCTGTAAATAAGCTTCTAATGTTAGTAATCAGTGGGAAAGACTCACTCACTAATACGATTCCTAATACGCTCAGCACTCTCCTAATGAACTTCAAGTTCAGAGTTCTTCTTAAGCAACCGAAGTTTTATTAATAAAGTGCCATTAGAACAACCATTGGTTTTTCATTTCACATTTGTGCTGCCGAACTGCATTTCTGTTTACATGTTTGTGTGCAATTCCACACAGTCCAATATAATTATTGTTGTTCCGAGACGCACAAATAAAACACGACGATTATAATTAATTTAATAATATTAATTATTTATCTATTATAAGTAAGGAAAAGCACTATACATCAACTCAAAGTTCCACAATTGTCAGCGGGGTGTACTCAGCCACAATAGTGGGTATTTAATGAATACCACAAAAAGTAAAAATAATTTATCCGTCACTATTCAAAGAATAATATAGCATCCCTGTTTTTTCTAGCCAAGCGATTCCGCCTAGTATGCCAACTGGCAAAGGGGTAGAGAAAAAATACCAATTAGGAGTTCCGTCCGCAAACACCTCAAAAGCTTCTCCGTCTCCAACAACATCCCATAGAGTCAAAAGGGAAACATCGTCCCGGACTAAAAGGGAATCATCCGCATCCACGCCAAGGGGAATTGTTAAGGCACCTCTTAGTTCGAGGACAAGTCTGATAGAGACTGATAAAAATAAGTCTCCCGCCGTCCAAAGCTTAAAGCGAAACATCCCTAAAGCACTAATGCAACCATTAGCACAATAACTAGTTTGATTTCCACGCGAGTCAATATTAAAACGTCCCAAAATGATAAACGCGGCCTTAACCGAGTTATTGCTATCACTGATAGGCTAATTCAGTTTGAGGCAAAAATAAACACTCCTGGAGGCTCTGACCCGTCCCTCTATACGTGCCAGGTCCGTCAGGACCAAGTGCGAGCCTTGTGGGACAAGGTTGAAAAAGAGTACGAGGTCGGCTCAACAGTGACTTTGGAAGCCTTTTCAATGGAAACCATTTCAGTAATGCAGTCCAAGTACGACTATTGTTACTCGGTATATGAGTCATACGCCGCCAAACTTAGCGAGCAAATCGAGACTGCTAACGCCCCAAATAGACCATCCGCTCAGTCCGCCATTCCGACATATTCCGACCAGCTGCCGCTTACCTCCTTGCGACACATAAATCTTCAGCGGAGATTACATACGTTGGCCCACATTTCGAGACCTCTTTACCGTAATTTAGATAAATATATATACTAGATTATCAGAGGTCGAGAAATTATTCCATCTCAATGCAAAAACCAGCGGTGAGGCTCAGGCGATTGTATCAAAGTCACCTTTGACGATGGCTTCCCATCAGCCGGGGTCACTCTTACAGCGTTTTGAGAAACGAAAATTGTTAGTAACAGCCAGATCAATGTTCTTTTCAACCTGCAGCCAATCTACCAAGAGTCTGGAACGGCAATAAAGGAACTTCAGAGCACCATTCAAGGTTGGTTAATCCTCGTGTTCTTATGTTCCTCTAAATTACCCAAACTAACACTCCCCTTATGGGAACAGTCCATCTCGATTAAGAACGACATCTCATCTTGGCTTGAAAAAGATAACCGCCTTTCTCTTAGAACGCTATAGCACTCTAGAAGCGATAGAAGAGCTCAAGCCAAGCGCAAATACATCAGCGCACTCCAGAATTGTTCGCACAGATCCTCCTACCAACAGAAGGCTTAACTCATTTGAGAATAAGGTCGATAACAAGCCGCAAGCCTGCAAATTGTGCTGCAGGGAGAATCACCCTGTCTGTGTCCACGTTTTCTCCAAATGCCCGTCAGCGAACGGGCAACATACATCAGACAGCTAAAACTATGTTTGAACTTTTTCGCTAGGGGTCATCAGTTAAGGGAATACACAAGTGCTCACAATTGTTTTACGTTCATCGTAGTGACACTCCACAATTGGACCCTGAGGTAATCTCTATGCCTCAAGCAACAGCTCTCTCCAATCAATCCATACATACATCCCAACAAACGAATGTTCACAATTATGTTGCAGTTAACACCCACGGTGATCTCCTAAGCACCGCTGTTATATATGCTCGCCATTTGGGTGTAAATTATACAGCTCGTGCACTGATCGACTCGGTATCACAGGCAACATTTATTTCCGAGCGACTCTTCCACTTGATCAAGCTGCCGTACAAATCCGTACAGGCACAAGTATCGGGATTAAATCAATTTGTTGCAGCCCAGCCTCGCAAACTCTGCCATTTTTATATTGGCTCTCCTTCCTTCACAGTTTCAAAGACCGCATCCACCGCTCGAATATCCGTCTCTCGAGAAGAGCAATTAGACATTATTCTCACAACATTTTGGGACGTGGAGGACATACCAGTCAAGCTGGTAAACAGCTCCGACTCTTTCTGTGAGAGTAATTTAATCCGAGCAACAACAGGGAACGAGAATGACAGATATGTAGTCACCCTACCTTTCCGGAAACCTAACCACATAGACTCCTTTCTAAAGAAGGACATTCGTTTAAAAGGAAATCCCGGAAAGAGCAGTACGACTCCGTGATTCGGGAGTACTTCGACTTAGGTCATATGACACAAGTCTCTCCAAACAGCAACCCCAATAATTTTTACCTGCCGCATCATGCTGTTTTTAAGCCCGACAGCACCACAACAAAGGTTCGCGTTGTGTTTAACGCCTCCAGCCCGTCTTCCAATGGCAAAAGCCTAAATGATATCCTACACTCGGGGAAGTACTGGTCACTCCAATCCGATCTCGGAGTATACAGACCGCTAACTTCAATTCTTGCTATAACTTTCCTTCCATGTTTAAAGAAACATATATTATATAAGCAAGGCCACTTTTCGTACTTCGTCATTACAAATGACTTCATATACATTGGGCTCAGAAGCGTTTTCAAGAGTTTGCATAGGCAAATCTACTTGATCTTTTCCTGCGCAGGAGTTTTTCTGTTTACTTTGGTGCCTGGTAGTGACTTTCACTACTTTTCGTACCTCGTCATTGGTTATGAATTGCCTAGGCAATTCTACTTCTTTCTCTCCTGCGCAGGATTCTTGTCTACTTGCTTGTCTTGTAGTGACTTTAACTTGTAAATCTTTTAGTTCTTTGATGGTTATTCTTGATAACGCATCAGCTACATAGTTATCTTTACCCTTTAGAAACTCTACTGTGAAATCGTATTCTTCTAATTCGAGTCGCATACGTGTTAATTTGGAACTTGGATTGACCATTGAAAATAAATATGTAAGTAGTCTATGATCTGTTTTGACAGTGAAATGTCTCCATAAATATATGGTCTGAAATTTGTTATTGCCCAATGAATTGCTGCTTATTCTTGTTCTGTTGTACTTTTATTATTTTCTCCCTTAGTAAATGAACGTGATGCATGATGATGATGTTGATATGATGATACAGTTGATATTCGTTGCCTTAATTTTGGTAGTGGACCAATTGTATCCACTATCACTATGTCAAAAGCCTTCATAAATATGTAAGTGGTCTGTGATCTGTTTTGACAGTGAAATGTCTACCATAAATATGTGTTCTAAAATGTGTTTTTGCCCAATGGATTGCAGCTGATTCTTGTTCTGTTGTACTTTTATGACTTCCCCCCTTAGTAAATAAACGCGATGCATAAGCAATTTGGAGTTGGATTCCATTATGGTTTTGATTTGAAACCGCTCCACAAGCTTGCTTACTTACATCAGTTATTATCCAAAATTCTTTCCTGAAATCTGGGTATGGTAATAATATTGGGTTTATTGGTGCCGATTTAAGATATTCGAATGCATGCTGGCAGTCGGCTTTCCATTCGAACTTAAGATCCTTTTTACATAATCTTGTTATGTGACGAGAATAGTCCGCAAAATTTTAGATAACACGTCTGTAATAATTGCAGAATGCAAGATTCCTTTATCGGTGCATTTGTGTCCCAGAAATGTCAATTCATGCATAAAAAATGAACATTTTTCAGGATGTAACCTAAGGTCGTATTTCCTACATTTCTCAAAAACATCAGCTAAGTTTTTAAGCATGTTTTTCGGAACAACCTATAACTATTAGATCTTCCATATAAAGGAATTCTTGAGAAGGTTCTAGTCCAGAGAATAAAATAGTCATCATTCTCTGAAATGAATTTGGCGCTATTTTTAAACCAAAAGGTGATCGCGTAAAGCGATATGAGCCATGTCTCGTTGAAAAAGGCGATATAGTTCTTGAACTCTCTTCAAGTTCAATTAAGTCAAGGCATGAAAAGTATTTTGTTCTACCTAGTTAATCTAAAATATCATCAATTCTAGGTAGTGCAAACTTATCGGACAACAGTTTTTTATTTATCTGACGATAGTCAATTACTAATCGCCATTTCTTATCTTCTAAGCCTGGAAGTGCTTTTTTTCGGGACTAGTAGAAGTGGGCTATTGTATTCTGATACTGGTGGTTTGACAATTTTATCGGAGATTAATTTGCCTACTTTTTTTTTAATTTCTTCTACTTGACTATGCGGGCTTCGATAGTTTTTAATATAAATTGGTTCAATATCCTGCAATCTCAATTTTTGTTTATAAAAATTATTTGTTATTATTGATTCGGATTCAAGTCCGAATACATCGCTATACTCGGTGCATAATTCTTTTAATTGTGGTTTAAATTGGTTTGGAAAGTTTTTACTTAATTGAGCTAGTACTGTGTTCTTTATATTTTCTGGAGTGGTTTGACCTACGTCGTAGTTTGAAAGTTGTTCAAAGTTTAGATTATTTATATAAGATAATTGGTCTTTGTTGGTCGTATGAGGAAATCGGAAAAATGTATTTTTTTGTGTTGAAACTGTGCTTGCAACGTAAATAGCAGGTTGAATTTCCTGATTTGGAATGAATATACTATCTTCACTTGAGCTTATTTCAATTTTTCGGACAACTTCTGATCTTGGTGGTATAAGTATTGAATTGTTACCAGAACTGTATGTTATTGGGACATAAATTGGACATTTATATTGTTTGGTCTTATTATAAGCCAATCTTTGGACGGTTCTAGGTCTATTTTGCAATTAAGACCTTTTATGAAGTCTATGCCTATTATTCCGTCACACGGTATAGCAAAATTTGCATTGACTATATGAAAATAGTGAGGGATTATATATTTTATAATTCCTGGGCCTATACCTTGAATGTCTATAGTGCTATTCAACTGGATGTCGTTGAAGACAACAGAATCTTCTTTTAAAATTATATATATCTGCACCTGTATCTATTAAATTACCAGTTTTTTCCTGATCCTACATTATAAAAAGAGACAAATATATTGAGTTTATTGAATGAACCTTTATTAGTTCTGTGTATCTAAAGGGGGTTGTTGGTTTCCCTAATTATTTTGGGCTACCCTAAATTGTTTCTGTTGTTATTGTGGCCTCGTTTCGAGTTGCCACCGCCTCTAGAGTTTCCTCTATTTTGACCTTGTCCTCTGTTGTTATTATTGTAGCCGCCTCTGTTGTATGGTGGGCCTCATTAAATACCTCTGCCGCGGCTTCCACTACAAAGGACAGTATAAGTTTGTTGTTGCTTCTGTGCAACTATCAACAAATTTTGATATGGCATCATTCATATTATGGAATGTGCCTGCCTGCATTATAAGTTTTACCTTATCTATAGCGCAGTTGTTTGTCATAGCTTTTACGGCTTGGGCTGTGCTATATTTGGTGGCTAAATCTGAATTTAAGCCATCATTAATATAAGCACCTGCCAGAGCTTTTGCCAGTTGCTCAACTTCTTGTGTATAAATGTTGGCAGTTTTGCTCTTTTTCTGAAGGTTTAGGAGTTTAGCTGATAGCACTTTAACTGATTCTCCTTTCACCGTTCTTGATAATTTTGATATTATTCGGCGATTGTTTTTTCGTTGCTTATCAAGTTTCGTGCATGGCCTTTTAATTTTGTCTTTATAAGACTGACAGCTGTTGCCTTATGATCTTCTTTTAGTGAGTCTTTAAGACTCAAAGCATCTTGAAGCTTTGTAAGTTTTCTGCCTTACCATCAACTCTGGCAAGAGCGATGAGGCTAGTTTGAGAAAACTTATAGCTGTTTTGGGCCATTGTGTTGTCAATGTCGATATCGATATTTACATCGGTAATTGGTTTCGAATCATACACATCTTGCAGCTAGTTTGGTTCAAACTTTGCTGGTAAAAATAGATCTTCTGGAACGTTTATTATGATATTCTGTCTAATACCAATGCTTTTCAATCTTGTATTTAAAGATTGTATGACTTTAAGGCATTGTTTGCCATATTCTTGTGTTAATTTATCTTTAATGGAATCTAGTGCATGTACTATATTGCTATATCATATTTGTACATGGTATATTAGTGTTTCTACTTTATAGGTATGCATTTATTGATGCATTTATATGACTTGTCAAATTGGTCTTTGAAGTCATTGATATTTTTCACTAATATACTCCATTCCATATTATTATAAAAGATATCTTTCGATGCAGTCTCACCATTAGTATTGTTGCTGGTCCCAAAAATTGGGTGATCTTGAGTTACTAGTTTTAGTGAGACATCTGGCAGCGTACTTAGTATGATTCCCTTTTTTGATTTTTGAGCAATGTATCAATGGACCCATATGAGTATTGAATATGTCCGTGTATTCGTATTCAAATCACACACTTTTATAAAAGCTTCTATGTAATCGCAGTACGTTTAGTGCGCGAGTACGAAGTGTGACCTATCTCTATACGTAAATCTAATGATTGCCTCTATATCTGACATATTCAAATATATTTATACCTTATCTAGTCCTTCTGCCTTCCAAGAGGCAAGAGCGATTAGGCTGAGTACGTAGATCTCATCTTTATACGTAAACGAAATGATGCGTCTATATCTGGCATATTCACACATATTCATACCTTGCTACTCCGTCTGGTCTACTGCTATAGCGTTTCTTAATTTCTAGTATGCATTGCATACACTTTCACAGCTACCCTCCCATAACTTTCTGGATTGATAAAAGAGCTCATAAGCGAAACAAATGGCAGTCCCTACAAGGGACCTCCAAGTCGGTGATATGGTGATTATCAAGGGAGATAACTTTAACCGGTGTCATCCGAAGGCTAATAGCCAAATTGATCCTTCTTCCTACTGAGGCAAATAGCACCACCGACTAATCCTTAAAAGCAGACTAATCCCTCTTTCAAAACAAAACCATCACATAATAACACCTCGCCTACATCTTATTCTCCAGTTCACTCCCCTGTAGAGAACCCGCATGGCACCGTCAACGAAGGCCTCCAATCAACGCTAAGGAACGCACTCCTTTAGATGCCGGGTGTGTAGAGGCATCCATGCGCTTCGCAAGTGCCAGCGTTTCTTGAGCTCACGCCGAGAAGCGTCTCGAGCCGTTTGATTAAAAATATTGCTCCAACTGCTGGCTCGTCAGGGGAGTCATTTCGCAGTAGAGCCATGCAAAATTGCCAAGGGTTATGTCTGTGTCTTCGTGTGTTTCAGTACAAAAGTAATCCATTTAGAAGCCACCACAGGCCTAATCACGGAGAGATTCCTGCCCGGTGTTTCGCGATTTTACCAAGACGAGGCCTTCCCCAAGAGATGTCTGTAATGGGAAAACATTTGTGGGACCCTCATCCGTTCTTTGGAAAGATTTCTTGCAAGCGACCAAGCACAGCCAATAAAACTTGTGTTGGAATTTTAATCCTACTGGCCCTCCTCGCACGTGCGGATTGTGGGAAGCAGATGTTAAAAGCTTTAAGACCCACTTCTACAATTCCACCTCCTCCTCAAAATATACATCTGAGGAGTTCGCGACTCTCCTCTCCAAGATTAAGGCCTGGCTTAGGCCAATCTCTCCAATGTCGGAAGATCCGACTGATTTATTGGCTCTAAGTCCGGGCCACTTCCTAGTTGGCGGCCCTCTACTGTCAATTAACAAACCAGTAAACTAAGAAGACCCATTTTTATAACTAACCGCTGGCAGCGACTTCCACCCACCAATTCTGCTTCCGGGTGAAGAATGAGTATTTAAAACAGCTCCATGAGCGAAACAAATGGCAGTCCC